>NW_024537585.1:0-465352 GCF_016628075.1 Suillus paluster | reverse complement strand
TCATGGGTCGATGTTTGATCAACGGATGTCCAGAATAACGTTGTCTGCTGAGGACACGATTCAAGGCACCACGTACCACATCTGACGAAGAGCGTCAGCATCCTTGGTCTCAGCGGTTGCTGCTTGACCACCTAAATACTACGCAGCATGTTCCCTACTTGCTCGTGTGTGCAACATGCTATCAGTATCATCCGTTCGTGTGGGTACTTCAACCACTTCATTTCAAGCACATGCGGTCGAATGACGTTTGCACTGTACCAAAGCTGCCCGACTTGAACAGCGGCGATCTCTCGTAGATGTCAGATGTACCTACATTCTCTTCCTAGCAAGAGTAAGATACGATATTGAGGTGACGTTTCATCACCATGTCGCACGATGCGAATATCGAGGAACTTGGCGGTCGGTTGACCAGGCGACAGCGTCTTAACGAATCATATCGCATTACTATTTTGCAAAGTTCTTACTCATCTGAAGTAAGCGATTTGGGATATCTTTGCCATTAAGACGTCAGCGTCTCAACTGATGCCATTTGCAGCTAGCCAAGTTGAACCGCAGGGACCATTTGTAACGCTAACTCCATCGTGCAAACAACGGCATCGGGGGGGACGTCATGCAGATTGCAGGTCAGTTATATTTGTTACTGTATCAGTTTCTTGCGCAGATTTATTGTGGTTTGCGGCTAGCAAACATTCGACATCGTAAGTTGGACCAAGTATGTCATTGATTATTGTATTGTTAGGTTCCATTTCTCTTCACTAGATGGAGCCGAACGTTGCATAGGCTGTCTAATCGGACCCGACCAGTCACCGAGCCGATGAAAGAATAACTATTACGCCATCCATGGTTCATTCCCAGCATGTTTTCAGAACATAAAAAGCCAGCCGTCAGACTGCCGTCTTCCCTACCACGCACTACCTCAGAGTTAATCGAGAACCTGTCTAATAGATCCCACATCTCCTCGTACATCTAATGCGTTTCTCCTTTCTCGCCATCGTGACTGCTTTGACAGCATCTATGTCTGTCAGTGCGACACCAGCTGTTTTCAGCAGGGATTCACAATGCGCCGAGGTTGGCGGCGTTTGCGGCTTCGGTTTGCCAGGCTGCTGCTCTGGATATATGTGTGCCGTGAGTATGAGTAGTTTGCTTTGCATCCCCTTCTGAGCCTTGCGCCTTGTGATAGATTGACAATGATGGCTATACGTCTTGCGTTGCCTCTCCCTTTTCTAATGTAGAAGGACCCTCAAGATAGCAGGGAGCTCGCATGTCACAAGGGTGAGTCGATGTCCTGCCTTCGCATTGGCGGGCATTCATGGAGCAACCTTTACATAGTTGATTGCTGGGTTGTTGCACTTGGTCAAATTTCCCTGCCGCTGGAGTAATGGGGCCCTTGCATCTCGAAGACCTAGATATGATGTTGATTTGAAAATATAACAGTACTGCAGCCCCAGTAGTCCGAGTCGTAAGCTTAAGCCTCGTAAGTTGGATATAATGCCAGTATGTCGGCTGAAAAATCAGTAAGGAGTACCGGTTCACAACACTTGCAATAACATATATGGGTCGCGATTTCCGTCAAGCCCAGCAACATAGACGGAGATGGTATGTCTAATAACCGACAGTGGGACGCCATGTATTATTGGAATGCTAGCAGGAGGGAGACGGAGCGAACTTATCCCGCAAACAGCGCGGATTACAGCGCGTAGCATGCACATTGTCTATCTCAACCTGAATCAACACATTTATCACCAATATTTACCGACTAGGACACTACCTTCTTTAAGCAATGCCCACATATCGATACACGGATAACAAGCACAAATGAAAACTTCGCGAAAAGACGACACTCCACAAAGGAGTTCAGCAAGAAAAAAATTCAAGAGAACCAGTCCGAGAGTAGTCTGAATCGAGTTTCACGATCCACGAAGGATACGCGAGCCACGAAGCGAGCTCAAGGGCAAACCAGTCCCATCGCATAATGATGCAACCAACCGCGCCTCATACGCAGAGGTAGTTAGCCTCTCGCCCCTTACGCAAGGAGGTATTGGCCTCCGAGTCATAGAGGCAGTTCATGATTACTCTGACCGTGGGACAGAATATATGCTCGCCACAGCTCGTCAGTGCCCCGCAACTGAGCCAGACTACCAACAGTGGCAACATAAGCAGCACTCGCCAGATTGTTACCCGCAGTGGCAGGCTATCAATACTGGTAACCACATATTCACGCCATAGTTTTATGGTGGCCTGCACTCAGTCAAGCTACTAACGCAATAGCGAACTTGAATTATTCCTCGTCACGTACTGTGTAATCATCTTAAGCGCCTTCTTCACAGGCGCACGCGCGATAGCGATAACTGGCTGCTAAACAACAGACACAAGTTCGCCCGATCCCCGCGACGTTTTCAAAGCCTTCATTCTCGCCCTCCTCTGCCATAAGCAGAATCTTCGGGATAGGAGAAACGAAGCTGTTTTGCTGGAACGTCGTACAGCTGATTACAGCTGGGCTCTGCTAGAGCCTATCGAGGGGGATTGGAATACTCAGACCTTAACTCGCTCAGAAATTTGGGTGCATGGAGCAACCCTGTGCGTGACGAGCATTCGTGGCTTTCGAGCTGGTTGATGAGAGAAATAGTTTGAAAGTCCGCTTGATGCTTTATTTTATGCTGAAGTAAGCTCCGCGTAGACACAACCATAATAGGACGCTTCACGCCGCCCGAGGGTCGAGGGGCGCATATTGACCGCGTGCTCAACCAATGCAAGAATTCATGGATGTTGTTCGCTCATGGTCAGTCGGTTCTATGTGTACCACTAGGCGTCTTCATCTGATCACCTTCGAAAATTTCCATAAATCATGCAACTCGGAAGGACAACTTCCTTTCCCATGTGAAGTTATAAGGGACATATTATTTATCTGTGGCGTCCTATAATACGCTAACGAGGCTCAATACGTCCGACAAATTTTACCCTCTGGAATCTGGCAGGTTCGTCTCAAAGATCAAGGTGCCTAGCTGCACTATCATGATGGTCACAGTTGTACCTGCAGTTTCATATTCACCTTCAGGTATAGACCTCCCGTGTTCCTCTGTGCTTGCTTCTCGTGCACCCGGGGAGCTTGTTAGCTGGGGAGAACCCACCTTCGATAGATATGTTTATGCAATTGAGGGCGTTTTGGCTGACCTTGTCTGGTGTTTCCTTGGTTGAGATGCGCCGATGCAGAAGGTACAAGGGTATCAAAAATGTCTGGTTAGTTGCATAGCACGCTATGTTTTATTGTGTTTGACCTGTCTTGATGACGTGCGTGTCTACCAGCTCCTCGCCCCCTATTCGAAGAAGTTAGTATGACTTGACCAGGCGGCCCTGTCTGGTCTTCATATTGCATTCCAAGATATCAAATGCAAGAAGTTTCGAGTGTCCAGGTGGTAGAATCAGGGATCGTGGTAGATCGGTTGCTACCATCTGAGTGCTGTCTGTGAAGCAGGAAGTGAACGCAAAGAGAAAGATTTGCTGTTGTAAAGATGAATACCACTGGTGAGTTCTATAACCTCACGATATTACGAGTCTGAGGAAATACTATGTAGCACCTGTAACGGTGACCGGCAGAACAACTGGGTCCGACCTCGGCATGACTAACCATTCCTGGCATAGGTCAGGTAATCTTACAATAGGCATCAAGCTAGCGTGAAATCTTACACCCCTACCAGGAAACGACCATGCGTATCGCATCGTGTCCTAGGTGAGTACCCCATGTACTTCCTGGTTTTATTTTAGTGCCAAGCGCTGCTATAACTTCATTTCTTCGCGTGCTTGGCCTCTGCAAGGGGATAATGGTCTTGCGGCCTTGCCCCACGACTCAAGCTATCCACCTTGACGGCACGATATTGATGCAGCGTTGTCACTTATCAGTTCCTCACCCCGAAGTCTTGGGTTATATATTTTGCTGATCATGTCGTCTCCTTGTGGCACAACGATACATAGAGAGGGAGGGAATACATGATATCAGAATTCTAACGATTCCATATATTCTATCATTCATGGTGGTAATTATTAGGAGGCGCTGGAGCGAGGTCATGAGTGTATGTGAGAGGCAGTAGGAAGGGTTGTGCAGCGAATGTTCGTGGTTAGTTCTTTTGCCGATGAGCGCTGAGATCAAAAATCGGGGTGAGTGACCAGTGTTGTTACTAACCCGGGTCATAACTAAACAGGTTATAACTGGTGAGTCCTGGATTGAATTAACTACGAAATAACTGGGGTTAATGGGGTTAAATAGCAGTTAATTACTTCAAGGTAGCTAGTCGTCGATAACAATTGAAATATTCGAGCTCGACGGACCATTTCCCATGCCTGATGACTCCCCTGCATTCCCGCCACTGTGCGACTCTTCATCCTCAGGCAGGCGTGACATTAGCGCTAATTCCTTCTATTCAAATTGTAGCTCTAGATATCTAATTAATCCACTCTTCTGAGGACTAGCCCCTTCTATGCACGGGAGAAGACTAAAACTATTTTCCATCGAGGATGCGAAGTTCTCCGATAGACTGGGTGACGTAGTCGGGTACTATTGGTGAAGCATGTGGGCCGGTGATATCTTGCTTCGATGTGATGCCTGAGGACACAATGTTCATGCCAAGTATTGATTATTGACTTTGAATACGCACCCGTCAGAACAAGGAGCGTCGCAAGACCTCCAGCTTGTCCGAATAAAATATCAGTGTTCAAGCGATCTCCGACCATTATCGTGCGTTTCGGATCGAATTTCACCCTGTCAAAAAGCGCATTGATGAAAAGCACCACAAGCTAGATGGGGTGACCACTTACTTGGCTTGAATATAATCCAACATCGTCTTTGCGGGTTTTCCGATACTTATCGGATCCTTCTCCAGCTCCAGGCAAGCGATCATCCGCGCTCGGGAATGTGCTGTCTTCATTTGTGACCGAGAATTGGCAGCCGGGGTTTCGTGTGAGGTGTTGGAAAGTTTTTGATAGCTTGGTATACTTTACGCTGAGGTCTGAGCCACAAAGTACGGCTTGAACATCTGGGTCAAGTGTGAAGTTTGATGATGAGAATGGATCGAGGGTGCAGTCTGCTAGGTCCTGGTTGTCTATGGATGGATGAGTGGTGGGCGGGGTGCACGAAGGACTATTTGCATACTGTTCCCCCGATGAAAGAGATACCTTCTTCCTCAATCCCTGCCATCCCGATCACATACACATTCTTCAAGTTTAATGACAGAGGATATGTAAACAGCAGTCGGAGTATTGGTGGGGGAGACAAATACGCGGATAAATAGACTGATTGATTTGTGGAACCGATGTTGTATGTGATTGGTGACATAGCAAAAGACGGCTCGCAATTCCAGTTGTGCAGGATTGGATGTAGTATTTGGTGCGCCGCTGATGGGAAATGGCGGAAGTAGGTGAGGCCGAGGATGCCAAACTGGATGTATCTAGACTTGGCGTAGTAGCGGTTCGCCCGGGTTAATTAATAGGTTGGGTCATGGGATAAGGGGTTGTGGAAGAAGTCAGTGTATTCGGCGCACGTCTAACCAGGCATGCACATTGCACGCTGGCAAACAAAGGCAGGCAATCCGTGGACCTCGCTACCGGGCAGCCTGTGATATGCAGAACACCAGTACTGACCAATCTGTCTTCAATGTTTCAACCATGCCAATCGATGAAGCTTGAAGTTCGGCCCCCAATAATTGCATGATAAGTGATAAGCGCTTCCATCATTACTTATGTAAATATCTTCTGCGGGTGGGCGCTTGTCGACCTTACGTCCCATCCACGTCCTCTTTCACCTAGAAACCTCTTTAGACTCAGTCTCAGTTATGAAGAAACGGCTTTCGCGATTGCTGGGCCCGCGAAGCCACTCAAACCCTCATTTGCCAGCGCAGAGTGGAGACAGCGAATTTGAGGTATTCAATATTGAGCTTACGTCTATTCGTTGTGTTTAATCATGACTTTCTAGGTCTCCTCTCTCCCCCCTTCAGGGGATGAATCTCGCACAAAACCTCCAGGATCGGTACGCAATTTATTGGGCAAGGTGACCAACCGTTCCACTCGAAGCGCTCGACAGTCTCCGATCCCTGAACCCGCGGCTGCAAGTTCCGGGGCACAGGATCCCATAACCACTCAGACAACTCAGGTAGGTGCAATATCGACTCTGGGCATATCCTGTATCCGATCATCATTGCTTACTGCTGGGGCAGGATCATTCAACGCTCACCGTGGCACCCACTCCCGAACAGGCTTCTGATGCCCGCGCTGCGAACGTAAGTTCCACTGTTGTAGATCGGACGCTCTTATCTATCTTTCGATAATGTACTAAGTTCCGTCATCAGGCCGAACAACTTAACCCGAAGTTTGTAGATGAAAAAATCGCTGATGCCTCCAAAAATATGGAAGGCATGAAAAATGTCCCAGGAATGGCCCAAAATATAGCTTCACCATCCGACAACCTACAATCCATCCCAAATACCATTGACACGTTCTCCGTGATTCTTGGACCACTGAAGTTGTTCAACTCCGTCGCTGATGGGACTTGCAGATGTACGAGCGTCTATCTCGATTTTGTAACCGACTGACCTTGTTACTTAGGTCCATCCCTATGCAAAGGTGGCGTTGAGCATATTCACCTTCGCGTCGAAGGTGCTCTTGCTTCCATATTCTCACCTTCGCAGGTTATTGATATCTAGTGACAGATGATCATCGCTCAGGCAGACCGCGATGCTGCTGTGTCTAGTCTGCTCCAGAAGATGTCAGAGATCTATGCTTTCATGACGCAAGATGAAGCATTGGCCAAAATTGAATCGATGGTAGCGATATACGGAAAGATAGCGCGACAGACGCTGGAATGCGCCGATTTCATCACCCATTACTCTGAGACAAAGAGCGCCTGTGAGTCGATCGCACTACTGCATCGCCTGTCACTCAACATTGTCTCTTCGCGCAGGGGTAAGACTTGGCAAAAACATCGTCAGCGAAACAGATGCCAAGATTCAGAGCTTCAGCGAGGCTCTGGATAGTCTCATGCAGCAGTTCAGAGATCAAGCGATTCGTGACGCTGTGACAATCATTCACCGTGCCGGTAAGAGTTGACTCCAATTCACTCTGAATGTTCGCTGACGTTCGACGACGCGTTGCCTAGGGGAGGATCTGGACCTCAGCGGGATGATGTGTGCTGATGGTGCTGGTTTCAATACTTCCAAACGTTGTCTCCCAGGCACTCGGGAGGACATTCTGTCCGAGATCAAGTCCTGGATCTGTAGCACGGAGAAGGACGTGCCGTCCATCTTCTGGTTGTCCGGCACTGCAGGGAAAGGCAAATCAGCTATCGCTCATACAATAGCCAACTGGTCTAGTGAGCAGGGGGGTCTAGGAGCCTTCTTCTGCTTCGATCGCACACGAGGAGCTGACTTTCGCCACGAGAAAATATTCACCACGATCGCTCGCGATTTGGCCAGATGTGATCCTACCGTGCGGCGAACGCTGGCGCGTGCGATTCACGATCGCAACGAACTCAAGGATACCACAGACATCGCAAGGCAATGGCAGGAGCTAGTCATTGGACCAGTCGGGAAGGCCTCCAAAGCCATCACTACTCCCGTGCTGATAGTCATCGAGGCATTGGACGAGAGTGGCAAGAAGGCCTCCCGAGAACAAATTCTTCGTCTGCTCGCTGGCAAACTGAACACCTCTTCCAAACTCCCTGACAACTTCCGTATTCTCGTCACGTCCCGCCCACTGGAAGATATCAATAACGTCCTGCACACCGCATCGCATGTTCGCCATGTCTCCTTGGACGATATCTCGCCCGTGACGACAGAGCAAGATATCCAGTTGTATATCTCAAACAGACTGGAAGATCTGCGTCATATATTTAATGATGCGCACTTCAAGACGCTCGCCGAGAAATCTGATGGCCTGTTCGAATGGGCTCGTCTTGCCTGCGAGTATATAAGTGACACGAACACAGTGGGCCCAGATCTGATGGACCTTTTCGAAGCTGTAATCGGAACTGCATCTGAAAAAGGAACACCTCTGTTGGATGCCATGTATAGACTGATCTTGGCAGACACCATGCCAGAGGGTCAGCGCGAGAAAGCCATCCCCATATTTCGGTCTGTTATGGGGCAAATCCTCGCATCATTGGAACCGCTTCCCGTCGCTGCGTTGAACGCGATTCGTCGGGATTTTCCTGATGGGCGCGGCCGTTACAAATTGGAGCGGGTTATTCGGCCACTGAGCTCGCTTCTCACCGGGACCACAGATTCTCAAACTTCCATACGCCCCCTCCACGCATCTTTCTACGACTTCCTCACAGATGAGTCACGGAGCCACGACTTTCTTCGTCGACATCTCATCGGTACAGAGCGATCTTGCCTTGGCCTCGCTCCGGGTCATGGAGCGCGGGCTTTCGATTCAACATATGCTCCTTGGAAAGTTCTTACCTGGCCAATTCCGCTGTCGCTGACTTGGAGAGACGAGTGAAGGTGTCCATACCGGCCGAGCTATCATACTCGTGTCGATTCTGGGGGACGCATGTGGCAGCCACATCTTTTGAACCATCACTCGCTAAGGAAATCGAAGCTCTCTTCGACGGGAGAGCGGCTCCTTTGGTGGTTGGAAGCACTGTCTCTGATGAAAAGCGTCGGCGGGTCGGTGGTGTGCCTCTTGTCCATCGCAGACTGGTTTGCGGTGCGTAGTTCGAGCTCGTTCTTAGACTCACTAGATTCTAACGAGTAGATTATAGGGCCATACCAAGTATAACCCACACCGGCGATGCTGCCTAGGGACGCCCTTGCGCTTCGTTCGAACATTCGCAGCCACCGATCTTACATAGCACTCCACATTTATATTTGTCCGCTCTGCCATTCGCTCCAACGCAGTCGATGATATTTCGCAAGTTCGCCGCAAAGTTCCCTTGCACGCCCCCGCATTGTTGCTGGCTATGTCGTAAAATGGCCTCAGATGGAAAAGATACTCCATGGGCGTGACGCGGTTTCGTCGATTGCACAGTCGCCAGACGGAAAACGCATTGTCGGTGGTTTATATGACGGAAACGATCCAGGTGTGGGACACGGAGACTGGGGAGGCATTGTGCGCCACTCTCCAAGGCCATACTGAATGTGTTACGTCCGTTGCATTCTCGCCGGATGGAAATCGCATCGTGTCAGGTTCATGTGACATGACAGTCCGAGTGTGGGATGCGGCACTGGCAAGGCATTGAGTGCCCCTCTCCGAGGGACATACTGGTGGGTTTTGTCTGTCGCAGTCTCACGCGATGGAAACACATTGTGTCTGGTTCATATGATGGGACGGTTCGGGGATGCGGAGGGTGGCGAGCCAATGGGTGTACCCCTAGAAGGGCACACTGAGTCTGTTGTGTGTCGCAATATCGCTGGATGGGACGCGCATCGTGTCTGGCTCATCGGACACGACAATCCGGGTGTGGGATATGGGGACTCGCGAAGGCGTTGGGTCCCCCTCTCAAGGCCACACTGAGTCCGTTAGCTCTGTCGCAATCTCGACCTGATGGTACTCGCATTATATCTGGCTCTCGTGATAAGACGATCCAAGTGTGGGATATGGAGACTGGCACGGCACTAGGTCGCCCCTCTCCAAGGCCACACTGGCCTCATTTCATCTAATCGCAATCTCGTCGGATGGCAATCGCATCGTGTCTGGTTCCACATGACCTGACAATTCCGCGTGTGGCATGCGGAGACCGGCGAGGCGTTAGGTGCCCCTCTCCAAGGCCACACTAACTCTGTTGTGTCCGTCGCAAATCTCGCCGGATGGAAATCGCATAGTGTCCGGCTCATACGACAAGACAATTCGGGCTGTGGGATGCGGACACAAGTAATGGTGGGGCATTGGGTGCTACTCTCCGAAGCCACACTGACTCCATCAACTCTGTTGCAATCTCACCGGATGGACATCGAATTGTGTCCGGCTCATCCGACAAGAGTGTCGGGTGTGGGATTTGCAGACTGGCGAATCATTAGGTGCCCCTCTCCAAGGGCACACTGGCTCTGTTCAGTCGGTCGCAATCTCGTCCAATGGACAATCGTGTCATATCTGGTTCATTTGACACGACAATCCGGGTGTGGAATTTAGAAACTGGAGAGGCATCATGTGCACCTCTCCAAGGCCACACTGACTTGGTTCGGTCCGTCGCGATCTCGCGGGATGGGAAACACGTCATATCTGGTTCAGATGACGAGACAATTCGGGTGTGGAATATAGAAACTGGAGAGGCGTCAGGAGCCCCTCTCCGAGGTCACAATGACTATATCATGTCTGTCGCAATCTCACCCAGTGGAAATTGCATTGTGTCTAGTTCATTCGACAAGACAATCCGGGTATGGGACATGGAGACTGGCGAGGCATCCGGTACCCCTCTCCAAGAGGTTGACTGGATTTGGTCTGTTGCAATGTCGCCGGATGGGCAACGCATTGTGTCTGGGTTACATGACATGACCATCCGAGTGTGGAATATCAACACTCGCGAAACATTGGGTGACTCGCTCCGAGGCCACACTGGAGTTATTTCGTCTGTCGCAATCTCGCAGGATGGGAAACACATTGTCTCTGGTTCAGATGACAAGACCATCCGAGTCTGGGATATGGAGACCGGCAAGTCGTTGAGTGCCCCTCTTGGAGGACACACTGGCTCTGTTATGTCTGTTGCGATTTCTTCCGATGGCAACTGCATTGTGTCTGGTTCATATGACCGGACCATTCGGGTGTGGGACCTAGAATTTCTCAACCGGGACCAACCCTTGAAAGTGCCGCCAATTCGTTTTTCATCCAACCCAACACATGCTCTTCATTCCGCCTCATCCTTCCTCCCACATTCCTCCACACCACTAGCAGCCTCTCTTGCTCCAAACGAGGAAGGCTGGGTTGTCGGTCCCGACGGACGGCTTCTCCTCTGGATCCCACTCAACTTTCACCCGGTGATGTATGCCCCAGGCAACACGCTGGTGATACCCAATCACGCCTCGCAGTTCGATCTAAGTAGTCTCGCGCACGGCACGTCATGGCACAAGTGTCGGGAACAGAAGACTGCCCTGTCTTCGTGATTATACAATATCCCTTGGTTCGTGCACAACTACCGGGACTTTACGCATTATATGTTCACTATTTCTCGATCCATGGCCTTCACTTACGCTACTTCCGCTCTGTTCTACTTCAACGAGTGCCCCTTCTCTTACAAAAGGATTTCATTCACGACTCCGCTCTCATGAAACATTGAATATTTGCTACCCGCATTGCCATCGTACAATCTGATCGTTACTAGACTGCCCACCGTGCAAGTTAGAATTCAAACAGGGCTTTGACAATTGACATTTGCAAGGGCGGTCATCCAGCGGTTTGGGAGCACGAGGTCACTACGAGCGTGGATGAGTGTGTGAAGGTTCGTTGACAGTAGTAGTTGTACAGAATGTCAATTGGACTGGACGGCAACACATTGACATGATGTAATCTAGATGGTCTGCACGTGGAATCGTGCTTACATTCAAATACACATGTTTCGGGCTGGCGGTTGACGTTGATCCCTGGAAGTCCGAGATGACGAACATATCGATAGGTAGAAATATATGTTCTTCGCGCATCCGTTCCAAGTGGTTGTTGGTGGCGTGGATAACGGTATGATGGTAGATCAGTTCAGGGATTCAGGAGTAGATGAGCGTTAGGCGTCAGGAACCGCCTACACAAGTAATAGTTCCAGGCGAACCAACTAGAGGGAAGATTGTCGATCTTGTGTCATGACACAAGTGGGGGGGGGCAGACACAGGGGGTCCCGCCGAAGTCGCTGTTGCAAGACACGCGCCCAGATGGTCAAAAAAAAGATGTGCAATTGTGTACATGTGAGTCATACTCGCGCGTGTGAGGACTACCGGAATGTATACAAAGGCCATCCCTAGGCTGTCACTATAGCCACGGTCCAAGAATAATGATAAACTCAGACAATCGGTAACGTCCAAGTGCCCTCGTGATATCTGCTAAACGAATGAAGTATTGGCCAAGATGTTCGAACAACACCACCCACCATGTACAATATCTCTCGCAGTACAAACAAACGTCCATATCTCCAAGCTTCATTTGATTCCTAGCAGGCATATCCGAACCCAGCATCTCCTATGCAACTGTGGGGACGCGTTTGTTGGTACCCGCGACCCACCCGCTCAGCACATCAGTCAGAGACTTTGGGAGCTATACCCAATATCAAGCGGGGTAAGACTCGAGCTCCGGGCGGCGGGAGGGGTCGAAGATCTCCCAGCAGAATATGGACTCGAGCTCCTCCCTGTAACAAGACTCGACATCCGCATGCGCGGTGAGTGAGACGCGCTGCACGCGACCGCGTATCATCCTAGTCTGGGGCTGGAGGAGGTGTGGTAGGGCTGGCATTCGTCCTGCCATGTAGAGTAGACCACCCACATGATTTTGGGCCTGCGCAGTCTAAATTGTGAGCAAGCTTAATGGGTTATATGATTACATACCTTGAGCAGATTCTTTAGGTCGTTTGGGGCAACCACTTGACCGAGTCCCGAGGATTGTGGTCCTGGATATTGAATCATATCGATAAACAGTAATTCGGCAAAATCCGGTGAGTTCAGTTGGGCGGAGTTACATCGCTTTGATCTGATTTTTGTACTGAAGTAAGTAGCCGCTGGTGATATGCATGCACATCGTATGAGCTAACACGTCTACTCATTCAGAAATGCCCGCGAGAAAGCAACTGCCAACAAGACCGTAGTTTCTTTTACAGACGAGCCCCAACACGCATTCTTCCCATATGCCCAATACACTTCTGTCATAGGTGTGCACAGCAGCCTCATAGCGTTTACCGCCCTGTTCCTGTCCCGGACATCTCATTTATTTAATTTAGACAGCTAAATCAACGCTCACAGCCCGATCCAAATCGCAGTTTCTTGACGCGCTCACGGATAGTCCCTGTCCTAACACTCGCTTGGATCGTTGCAGGGCTGGCTGGTTCTTCAAGTATGATGGGCGAGGTGGATCAGGCAGTGGTGTTTTGAGTATACCTCCCGCGGAACTAGTGATGAGATTGAAGTGGATAGATATCGGTTTCGATGGGGTAGATTCACAGTGCGTTTCCTGATCATTCATTACTCCCACTTTAACATTCTTACCTGTCTCTTAGAAATTAGGAAAAGCGGCTATCTTCACTTCATGTGTAGCATTACTGTTGCACGCAATCATAATATTGTTCGGCGCTCCTGCTGCAAGGTGATGAGATTAACGTATCATACGAGAGAGTTGCGCTGAACGCATGTAAAGCCATCTCCCTCATACTTTTTGCTGGCGATCATTCTAGCACTGCTATCCGCATTCGCACCAGCGTATGCTCTGGGTTCCCCCACCTTTTCCTCCGATACTCCGTCCCTAGTCACAAGGCTCACCTGGACCCGTTTATTCGCTGAGCTTTCAAACTGTCTGCCCTTTCACACTTTGCCTGACATTGTGCTAGTCCGCGAAATCCGATAGAGAGAGCCTTGGTTTATCCGGCTGTCGGGACGCTGCTTGGCTGTTGGCTCGGCGCTTTCTTAATTGCACTGCACTGGGATCGACCGTGGCAGGTCAGTTAGATCTATCATCTAACGAGGGACACGCTCATGATACAAGTAGGCCTGGCCGCTAACGCCTCTCTTTGGAGGGATCACTGGCTCTATTGTTGGATCTCTCTTAGCGCTTTTCGTCAGCGCACTTATGTGGCTGGCAGAAGAGAACATCATAATGCGACAATCGGAGAAGCAGAAGGCCACCCGAGGCGCTAATTCCTTCTATTCAAATTGTAGTTTTAGATATCTAATTAATCCACTCTTCTGAGGACCAGCCCCTTCTATGCACGGGAGAAGACTAGAACTATTTTCCATCGAAGACGCGAATCCAATAGACTGGGTGACGTAGTCGAGTACTATTGGTGAAGTATGTGGGCCGGTGATATCTTACTTCGATGTGATGCCTGCGGACACAAATTTCATGACAAGGAGCGATCATCGACTTTAAACACGCACCCGTCAGGACAAGGAGCGTTGCCAGACCCCCGGCTCGTCTGAATCAAATATCAGTATTCAAGCGATCGCCAACCATCATTGTGCGTTTCGGATCAAATTCCACCTTGTCAGAAAGGCAGATTGATGAGAAGCACCAAAAGCTCGGTGGAAACATTCGCTTGGCTTGAATACAATCCAGCGTTGTCTTTGCGGGTTTCCGATACTTATCGGATCCTTCTCCAGCACAAAGCGTAATGGAGCGCTGATGGCTCCAGTTCCAGGCAAGAGACCATCCGCGCTCGGGAATGTGCTGTCTTCATTTGTGACCGAGAATTGGCAGCCGGGGTTTCGTGTGAGGTATTGGAATGCTTGTGATAGCTTGGTATACTTGACGCTGAGGTCTGAGCCACAAAGTACAGCTTGAACATCTAGGTTTCGGAATGGAGAGATACCTTCTTCCTCAATCCCTGCCATCCCGATCACATACATATTCTTCAAGTTTAATGACAGGATATATAAATAACAATTGGTGGGTAGACAAATATGCGGACAAATAGACTGATTGATTTGTGGAACTGATGTTGTATGTAATTAGTGACATGGCAAAAGACGGCTCGCAATTCCAGTTGTAGCAGGATTGGATGTAGTATTAATTGGTGCACTGCTGATGGGAAATGGCGGAAGTAGGTGAGGCTGAGGATGCCGTGCTGAATAATTAGTTATGGAAGAAGTTGGGGGGTGTGGTGTATGACGTCGGACGAAGTGATGAATTAGTTAGCATCTGATCGGATGTTGACTCAAGAGAGTTAGAATAAGGATTGATTGAGCTATCTAGACTTGGCGTAGTACTAGCGGTTTGCCCGGGTTAATTCATAGGTTGGGTTATGGGAACAACGGGTTGTGGAAGAAGTCAGTGTATTCGGCGCACGTCTAACCAGGCATGCACATTGCATGCTGGCAAACCAAGGCGGGCAATCTGTCGACCTCGCTGCCGGGCAGCCTGTGATATCCAGAACACCAGTACTAACCAATCTGTCTTCAATGGTTCAACCATGCCAATCAATCAAGTTCGGCCCCCAATGATTGCATGATAAGTGATAAGCGCTTCCACCATTACTTATGTAAATATCTTCTGCGGGCGGGCGCTTCTCGACCTTGCATCCCATCCACGTCCTCTTTCACCTAGAAACCTCTTTAGACTCAGTCTCAGTTATGAAGAAACGGCTTTCGCGATTACTGGGCCCGCGAAGCCACTCAAACCCTCATATGCCAGCGCAGAGTGGAGACAGCGAATTTGAGGTGTTCAATATTGAGCTTACGTCTATTCGTTGTGTTTAATCATGACTTTCTAGGTCTCCTCTCTCCCCCCTTCAGGGGATGAATCTCGCACAAAACCTCCAGGGCCGGGGCGCAAGTTATTGGGCAAGGTGATCAAACGTTCCACTCGAAGCGCTCAACCCTCTCCGATTCCTGAACAAGCGGCTGCGAGTTCCGGGGCACAGGATCCCATACCCACTCAGACAACTCAGGTAGGTGTAATATCGACTCTGGGCATATCCTGTATCCGATCATCATTGCTTACTGCTGCGGCAGGATCATTCAACGCTCACTATGGCACCCGCTCCCGAACAGGCTTCTGATGCCCGCGCTGCGAACGTAAGTTCCACTGTTGTAGAGCGGAACCCTCTTATCTATGTTTCGATAATGTACTAAGTTCCGTCATCAGGCCGAACAACTTGACCCGAAGTTTCTAAATGAAAAAATCGGTGATGCCTCCAAAAATATGGAAGGCATGAAAAATGTCCCAGGAATGGCCCAAAATACAGCCTCAGCATCCGACAACCTACAATCCATTCCAAATACCATTGACACGTTCTCCACGATTCTTGGACCACTGAAGCTGTTCAACTCCGTCGCTGATGGGCTTGCAGATGTACGAGCGTCTATCTCGATTTTGTAACTGACTGACCTTGTTGCTTAGGTCCATCCCTATGCAAAGGTGGCATTGAGCATATTCACCTTCGCGTCGAAGGTGCTCTTGCTTCCATATTCTCACCTTCGCAGGTTATTGATATCTAGCGACAGATGATCATCGCTCAGGCAGACCGCGATGCTGCTGTGTCTGGTCTGCTCCAGAAGATATCGGAGATCTATGCTTTCATGACGCAAGACGAAGCATTGGCGAAAATTGAATCGATGGTAGCTATATACGGAAAGATAGCGCGACAGACGCTGGAGTGCGCCGATTTCATCACCCACTACTCTGAGACAAAGAGCGCCTGTGAGTCGATTGCACTACTGCATCGCCTGTCACTCAACATTGTCTCTTCATGCAGGGCTAAGACTTGGCAAAAACATCGTCAGCGAAACAGATGCCAAGATTCAGAGCTTCAGCGAGGCTCTCGATAGTCTCATGCAGCAGTTCAGAGATCAAGCGATTCGTGACTGCTGTGATCACCATTCACCGTGCCGGTAAGAGTCGACTTCAATTCACTCTGAATCTTCGCTGACGTTTGGCGACGTGTTGCCTAGGGGAGGATCTGGACCTTAGCGGCATGATGTGTGCTGATGGTGCTGGTTTCAATACTTCCAAGTGTTGTCTTCCAGACACTCGGCAAAAGATATTGTCCGATATCAAGTCCTGGATCTGCAGCACGGAGAAGGACGCGCCGTCCATCTTCTGGTTGTCCGGCACCGCAGGGAAGGGCAAATCAACTATCGCTCATACAATAGCCAACTGGTCTAGTGAGCAGGGGGGTCTGGGAGCCTTCTTCTGCTTCGATCGCACACGAGGAGCAGACTTTCGCCACGAGAAAATATTCACCACGATCGCTCGAGATTTGGCCAGATGTGATCCTACCGTGCGGCGAACGCTGGCGCGTGCGATTCACGATCGCAACGAACTCAAGGATACCACGGACATCGCAAAGCAATGGCAGGAGCTAGTCATTGGACCAGTCGGGAAGGCCTCCAAAGCCATCACTACTCCCGTGCCTGATAGTCATCGAGGCATTGGACGAGAGTGGCCCAAAGGCCTCCCGAGAACAAATCCTTCGTCTGCTCGCTGGCAAACTGAACACATCTTCCAAACTCCCTGAAAACTTCCGTATTCTCGTCACGTCACGCCCTCTCGAAGATATCAATAATGTCCTCCACACCGCATCGCATGTTCGTCATGTCTCCTTGGATGATATCTCTCCCGTGACGACAGAGCAAGACATCCAGTTGTATATCTCAAACAGACTGGAAGATCTGCGTCATATATTCAATGATGCGCATTTCAAGACGCTCGCCGAGAAATCTGATGGCCTGTTCGAATGGGCTCGTCTTGCCTGCGAGTATATCAGTGACACGAACACGGTGGGCCCAGATCTGATGGACCTTTTCGAAGCTGTAATCGGAACTGCATCTGAAAAAGGAACACCTCTGTTGGATGCCATGTATAGACTGATCTTGGCAGACACCATGCCAGAGGGTCAGCGCGAGAGAGCCATCCCCATATTTCGGTCTGTCATGGGGCAAATCCTCGCATCGTCGGAACCGCTTCCCGTCGCTGCGTTGAACGCGATTCGTCGGGATTTTCCTGATGGGCGCGGCCGTTACAAGTTGGAGCGGGTCATTCGGCCGCTGAGCTCGCTTCTCACCGGGACCACAGACTCTCAAACTTCCATACGCCCCCTCCACGCATCTTTCTACGACTTCCTCACAGATGAGTCACGGAGCCACGACTTCTTCGTCGACATCTCATTGGTACAGAGCGATCTTGCCTTGGCCTCGCTCCGGGTCATGGAGCGCGGCCTTCGATTCAACATATGCTCCTTGGAAAGTTCTTACCTGGCCAATTCCGCTGTCGCTGACTTGGAGAGACGAGTGAAGGAGTCCATACCGGCCGAGTTATCATACTCGTGTCGATTCTGGGGGACGCATGTGGCAGCCACATCTTTTGAACCATCATTGGCTAAGGAAATCGAAGCTCTCTTCGACGGAGAGCGGCTCCTTTGGTGGTTGGAAGCACTGTCTCTGATGAAAAGCGTCGGCGGGTCGGTGGTGTGCCTCTTGTCCATCGCAGACTGGTTTGCGGTGCGTAGTTCGAGCTCATTTTTAGACTCACTAGATTCTAACGAGTAATTATAGGGCCATACCAAGTATACCCACACCGGCGATGCTGCTAGGGACGCCTTGCGCTTCGTTCGAACATTCGCCGCCACCATCTTACACAGCACTCCACATTTATATTTGTCCGCTCTGCCATTCGCTCCAACGCAGTCGATGATATTTCGCAAGTTCGCCGCAAAGTTCCCTTGCACGCCCCGCATTGTTGCTGGCCATGTTGTAAAGTGGCCTCAGATGGAAAAGATACTCCATGGGCGTGACGAGGTTTCGTCGGTTGCAATGTCGCCAGATGGAAAACGCATCGTCGGTGGTTTGGAAGATGGAACGATCCAGGTGTGGGACATGGAGACTGGGGAGGCATTGTGCGCCACTCTCCAAGGCCATACTGAATGTGTTACGTCCGTTGCATTCTCGCCGGATGGAAATCACATCGTGTCAGGTTCATGTGACATGACAGTCCGAGTGTGGGATGCGGCGACTGGCAAGGCATTGGGCGCCCCTCTCCGAGGGCATACTAGCTTCGTTTTATCTGTCGCAGTCTCACGTGATGCAAAACACATCGTGTCTGGTTCACAAGATAGGACGGTTCGGGTGTGGGATGCGGAGGCTGGCGAGCCGATGGGTGCACCCCTGGAAGGGCACACTGAGCCTGTTCAGTGTGTCGCAATATCGCTGGATGGGACGCGCATCGTGTCTGGCTCATCGGACACGACAATCCGGGTGTGGGATATGGGGACTCGCGAAGCGTTGGGTCCCCCTCTCCAAGGCCACACTGAGTCCGTTTACTCTGTCGCAATCTCGCCTGATGGTACTCGCATTATATCTGGCTCTCGTGATAAGACCATCCGAGTGTGGGATATGGAGACTGGCACGGCATTAGGTGCCCCTCTCCAAGGCCACACTGACTCCATTTCATCTATTGCAATCTCATCGGATGGCAATCGCATCGTGTCTAGTTCAAATGACCTGACAATCCGCGTGTGGCATGTGGTGACTGGCGAGGCATAGGTGCCCCTCTCCAAGGCCACACTAGCTCTGTTACGTCCGTCGCAATCTCGCCGGATGGAAATCGCATAGTGTCCGGCTCATACGACAAGACAATTCGGGTGTGGGATGCAGACACAAGTACTGGCGGAGCATGGGGTGCTGCTCTCCAAGGCCACACTGACTCCATCAACTCTGTTGCAATCTCGCCGGATGGACATCGAATCGTGTCTGGCTCATCCGACCAGAGCGTCCGGGTGTGGGATTTGCGAACTGGCGAGGCATTGGGTGCTCCTCTCCAAGGGCACACTGACTCTGTTCAGTCGGTCGCAATCTTGCCGGATGGACATCATGTCATATCTGGTTCATCCGACAGCACAATCCGGGTGTGGGATTTAGAAACTGGAGAGGCATCATGTGCCCCTCTCCAAGGCCACACTGGCTGGGCTCGGTCCATTGCGATCTCGCGGGATGGGAAACACATCATATCTGGTTCAAGTGATCAGACAATTCGGGTGTGGAATATAGAAACTGGAGAGGCGTCAGGTGCCCCTCTCCGAGGCCACACTTCCTTTATCATATCTGTTGCAATCTCACCCAGTGGAAATTGCATCGTGTCTAGTTCACTCGACAGCACAATCCGGGTATGGGATATGGAGACTGGCAAGGCATCCGGTGCCCCTCTCCGAGTTGACTTTGTTTCGTTTGTTGCAATCTCGCCGGATGGGCAACGCATGGTGTCTGGGTCAATTGACGAGACCATCCGAGTGTGGGATATCAACACTCGCGAAACATTGGGTGGGTTGCTCCGAGGTCACACTGGAGCTGTCGAGTCTGTCGCAATCTCGCAGGATGGGAAACATATTGTCTCTGGTTCATATGACAAAACCATCCGAGTGTGGGATATGGAGACCGGCAAGTCATTGAGTGCCCCTCTTGGAGGACACACTGGCTCTGTTATGTCTGTTGCAATTTCTCCTGATGGCAACTGCATTGTGTCTGGTTCATATGACCGGACCATTCGGGTGTGGGACCTAGAATTTCTCAACCGGGACCAACCCTTGAACGCGCCGCCAATTCGATTTTCATCCCACCCAACACATATTCTTCATTCCGCCTCATCCTTCCTCCCACATTCCTCCACCCCACTAGCAGCCTCTCTTGCTCCAAATGAGGAGGGATGGGTTGTAGGTCCCGATGGACGGCTTCTCCTCTGGATCCCACTCAACTTTCACCCGGTGATGTATGCCCCAGGCAACACGCTAGTGATACCCAATCACGCCTCGCAGTTCGATCTAAGTAGTCTCGCGCACGGCACATCATGGCACAAGTGCCGGGAACCCCAGGCTGTCCTGTCTTCATGATAATGCTCTCTTAGGGCGCGCCTTGGAAACATCTACGGACATTCTACACAGAATTCATACAATACATGTTCGCTATTTTCACGACCTTCACTTATGCTTCTTCCGCTGTCTTCTACCACAACGAATGCCCTTGGTCTCATTGCCATAGTGCAATCCAATTATTGCTATACTGTCTATAGACTGTCTACAGTGCAAGTTAGAATTCAAACAAGCCTCACGCCATTTTGTGGTTGGGGGCACAAGGTCTCAGTAGGTGTTGAGGAGGGGCATCGGTGAGTACACTGGTAACACCGGAATGTCAACCGAACTTGACGCGGACGGCAACACATTGGTATGATATGGTCAAGATGGTTTGAACGTGAAATCGTAGCTTTCATCCACATCCACATTCTTCTGGCTGGAGTTTGATCGCCGGATATGATGAACACCTTACATGCAGTTGCCAGACACTCATCTAGATGGTTAAAAAATTGTGCGATTGTGTACATATGATACTCGCACGTCGCGCGTATGAGGACTACCAGAATGTATACAAAGGCCGTCCCTACTATAGCCGCGGTCTAAGAGCGATGATACACTCAGAAAATCGGTAACGTTCAAGTGCCTTTATGACATCTGCTAAACCAAAGAAGTATTAGTCAAGGTGTTCAAACGACACCACACACCATGCACGACACTTTTCACCATACAAACGAACGTCCATATCTCCCAAGCTTTGTTCGATTCCTACCGACGTATGAGAACCCAGCATCTCCGAGACTGAGGGGACGCGTTTGTTAGTAGCCCGCGACCCACCCGCTCAGCACATCGGTCGAAGACTTTGGGAGCTATACCCCCTCGTCTTCAAGATGCAAGCTGGGGTAAGACTCGAGCTGCGGGACGGTGGAGGGGTCGAAGATCTCCCAGCAGGAATATGGACTCGAGCTCCTCCCTGTAACAAGACTCGACATCCGCACGCGCGGTGAGTGAGACTGCGCTGCACTGCGACCACGCTATCATCCCTAGTCTGGGGCTGGAGGAGGTGTTGTAGGGCTGGCGTTCGTTCTGCCATGTAGAGTAGACTAGTCACTACTCACATGATTTTGGGCCTGCGCAGTCTAAATTGTGAGCCAGGCTTATAGGGTTATATCATTACATACCTTGAGCAGATTCTTTAGGTCGTTTGGGTTAACCACTTGACCGAGTCCCGAGGATTGTGGTCCTGGATATCGAATCATCGATAAACAGTAATTCGGCAAAATCCGGTGAGTTCAGTTGGGCGGAGTTGCAGCGTTTTCATCCGGTATTACTCTGTACATTGTATGAGTTGACATTCCGCGGCTACTCATTCAAAATGCCTGCCAGAAAAGCAACTGCTAACAAAACTGTAGTTTCTTCGACAGACAAACCCCAACACGCGTTCTTCCCATACGCCCGATACACTTCCGTCGTAGGCGTGCACAGCAGCCTCGTAGCGTTTACCGCCCTGTTCCTACCCCAGACATCTCATTTACTTTGGACAGCTGAATCAACGCTCGCAGATCGACCCCAATCGCAGTTTCTCGACGCGCTGACAGATAGCTCCGTTCTAACACTCGCTTGGATCGTCGCAGGGCTGGTGGTTCTTCAAGTATGGTGGGCGGGGTGGATCAGGCAGTGGTGTTTTGAATATACTTCTCGCGGAACTAGTGATGAGATCAAGGTGGATAGATATCGGTTTCAACGGGGTAGATTCACAGTGCGTCTCCTCGCATGTCTCCCACTTCAAAATCTCACCTGTCCCGTAGAAATTGGGGAGAGCAGCTGTCTTCACTTCATGTGTAGCCTTACTGTTCCACGTAATCATAATATTGTTCGGCGCTCCTTCTGCAAGGTGATAAGATTGATGTATCATACGAGAGACTTGCGCTGAACGTCTGTAAAGTCATCTCCCTCATACCTTCTTGCTGGCGATCGTTCTCGCACTACTATCTGCGTTCGTACCCGCTTATGCTCTGGGTTTCCCCACCTTTTCTTCCGATACTTCGTCCCTAGTCACCAGACTCACCTGGACCCGTTTATTCGCTGAACTTTCGTAGGTTGAATTGTGTACTGTTTCACACTTTACTCTGACATTGTGATAGGCCGCGAAATCCGATAGAAAGAGCTTTGGTTTACCCGGCTGTCGGGACGCTGCTTGGCTCTTGGCTCGGCGCTTTCTCAATTGCACTGGACTGGGATCGACCATGGCAGGTCAGCTTTATCTGTTATCTAATGAGGGATATACTCATAATGCAACTAGGCCTGGCCGCTAACGCCTCTTTTTGGAGGGATCGCTGGCTACATAGTCGGATCTCTCACAGCGCTTTTCGTCAGCGCACTAATGTGGCTGGCAGAAGAAAACGTTAGAATGCGACAATCGGAGAAGCAGAAGACCACCTGAGGTGCTAATTCCTTCTATTCAAATTGTAGTTCTAGATATCTAATTAATCCACTCTTCTGATGACCAGCCCCTTCTATCTTCTATGCACGGGAGAAGACTAGAACTATTTTCCATCGAGGACGCGAAGATCTCCGATAGACTGGGTGACGTAGTCGGGTACTATTGGTGAAGCATTTGGGCCGGTGATATCTTGCTTCGATGTGATGCCTGAGGACACACAATGTTCATGCCAAGTATTGATTATCGACTTTGAATACGCACCCGTCAGGACAAGGAGCGTCGCAAGACCTCCAGCTTGTCCGAATAGAATATCAGTGTTCAAGCGATCCCCGACCATTATTGTGCGTTTCGGATCGAATTTCACCCTGTCAAAAAGCGCATTGATGCAAAGCACCACAAGCTAGATGGGTGGACACTTACTTGGCTTGAATACAATCCAACATCGTCTTTGCGGGTTTTCCGATACTTATCGGATCCTTCTCCAGCGCAAAGCGTAATGGGGCGCTGATGGCTCCAGCTCCAGGCAAGAGACCATCCGCGCTCGGGAATGTGCTGTCTTCATTTGTGACCAGGAATTGGCAGCCGGGGTTTCGTGTGAGGTATTGGAATGCTTTTGATAGTTTGGTATAATTTACGCTAAGGTCCAAACCGCAAAGTACAGCTTGGACGTCTGGGTCGAGTGAGAAGTTTGATAGTGAGAATGGGTCAAGGGTGCAGTCTGCTGGGTTCTGGACGTGCATGAGTACGTTGTGGGTATATGACAGAGTGTTTGCGAACCGTTCCACCGATGAAGGAGACGCCTTCTTCTCGCAGCTCTTCCTCGATCCCTGCCATCCCAATCACATACACCTTCTTATCCTTTGGAAGCTTCATGACGGATGAGATGTAAACAGCAGAAGCATATGCCGATCCATATATCTCTTCCTAGCATCGCACCGTCAGGCAGCTCTCTCAACAAAAACAAAACGAAACACCCACCACACTCGCTTCCACGCCCAACATATCGAACTTGCCCTTATAACTCTTCCTGGACTTGCTAGCATTATTAGTAACAAAAAAAACGCGCTTCCCTTGACAAGTTAAAGATAAGGATAAGTTAAACCAGCACGCGGGCGTAAATGTAAATTGTTATGAAGATCGTCGTTTCAGATTGAAATGCACGACATGCCTCGCTTCCGAAGGATCTCCAGAACTTCTACTGCGCCTTCGATTAATCGATCGCCGTGCCATAATACGCCATCGCAGTCGAACATCCAGGTGTCATAGTCATTGATTAGGGTTTGGTATTCGGATGGGGAGGTGAGGTGGTGGGCCATGATAGGCGCGGGGAGGGATGAGGGATGGGGGATTCGGGCTTCCGTTGGAGTCAGTGGTGACACTGACAGGCTTTGGGTGATGCTAGTGGGAACTTTTCAGTATGAAAAACTGTCAGTGTCAATACCAAGTCAATACTGTGGTTGCCTTTTGCGGACGAACCAGTCCTCGTCATGGTTTTGTCAATACCATATCACTTACAGGCGCTCGCTGCTTGCAAGTCCAGTCGATGCTGCGGGACACGATGACCGACCTTCTCAATTGGCTGGGGGGCTTCTGGAACGAGAGCAGTCATACCGCCTAGTCTCTATTACACCAGCTAAAATCTTACGGTATGTTCAAACTCTGACACTCACAGTACCTTGTCTTTATCTTGATGATGATTCATGCGACGCTTTTTATAGTTCCCCTCTGTGAACACCTTGGCGCACTCAATTGCAAGCGACTCCACGAATAGCGACCACATATTGCTTAAATGTTGAGAAAAGTGCGCGACCTTATCTTCCTTCGAATCCTTCTCCAAGTCTCCCCCTTGTCCGAATCCACACCATGGACGTGCACAGCGATGACACTGAGAAGAAGATCGACAGCTTCGTCGCTAATAAGGATGATGCTTATTTTGACCCGGTTTTAGTGGACCCGACTGAGGAGTTGTCTTTGCATCGTGGTTTGAAAGCGAGACAGATTTCTATGATAACGGTATTGCATGCATTCATAACG
The DNA here is from genome assembly GCF_016628075.1 of Suillus paluster. Classification (NCBI taxonomy): domain Eukaryota; kingdom Fungi; phylum Basidiomycota; class Agaricomycetes; order Boletales; family Suillaceae; genus Suillus; species Suillus paluster. The sequence goes on along the minus strand of NW_024537585.1, from coordinate 440,435 downwards.
CGTCTTCTATCAACAGCTGAAACTTCTTCATTTGTCCTAAACTAGGAGGCTCGCTGGGCACAGGTCTCATAACCGGTTCAGGCACCGCTCTCGTTAGAGGAGGTCCGCTGGGACTCTGGTTCGGATACTCCCTCATGGGCTTGGTCTGTTAAAGTTGGACCTTGCATCAGAACCTGTGCCTGATGATGTATGTCTGGACCATTATGGCTCATTGTCATGTGGGCAGGTCAGATACTTTGGCTGTGCCCAGTGCCTGTCGCGCGTCAAAGAGATGTCAAGGCCAAAATAAAGTTTTTGATGCTCAAATCGAAGTTGTGAATTTTGTCCAATACTTACGGTCGACTCCCCCATACTTAGTGTAAGAGTTTTGGGGAATTCAAGACAGACATTATATTCCATGTCGTGACGCGTCTGGTATGACACCTAAAGGAAAGCCAGGTAAGTATTAGGTCAGATCTGTGGGGCGCTAGTCATATTCTTCATTCTCCTAATGCACACGCATGTTCGTCCGTCTTGGGGCGGCTCCGGGATCTTGTTTTTAAACCGCTTTCGTGACGATGATAACTTGATGTTCCAGATCTGAGTAAAATCAAGATAGCATCCTACAACATCGGAACATGAGGACACTGAGATCAAACTGAGAGACTCTAATTTGCAGTGTTATTACCTCGTGTCGTGGAAGGTGAGAATGATCTTAAGTAGGACTATTTTACATTGTTCATCCTAGTCTTCCTTCGTACCCCTCGTCATCAAATCTTTATCTCTGCCTGCTGGTGAGTTCCCTTTGACTGCAAATGCAAGGCAAGGTTCTGGGACTGAGAACACCATAGGACGAAAAATCAATGCGACTGCTACATACCAAGAGATTCACATTAGAAACACCCGCGAATGTGCCTTATGCCATCTTGTCTCACCGATGGCTTGCAGACAGTGAAGAAGTCTCATTCCAAGACTTGCAGCACATGCCAGTTCCTCCCAGTGGAGGCTCTCATGATCATCACAATCACGCCGTATGTGATCTTGTTCAAGCTTCTGCTAGTATTTACCATCGATTTACTTCAAAAAGCCCACTTTCCCTCCCAACGTCCTCGGCAAAAGCGGCCTCCAGAAACTCCAAGGAGCTTGCAACCAGGCCTCTCGGGCTGGTTATCAGTATATCTGGATTGACACATGTTGTATCGACAAAACCAACAGCACCGAGTTATCAGAGGCGATCAATTCTATGTATGCGTGGTACAGGGACTCCGCTGTGTGCTACGTTTACTTGCACGATGTCGATAAAGAAGCCGTTGCGGCCGACGTCAAAACTGCTCTCGCAAGAGCTGTTTGGTTCGACAGAGGATGGACCTTGCAAGAGCTGATCGCTCCCAAAACTGTCTGTTTTTTTGCCAAGGACTGGTCCAAGATCGGGACCAAGCACGAGTTTGCGTCTATTCTCCATGAAATCACCCATATTCGCCAAGAGGTTCTCTTGGGTCGTCCATGCACACTAAGCATCGCGGAGAGGATGTCATGGGCTGCAGGACGAGTGACGTATAAAAAAGAGGACAGAGCGTATTCACTGATGGGGTTATTTGACATCCACATGCCTATCATTTATGGAGAAGGAGAGAAAGCTTTCAGGCGCTTGCAGCTCGAGATCATGAAATCTTCTGATGATCAAACCATTTTCGCCTGGCACCTCTCGCTGGCTCATCCCAGCAATGTCAGGAATCGCGGATCGTTGGCACCTTCACCAGATGCCTTCTCGTGCGCTTCTCCCCATCCGATCGTCAACATCGATCATTCCCATTTTGTCAAGTGTCTTCTTCTCACTGACCTACGGCGTGGCTATTCCATATCGAACGATGGCCTTCATATTACTCTACCCATGAAGAAGGGAGGAGGAGATGCGTGGCTTGCTGTCCTGAGATGCAAAGGAGAAGATCAGGAGTTTCCCTACGGGATCTACTTAAAACAAATAGCTGGTTCTGATGAATTTCTTCGGACTTCGCCGACAAAGCTTCGAAAACTCGAGTCCGAAGATCTCAAAGGCCTCACCCCGCGTAAAATACGTATCGTTGTCGACTATGATATACCACTGCCCATTCATCGACGACATTCCTTCACTTTTCAGTCTACAGATCTCATTTGGGATCGCTGCGGCTACTATGTATGCTCTGTCCCGGGAGGCAATCATGATGGGGGTCAATGGGGTGGCTACCATGATCTTCATCGCGACACTCGGATCGAGATTTTAAATGACGTGCAGTGTGGCTGCATTTACTGGCAGGTGGATAACGAAGTGATGGTTCTCCTCATTGGGATCGAAAATTGCCGCCCTTGGATACACGTCCTTATGGACACCAATTTACAGCAATATAACGATGCTTCCCTGCCCCGCCGTCAAACCGCCCCTGATCGCCCTCTTTCTATATCTCCCACTACTTCCACCCAATCCAACAACCAAGCCGATCCTATTTCTCCTCTTGTGCTGTCGTCCCCTCGCTCGCTCTCTCCCCTCCCTACTTCCCGCAGAACTTATGACCGCGGACTTCCATTGAGGCAGTCCACCGCCCCGGTTGCGGCGCAGCGGCGCGGGGGTGGCACTGAGTGTCCTGTGTGTTATATTATTCGGAAATACCACATCGACACGAGTACCATCAAGAATAGCACAGATGGTTTGGTGCCCGAGACGGCCCAACACAAGCGGATTGAAGTGGGGATACGAACGGGGCAGGCTCGCGCTGGTGAATTTGTCATAACGGTAGCTGTGTTGTAGTCTGACTCTGCACACATATGTAAATAGTGGTATGTAGTCTATTCCACAGCCAAGTACTTTCATATCGATAGACCAGATTTCATTACCACTTCTATTTACTGTGGAGCTCGACATACTAAAGGGTCTAGCTTGATACAATAACAAATTGGTCCAGTAGAATGGCAAGGGAGTGAGCACCCTTCTGTCAACGTGCTTATTTGACGCCCACTCGAGTAAGTACGCTGATACTATGCCTGGAAACCGCCGTCACATTCCAGCAGCTGTCGAACAGCGATGAGTCGCTCATATGTTTGCCCGTATGTAGTCACTAGCTTGAGCCACCAAACTCATGACACACATACCGCAATATCACCAATCAACGGTCTGATTCAGAGAGCAGCGATGAACGTCAAATGAGTGGAGATAACCGGGCCATATGCCTCAATTTACAGAGGATTCCGTTCGTTTATACAGCAACAATTATTCCTGTAGTGAGAATCTAGCAAGTATCATGGGTCGCATCTAAAATGGATCACACTGACAAGTTCAGGTACCGTGTTATCACTCTCACCTTACTCGGTTTGCAATCCTGTGCAAACAAAGTGTCATTTACACCGAATGGACCCTAGACTGCTTGCGAGACGTTCGGTTCCACGGTATCACTGGGCAGTGTTACTGATAGTATGAACTCTTTTCAAGAACGCATCATTGCAACCGCCTTCGCAAACTTCCGCTAGGGATGGCTTAAAGGCGAGAAGGCTGGCTGGCATTTCCTCTCGTAGGCTATAAGAAGACCATGCCCCTCGAATCGCCTGTGGGTTTTCTCATTAGTGCCATCGCGTCCTCTCCATTATCGTCATTACATTTTGACCTCGGCACCGCATCCGCAATAGCAATTTTTTTCGGAGGACAAGCAGCAGTATCCGCACTTGCATTACGGCCGCTGTCTGGTTGGAAATGGTGGCATGGAACGTACAACGCACCTGGATGCCACGCAATTGTGTGGGTGCTAGTTAGAGCTTGGTTGCGGAGCTCCATCTCGTCGTATTCCGAGACACTCTCGCTATCTCTCGGCCTCGATGGCCAGAAAGGGCCCAAATACATTGCATCGCAGTCGGGAACGATCATGCAACAGACTCGCCATATTGCATACATGCTAGTTAACAGCGGCTGGAGGGGCAAGGAGTATAATCCAACGGTCGTTGGTCAGAGAGTCAGCCCGACGCCGATGCAGTTGTTCATCGTGAACCTCAGGGAGAGTGTTCCAACGGGAAATGATACGCTGCCCCCAAGAAGTTATCGTCACACCTCCTTGTCCATCATCCCTATCGCCACTAGCTTTGCAGCTTGCGCCATTTGCGCCATTGCCGAGGACTGGCTGTCCCTTGCGATGATTTTGCTTGGGATGGTCACATCCGGCATCACTTCTTTCGTCATGAGCACTGGGAAGATCACCCTTGAACGGCTCAGACCAGCAGATGGAGTCCCACCCGGAGATGGCATGCTATTATCAGATACCCGCATCGTCATATTGAGAGGCAACGAGGAGGACGTAAATGCTGTAACCAAGGGAAAACTGAGGTTGAACCTTGGAGGAGGTCGAAAAATCCTCCTTCTCTGCGCATCCATAGCGTTGTTGCAAGTTACCCTACAGCTCGTCCTTATGCCTTTCAGGTCGCCGCAAGGACAACTCGCATTCCTGCTATCATTCCTGATGTCTGGGGCATGCAACCTTTATCTATCAGCAATGGAAGATGACATACAGTCGAGTGCCCTCCTCACCCTACTGAAGACTCCGGAGGTGAAGACTTACCAAGCCAGTTCTAGAGCATGCGCTGCCGTTTTAGCATGCCTAGCGCTCTGTTGGGGGTCTGACACGGAACCCTTGCAAGTCCTCCAGGAGATAGTGCCCACCAACGAGCCAAGAACATGGAAAGTCTGGTCTGAGTTTGTTGTGGAGAGTATTCAGAACAGGAGTACGCAACTTATATATGGGGATGATTTGACGGGCGACATGAACAAACGGGAAAAGGTCCTTTTGACCGAGCTGGTTGATGACGCTCAGGCAGCGTACGATCAGTATATGGAGGACCACAGGGACAATATCTCCTAGCGTGTTTCGCCTCCGGCCCTACTGCTAATCATGTCCGTTCGCGGCCTTTCATTCCCACGCTTTTTACTTATGCGCGCGACTGCACTGTGCTACTTAAGTACTATAATTACTACCACCACTAAGTAGGATTGTTCTTCACTCAGTCATGTCATCTATTGCGAATTATCTTGCTGATATTCCTGTTCTCGTGCGCGTCAATGATTTCTGTCCTGCAAATTGAATCGCTCCTGATCGAGTCAGTTCTTCGGATCATCATATTATCATCATGGTAAAGACGACAAGGGCAGCTCAAAAACAGCTTCATAAACATGTGGGCGTTTTTTAAGATTGAAATGCGCGACCTGCCTCGCTTCCGAAGGGTCTCCACTGTCCAGAACTTCGACTGCGCCTGGATTGCCATGCTACATTGAGCACTCAGCATGCCGTCACGGTCGAAATTCCAGGTGTCGTATTTAAATATTGATCATGCTTTGGTATTCGTTCGGGAGAGGTAGAGGGCCATGATAGGAGCGGCGTTGAAGGATTGGATTGGATTGGGCTTCCGCCGTGGTGATGCTAGTGGGATGTCTCCCGTTTCATATCTTTTGCCTGAAATTTTGCTAGCCCGCGTAATCCGATTGAAAGAGCTTGGCTTACCCGGCTGTCGGGACACTATCTGGCTCTTGGCTGGGTGCTCTTCCAATCGCACTGGACTGGGACCGACCTTGGCAGATCAGGTTATGTTTATCATCCATCTAACGAGGGATGTGCTCATGATGCAAGCAGGCCTGGCCGCTAACGCCTCTCTTTGGAGGGATCACTGGCTATATAGCTGGATCTCTCACAGCGCTTTTCGTCCGCGCACTAATGTGGCTGGCAGAAGAAAACATCAGAATGCGACAATCGGAGAGGCAGAAGACCACCGAGGCGCCAATTCCTGCTATTCAAATTATCGTTCTAGATATATGATTAATCCACCCTTCTATGCATGGGAGAAGACTAAAACTATTTTCCGTTGAGGACGCGAAGATCTCCGATAGACTGGGTGACGTAGTCGGGTACTATTGGTGACGCATCTGGGCCGGTGATATTTTGCTTCGATGTGATGCCTACGGACCACGACATTCATGTCAAGTATTGATTATTGATTTTAAACACACACCCGTCAGGACGAGGAACGTTACCAGGCCCCCAGCTTGCCCGAATAAAATATCAGTGTTCAAGCGATCCCCAACCATTATCGTGCGTTTCGGATCGAAGTTCACCCTGTCAGAAAAGCACCAAAAGCACCAAAAGCTCGGTGGAAACACTCACTTGGCTTGGATACAATCCAACATCGTCTTTGCGGGTTTTCCGATACTTATCGGATCCTTCTCCAGCGCAAAGCGTAATGAAGCGCTGATAGCTCCAGCTCCAGGCAAGAGTCCATCTGTGCTCGGGAATGTACTGTCTTCATTTGTGACTAGGAATCGGCAGCAGGGGTTTCGTGTGAGGTATTGGAATGCTTTTGATAGCTTGGTATAATTTACGCTGAGGTCCAAACCGCAAAGTACAGCTTGAACGTCTGGGTCGAGTGAGAAGTTTGATAGTGAGAATAGGGTCAAGGGTGCAATCTGCTGGATCCTGAACGTGCATGAGTGCATTGTGGGTATGGGACGGAGTGTATGCGCACTGTTCCGCCGATAAACGATACGCCTTCTTCCCGCAGCTCTTCCTCGATCCCTGCCATCCCGATCACATACACCTTCTTAACCTTTCGAAGCTTCGTGACGGATGAGATGTAAACAGCAGAAGCATATGCCGATCCATATATCTCTTCCTAGCATCGCACCGTCAGGCAGCTCTCTCAACAAAAACACGACGAAATACCCACCACACTCGCTTCCATGCCCAACATATCAAACTTGCCCTTATAACTCTTCCTGGACTTGCTAGCATGCATTATTAGTTACAGAAAGAACGCGCTTCCCTTAATGCAGCAGCACGCGGGTGTAAATGTAAATTGTTATGAAGATCGTCGTTAATGCACGACATGCCTCGCTTCCGAAGGATCTCCATCTTCGACTGCGCCTTCGATCAATCGATCGCCGTGTCATAATACGCCATCGCAGTCGAACATCCAGGTGTCATAGTCGTTGATCAGGGTTTGGTATTCGGATGCGCGGGGAGGGGCAGGGGATGGGGGATTCGGGCTTCCGTTGGAGCCTATAGTGACACTGATAGGCTTTGGGTGATGCTAGTGGGAACTTTTCAGTATGAAAAACTGTCAGTGTCAATACCAAGTCAATACTGTGGTTGCCTTTTGCGGACGAACCAGTCCTCGTCATGGTTTTGTCAATACCATATCACTTACAGGCGCTCGCTGCTTGCAAGTCCAGTCGATGCTGCGAGACACGATGGACGACCTCCTCAATTGGCTGGGGGGCTTCTGGAACGAGAGCAGTCATGCCGCCTAGTCTCTATTACACCAGCTAAAATCTTACGGTATGTTCAAACTCTGACACTCACAGTACCTTGTCTTTATCTTGATGATGATTCATGCGACGCTTTTTATAGTTCCCCTCTGTGAACACCTTGGCGCACTCAATTGCAAGCGACTCCACGAATAGCGACCACATATTGCTTAAATGTTGAGAAAAGTGCGCGACCTTATCTTCCTTCGAATCCTTCTCCAAGTCTCCCCCTTGTCCGAATCCGCACCATGGACGTGCACAGCGATGACACTGAGAAGAAGATCGACAGCTTCGTCGCTAATAAGGATGATGCTTATTTTGACCCGGTTTTAGTGGACCCGACTGAGGAGTTGTCTTTGCATCGTGGTTTGAAAGCGAGACAGATTTCTATGATAACGGTATTGCATGCATTCATCGCGCGTCTTCTATCAGCAGCTGAAACTCCTTCGTTTGTCCTAAGCTAGGAGGCTCGCTGGGCACAGGTCTCATAATCGGTTCGGGCACCGCTCTCGTTAGAGGCGGTCCGCTGGGACTCTGGTTCGGATACTCCTTCATGGGCATGGTCTGTTACTTCGTTATGATCTCCCTGGGAGAAATGTGCGCGTATCTACCTCATAAGAAGGGTTTTGCTGGCTATGCAACTCGTTATGTGGATCCTGCTTTCGGGTTCGCTCTTGGATGGAATTATGTATTCAAGTATTTTGTTCAAACTACGAATAACGTGAATGCGGCTGGCGCTGTGGTGCAGTATTGGACCCTGCGCGTGCCTATAGAAGTGTGGATGGGTGCGTGCATCCTATTGCAATTTGCTTAGCTGACACGAGTGTTGTTTCAGTGCTTTACATTGCGTTGAGTGCGATATCTGTCCGACCGGGTTGTACTAGCCCAGCTAACATGCCTTCCAGTCTTTCTCATCAACATGTTAGGCATTCGCGTCTTCGGCGAATTTGAATTCTGGTTCTGTAGCATCAAGGTCGTCTCTCTGGTCGGTCTTATCTTGATGGGACTCATCATCGACCTCGGCGGTAATCCCGAACACGATCGCATCGGGTTCAGATACTGGAAAGCACCCTACGGACCTCTCCGTGATTATCTCCTTGCTGAAGTACACGACTCTCGTGTCGCTCAGTTTCTGGGGTTCTGGAGCAACCTTACCACTGCATTGTTTTCGTACATCGGCACGGAGCTGATCGGCGTGACCGTTGGCGAAACTGAAAATCCGAGAAAGAATGTGCCAAAGGCTATTCGTAGGATGTTCTTCCGTATTTTGGTGTTCTATATTGGTGGTACGTTCGTCATTAGCTTGACGGTCCCGAGCAATAGCAACGTACGTGATACTGTGCGTCAGAATGGAGCCATTCGTGACTTTGCTGTAGGCACTTTTTGTGGCTAGTAAATCTCCAGCCGGTGCTGCTGCGTCGCCATTCGTCGTAGGTATGTAGCTTGTCGCTAGCTATACGACCCTGGAGTCTAACGTCCCCTCGATTAGCGACGACCATTGTTGGCATCAAAGTCCTGAACCACATCATCAACGCCGTGGTGTTAATCTTCGTACTGAGTGCGTCGAACTCAGACCTCTATATCGGCTCCAGGACGCTCTATGGCCTCGCCGTGGAACGCAAGGCACCTCGCATATTCGCCAAGGTCAATCGTGCCGGGGTTCCTTGGCCCTCGCTTATTCTGAACACTCTGGTATGTTTCTTGACATTCCTTAACGCAACCTCTTCGAGTTCTGTTGGTAAATGAACGTCGTTGTTCGGTCGTTTTTGCATGTTGATTTTGTTGTTAATGTAGCGTTCGGCTGGTTCGCGAGCCTTATTGCAAGCTTCGGCGCTATCACATGGATGTGTATATCCTATACGCACATGTATGTTGCTGGTGCTAGGCGGGTTTTTATGTACTGATCAAGTTGATCGCTTTCCAGTGCCTTCATGCGCGCGTTGAAGGCCCAAGGAATAGATCGAGACACTCTCCCTTACAAGGCGCCCTTCCAACCGTACGCGTCGTGGTTTGCCTTGATTTTCACAGGGATTGTGCTCTTTTTCAACGGTAGCACCTCCCTGCACATACCTAGAACTCGGTACTAAAACACTAAACAGGCTTTAGCGCTTTCCTGCCCTGGGTATCGTCATCCTTCATCACGTCAGTGGCTACGTTGACTCATCAATCCTTCGCGAAGTACTAATTACAACACAGATCGTACATTGCTATCCCGATTTTTATTGTGCTATGGGGCGGATACAAAATTTACTACCGCACATCGACGATCCCCGCTGCCGAAGCCGATCTTTTCTCAGGAAAACGTGAAATTGATGAAGAAGAAGAACGATTCTTAGCACGGGAAAAGTTGAAAGGTCCACGTTCGGCATGGCAGCGAATTTGGGACTCCCTATAATCAATCAACCACAGAAAGAGTAAGTCGACCCCAGCTTTCTCGAAACGGCATCCATTTAACAAGGTTTTCGCCTCCTCCAAGTTATTTAGAGAACCCACCAAAGCTCAAATTAATGCACATTTTTGGTTATCCCTAGGGCTCCGCGTATTTGCGCTGGTTTGAATTGCATGCGAGATAAGACATATACACCTACTTGGGAACGTTAAGGTTCGCGCGGCGTTTCATGTCGTTCAGGGACTCTTTATGAGCTCTTTTCAATCTATGTCGCGAAGGGCGGTTCGCGCGCGGGAAAACTCTGGCCCAATCCCGGCCTCTGCAGATTTCCGCCTGAAAGGCGAGCAAGACAGGTAGATAATGAAAATTATGGGCTTCTGTCTTCCAATCATGCGTCGTGAAGGCGCCACATGGCAGAATCCGCATCAATATTTCTACTAACCTAGGTATTTCAGCGCCCAGACGGTGTTTCCTTGGCCTCTCTTGGGATTGGTGGCGTCGGATGCCGCTGCCAATCGATGAGACTTTGTAAGGGATTTATTGTGATTGCCCTTGATATGCCCTCCTAGGGTTTGCATACATGGCATAACATAGGAGCAAAAGAGAGGACACGTTCATTCATGATAAAGTTCCCAGCAAGCGACACGCCTGAATGAGAGCATAAGTAACGCTATTCTCCTTCGGACCTCCTTTTCCGCAGCCTTCGAGGTCAACGGGCGTTTCAGAAATTGGCTTCTTCGAGGACGAGCGGTCGCAGCGCATCTTGTTCGCATCTTCGTCCACAAACAACTCTTTTCTTTTTCGGCGGTATAGGGTAGGGTGCAAATCGAAAGTGTCCAAGCGGAGGCGGTCCCTGACTTCTTTTTTGATCACGTCTTCAATCTGCTCCATGAAAACCTTGTTTTGTCCCAGGCGGATGTAGACCACAGACGACATAAGGCTACGGTCCTCGGCGGACAAAGCCATTGCGATCCCCCTCTCGTGGCTCAAAAAGTGGGACGGATATTTTGCTTCACAAGCGCTTTGGTATGCAGGCGAAAACTCGTGGTCTTCCATGAGATCTGGGAGCCAGGTCGTAAGTGCATGCATGGGAATCTGATCAAGCTGCATCTGATCCAGCGCGGCGGCGTCAACCCCATTCAATTGTTTCAATTCAGACCACTGAAGGAAATCGCCTAGCAAGTCAGCAATATCCGAAAGCGGGAGCGAATTAGGTGTCTAACATTCCGAATGTCAACTGCTAGCAAAGAAGTGTTCAACGAGTGTTGGCGGATGTAATCTATGCATGATTGGATGGTTTTGATGCCAGGGTGGCCGGGGGCAATTGGATGGTCGACTTCGTCTCCATCTTTTTTCTCGAACCATTGCATGATCTGACAGGAGAGATAGATCGGTGAAACTATTATTCGCATGTGATACGCGTTCTACCGAATGACTTACTGGACCGACATTCATACTCAGCATTGATGCCCCTGCTTCAATGCAGGCGCATGCATGCGCGAGAGAGGTTACCATTGAGAGATGTATGCAAATCGAGTATTTGTTCGTGAGTTCGTGCGCGGCACGAATTCCTTCCTCCGTCGCCGGCAGCTAACGCGAAAGACGGTCAAAGGAGGCTGCATACACGACCCAGGGACATTACCGTGATGATAACTCTCCAGCGTCGAACATCAGCTGCGTCAAAAAGGCTCACGAGAGCGCGGGCTTCGTCCACCATGGCAGCCTTGCTCTCATAAAAGCGCGAATCTATGAATGTTACTACGGGGCCAGGGAATGAATCCAACATAGCCAGGCCAAGCCTAAAAAGCTGCAAGACCGTCAGAACGACGCGCACGCCAACAAGATTAACCTACAAAATATCGAAGAGCGTGCTTAACGTAGAACGTTTCTGCGAGGCCTTGTCTGTTCGTGAAATCACTGAGAAATGCGCTGGAGGCGTAGATAACAAAAGACTGACGGGAATTCTTCTAACACTTGCTTAGCAGCGACCCAAGCATGATAACGAATGCCAGTCGTTTCCGCCAGCTCACTGACATTTTCCGGGGTAAGCAAGCATCCCCAAACCCCGTGATAATTCAATGCTAATCACGCCATTAATCAATCACGTCCAGCAACACAGCCAGAGATAGGACATACCTAGAATGTCCGCTGTGTCGCCATAGATCGGAACATCCTTGTAAGGGAACGAGGGGACAACCCCCATTTCCTCTGCCTCGTTGGAAGCGGGTTCAGGGAGTGACTTGAATTGACCGCTCATCCAAAGGTCCAACTTAACCTTGTCCATCTTCGAGATCGGGTAAGTTCCCTTGTAATAGCTCCGCTGGGGTTTTTGCGCGGCGCGTACATATTGATCGGCAGTGGAATTGGTGACGGGCATCCTACGAGACAGTTAACGTTCCTTACATGGCCGGCCAGCTTTTTGAAGTAGCGGAACATCCACAACATTGAGGATGGTCCACTGTGGCTCATTGTCGTGTGGACAGGTGTGGTGCTTTGGCCGTCAAGGGAGATGTGGCCAATGCGCCGTGGTTTTTTCTGAGACGCGTCAAAGGGAGACAGAGAAGCACGTTCTCTTTGGATCATTTTCGAGCTGCGCAGATACATTCTGGCAGATTTGAACCGCCCCGGGGCACGTTAATATGAAATGAGCCAGATATTCTTCGGATCATCATGATCCAATCATTAAGGACAACAATAGCCAAGGCGCAGCACCCAATGTCAAAAAGAGCTTCACCGTGATAAACATGCGGGCGCAGGACTGTTCAGAAATAGGGTGATGTATGCCATGGTCACCGTCGACCCCAGTCGTCAAGTTGACAATCAGCACATGTCATTAGAGCCCTGCGGTGTCTGCCAATCGTTTCATGAATTCAATGCTCCGTTAAAGCTGCAAGTTCTAGGTGATGGCGACGCACGCCCGGCCTAGGAATGTCGCTCTAACCGGAGGAGGGCCTCGAATCGGCGTTAGTACCTTCCAGAACTTCTTCTGTTCATAAATTATCGTTCCACTGGCAGCGAATCCGATGCACGTCCGAAGGAAGCCGGAAGCTTGAGACGAGCTGTTCGCAGTTGTCCAAAGATGAAGAGGGCAGTGATTTTTTGAGGCAAAAAGGGTCTTGCATTATGCCCGAGAGAGTACCGTTTCCATCAGAATGTTCACTGCCTTGATTGTTCTAGTGTGTGCGCTTGGGAAAAAAAAAAGGTTATTTAAAATGCACCGTCGATATCGGCAACGTGCCAGAGAGACATGACATGGTTGTAGACGGTCAAGTCAAAACTTGCAAGGATGAAGTTCGCTGAGCTTTCAAACAGCTGTACGAAAGGATATACGTAACAGTCATCGAAGAATCTGGTAGATCATTTGAAACAGCCGAAGGCCAAATTGACGGCGTTACCCAAACCGCATCAACGTTCGGTTGATCGAAGCCATACAATCTTGATAAAGTTCGCAAGTAATACCCATAACACGCCTACTTACAATATTACAATAACTATCACGTATTATACATTTTTATGCACATATATCCACTAGAATGCGTATAACTTTTTACAGTGGGGAAGCCAAGTATTAGCGGTGAAGTAAACTCTAGGAGAAATAGCGATGCGGCAAAGAGAGCTAGTCGAAATGCAGCGAGACAATGATAGCGATAGAACGGGGGTATCATCTACACCGATCAGTCGGGAATAATATAACAATCCAGGTATTTCGGCTCTACCGATGCACTTGCGCACGTTCAGCCGAGTAGGCATGCCAGTTATCCACTTCAGCTTCTGGTACAGTTTGGGCAAAAGGAGGGAGTGTTGTGTGATAATGGTTGGACGAGCCATTATGATTATGATGGTTTGATGACTGTAAAAATTGGTTAACAGGTGGAGGCGAGATTGATTTCGTACAACTTACGCTGTAATGATCGTCTTCAACCTTGACGGAACCGTAATGATTGGAATGGTGGTAGCTGCTTGGAAGCGGGTGATGTGATAATGAACTGGGACGACTGTTAACCGGGGAATGCGATGAGTGTTGCATTTGGGCAGGCTGCTGGTGGGTGAAACAGAAAACAAATGGTCACTAGGATCCAAAAAGTTCTCGTAGAGTTTCGAGGACATTACGTCACTCGCGCAAGGAAAAAACACTCGCCGAAAATGGAGGACTTGAAGTAGAACTTGATCCGGACGGGGTATGAGGAATGTGATGGAAAGCGGGAGCATGCAAATTAAAGAGAGAAGACGAGTTGCTTGAAACACCGCCATGACCAGACGTCCCGTTGTGGGAGGGTATACTGCCGTACTGGTGATGGGAGAGCGGCTGCGGAATAGTAAGTGGAGGGGGACGATCACCGTGCGGAGCGTCTTGCGGCTAGTTAAGAGACGCTGTCAGACTATATTTGGTGTTAGGTAAGACTTAAACATACCATGTAGAGATCATCCATCTTCCGTTTCTTGAAGTCGCGGTCACAGTTACGTGTGTCGTGGAAGTTGGACAAGGAGTGTCGACGGTAGTCAGAGGACAAATGATTGCCGCGGTGGTCAGATTCCAACAAACGTCTCATTTCTTCATTTTCTTTCTGCAAGCGGGTATTTTCTTGCTCGAGCTCGCGAATTTTGACCAAGGGAGGCGGTAAAGCTGCCACCTGGTCTGGTGTGAAGCCTAAAGCAGTTTGTAGTTTGGTGACTGTCTGCTCGAGCTTTTAAAAAAAGAAGTGTTAAAAAACGCGTTCAAGTCGCGTCGTGTAGCGCGACGATTGAAGGTACCGACCTGCTCGATGTAAGCCTTTCGCTTTGCACGATGGCGAGCTTGAGCTTTAGCATTACGGCTACGCTCTGGACGATCGGGTTGTGACGAGACAGATTCAGCAGCGGAGTGCGCCATCGAGGACATGTAACGTTATAACGTAACTTTGAGAGAGGAAGGATAGTTCGGGGTTGTAAAAAAAAGATGGACGGTTATTATAGTTGGCTTTGGGGACTCCACTTGACGCCCAAGGCCGGTCCAAAAGAATTCAGTGCCTCGGATTCCGAATTATTCGCTTTGAAAGGTCAGCCGACATGTCTTCAAAACGACCCTGGTGGCAAGCTTGATTCCTTGCAATCTCGAATCAAATCTTAACGAACCTTCTCAAAAATGCATACATACACTCCACCCACGGTAATCCTTTTTCTAACTTTTGAATTCACCTTGAATCACCCTCGGCGGCCCCTCATACTATATAGTACTTACTCTCCTCTACATACATTTTTTTTTTCCTTTCACAGAGTTTCCGTCGGCAATTTGCGGAAGTTCCATCAGGCTAATGCCGCCATGTGCCTTAAGGGATGAATTCGTTTGTTGATCCCCGATCAATAAAATATAATAATCTACTTCCGCGTGTTCAAAAAATCCCCTTTGATTGCTTCAATCTACTCAAATTTAAAACTCAGAACTCCGCGATCCTCCGCTAATTCTCCACACCTTTCGTTATTGCGAAGTGTTCGCTGAGATGACTCCCCGAATATATGTATTGGCATCACAGTTTACCGTAAGAACGCTTGCTACTCAATATCAGTATTCACTTCTGTGATTACAAGCTCAATCCTTGTTCACTCTTACCATTCCCTTACTCCTCTACAGCACTGGTGCAACCCTCGGATATCCACGGCCAAGTACAATTCAGGTGCTTCGCACATGTCACCTGAGCCATAAATGCCCGACATTCAGGGACCCCCGTCTTGCTCCGTCTACTATCGTTGTAAAATCGAAGTCCTTTCTTGCTCTTAATCTAACGTCAAAGCTTGTATGTCTCAAGCAATCGTTGTGTAGTTCGCTCAAGTCCAAATGCACTCCGTCGCTGATGACATTTGACGCCATTTTTTAAAATGACAGATGGCACTGCTCCTGAACTTCTTCTCGAGCAACCACTTGGCACAATGCTGCCAAAACAAAGCGGCTATTATCTGTATCCGCTCGTGGGAATCACTACAGCGCGCAGAAATGGTGAGGTGCCAATCACCTGCCGCCTCGGCTATAATATCGGTAGACAATTAATCGGAATTCTTAGCCACATATCTTGGGAACATACTACTACTCAAGAAAATCATTATCGTACCTTTCGGTGAGATCCGGTCCCGACAAGCAAACAAACATGTCCTGCCATTGTCCTAGTCCACTCTTGAGTCCAGATTCAAAGGTAACTAGGCTAGGCTCGTCTGTTCACAAAAGAAACGCGACAGGTATATGGCAAGTAGTTCCGTGATTGGCGGGGCCTATACTCGGTCTCCAGATCGCAATGGTATCTGGTGCTAACCAAGTTGGTCCTATATCCACTTGCAGAAACGCTGAATTGAACCCAACCAATTCAATCGGCAACTCCCGTCCTCCCACGCGAAGGCTGTGCAAGTCTCTTCACGCCAAACTTCTTTCCGATCCAAGCCTCTGGTGATCTTCATTTATTAGCCAAACCTGGGTATGTTTGCCGCATTAATGTCCTACCTTTGTACGTCACGCCACTCCCATTCAACGCCTCACAATCGCGTTCAAGGGTCCCTCTCATTGCCAGCCCAGCGACAGGCATTCAGGTTCGTCCTAATAATAATCGCCGCAGCGAAGCATAAACAATCGTACACACGGACCCATTTTGCGACTGGCACTAAGACAAGACAAGCGCTTTGCACCCCTGCGGTTCGGAACCTCCAATATAGGCATCTAAGAGCCGAAGGGCGAGCAGGTGGCCCATTGACCCCCCAACTATACATAATATCTGATGCGTTCCAATTATGATGGGCGCAAACCGTGGAACCTTCCACCATTGGATATGAGGTCGCGGCTCGGTGTCCACTGACCGACCCATCCTCCTTCCTGATTGGGGCTTCCTCGATTTATTTCTGGTACTAGCCAAAGCTCACGATCATTGATCGAGGCCGCGTATTGTATAGCCTATACACATTGTATGTTGCACTAGCTGAGTGGGTATACTTCCAAGAGCTAATGTCCTTTGGCGCCGGCCACAAGTTTGATTATGGTAGTATTAATCCTCAGCATTCGGAGGTCGCGATCACCGGCAATTAAGCTATCTCTGGCCTCCCCTCCAGCCTCATGGAAAGCTCAAGGCATATCTAAACGAGATAATGGGCTTTACTTCCAAGATTTGCATGGCAATAGGCATCAGGCTGAACTTCTGTAGAGGTGTCACAAAGAAGCTCAATCATCTTGACTTCGGACAAATGTTTTTCCTAAGCTTTCTGGGAGAGAACGCGATACCTCGAATTTCGAAGACGAGTTTCGAAATGGGCTTGAACGGGCATATGCGCCGGTGCCTCGTATGTAAGTATGAGCTCTTCGGGAAGGTAACTTAGGGCTGCCAATTACGATGGCCAATCGGTATAGGTCACTTCTCCTTTTGCAATAGCGCTGTGGAAAGGAGCTTGGCAATAGTCTACCTGCTTATATCATGTACTAGAGAACGTTAGCCGCCGGCCAATACAGCTAGATATCATTTACCAATCAATACGCTGGCTCGCTGTGTTCAAATTATTGGGTTGATTGAGTTCCGGACAGCTGCCAACGGAGCATCACAACCAGCGAGTAGTGGTGCGGTCGACCGGATTTGACGATGGCAAAAACGTTGACACGTTGGCAGCGGTTTGATCGCATTGCACGCCTACTCATTTCGCATTGAGTGCGCAGACAGCCTTTATACAGCAAGGGTGGAAAGTCGGGTCCGATTTTTTAGATATGATTGTGCTTCCGATTTCTTTTTGTCCACGTGCGACGTTGCACGTTTTATTGCTGTCTCATATTGCAACGCTGGCTGATACCAAAGCGGTCGTTCACAGCTGCTGGTATAGTACTGTACCGGTACCCTAGGCAGAAGACTCAGCTGGGGCAACGGCTTGCAATTGCATGCCAGTAACTTTGTAGCCCCTAAATTCGGCTTTACTAGTACTGGCATGTCTAGCGTTGGAAACAAAAAAGAAACATTAGTGAATTAATTGCCGCTTCGCTTGGCGGCAGCTCTCGGTATACGTTAATAGTGTCCGTGCAAAATTCAAAACAGGATGTAAATCAGTACTAGATACAAACGGGATGACGACAGATGCGGTCATGACGGACGGACTGTCATATTTCATCATCTTCGGAAAGGATCAATCTCCCCTTCCCGGTACGTCGAATGGTCACTTCATCTACCCCTACATCATCTTCGTCCAAGGCGCCCACAGAGCTTTCTGGCCTTGTGGAACGCTTTGGGACCGGCCGGGGTCTTGGGCGTGCCCTAGGTGCAGGCTGAGGTTCTGGAGTACTGGGACTTGAGGAAGCGACTTCTCCGCATGGATCCGAGGATATCATCATCACTGTCCGAGATATCCTCATCGGCATTGGCATCCCCTACCGGATGATTCTCGGGGTTCCTGCCCACCCTACCCTTCTTCCTAGCATCAACATCTTTCCCTTTTCTCCGCCGTTTTTTAGTTCCCGTCGCTCGCATGGTGCCGATCTTGCCACTTTGCGCAGCTGCCATGGCAGCTTTATCTCTCAATGCCTTTTCCCTTTCGAGGAAGGCATCCATATCCCCGTATTCAGCATCACTGTCCTCAATGAATTGTGCTGACTTGTATTGCTTATCCTCTTTCTTTTTCTTCTCCCGTCTCTTGCGCTTGGGCTCGTCGTCCTCGAGAAGCTCGACATCAGAGTTAGAGGGTGATCGACGTCTTCGTCGCCGACGGGTTTTCTTGCTCAAGAGCTGTGAAGCTTTCTTGCCGTCAAGGTCGATAGGATGTTGGAGGAATTGATCGACGACGTTGAGGCTGCTCTGAAGGTCGGAAGGAAGAATTACTGCTGGCACGATCCATTGCAATTCATCACCATCTACGAATTGATCAGCGGGTCACTGCTCTAAATTTCGCGAAAGAACGAACCTTCGTCATGAATAGTGAATTTTAACAGGCGAAATATGAGCTTCAATATCGAATTCTTCGTCGCAGCTTCCGCATGTTCATCACTGATGTAGGGTATTACTAGCAAGACGTTAACGCAGTGCATAAATCGTGCAGAATTACTTCACAGTAATCAAGAAATTGGGAGATTGCTTCTGTAGAGGGAGTTAATTTCTTCTGTCCGTCGTCCTCGAGGTCAATTTCCTCGTCTTGCCGTTTTTGATCCGTCTCCTCAACAATCTTATTGCGCTGACGGATGACTAACACCAGGATCTATGGAATTGCGATATTATTAGGGAGTCTTCGCTGAAAATAATTGATATGATTACGAACGTCTTTGACCCATTCTACAAGTTCGGTCTTGCTATCCTCCACTAGCGCCGCTATTGCAATTCCGATTTGCTCGCTCCACGAGTAACCTTTCTTGACTTGCACCTCAGGAGGGAATCTGGTATCTTCTACTGCCTCGCGCTCATGCCGGCCTTTGGTTTCGGGTTCCCAGCTCGAGTACTGTTTCCAGTGTCCGCGGTTCTTTGGGAAGAACGCCTGTTCCCGATTGCGAGGTAGATAAGCGTCAGAATGTAAGATAACAAAAATGAAAACCTCACCTCTACCGCGAGGAATGGCTCTTCTTCCAACGCCTTGAAGAACTTGTGCAAAATGAAATTGACCAATTTTACAAGGTCCTTGGACGAATGATCTTTCGGGAGCGATTTCTGATCATCGAGAATAGTCTTGAAAAGATTAAGTGTCGAAACCTACATGAAAGTAAGACAAAGAGACGAGCAACATATCATTGCACGCGTACGTTGAAATATAGACCTTCGGCCTTAGTTTTGACGACTTGTCGGTGAATCAAGTTCACCGCCCTCTTCATGAACTCAGGCGAATCGAAGTCTCTGTAGCGCGAAAGATATGTCAGTAGTGTCTTAGTTATCTCCGAGTTCGCGAATTTCTGCATAACATTCAACCGTCAAATAATGTTCCGCTTCAGCCATGCGGCGCACCATTTCAAAGGCATCGAAGGTAAACATTGTCTCATGGATGACTTCCTCCTCGCTATCCCCATCTGGCTCGTTCTCGACGTCAGGCACACCATCTTCATCCACTAGTCCCTGACCTGCGATAACTTAAAATGACACTGAAGGTGGAAAATGCATGGCTTACCCGTGGTCTTCTTCCTCTTACCCGGCTTCTTTTTCCTGACGTACACAGCCCCGGTATTCTCCTTCCCCCACCGTTCCAACATCCGCAGCAGGGCGTAAGCGAGGTGCACGCTGGCATTTAAATAGGCTAGTGATTGCGTCCCCTCCTTGTACGATCGCAGGCTCTCGAGTGAGATGTCGAGAACCTCACCATTATAAATCAACTGTTGTTGTAAAACAGCAGCAGCCTCATTGAGGTGAGGGTCGGAGATCACCGACGAAGACATGATGTCGATCAGGAGAAGAAGCTGCGTAAGGCATTCTATTCCCGCTTGCAGTTCGTTCCACATCTTCGGCTGCAAAATATGGCTAATGTGAACCAACGATCTGAGCGGAGGACAGCTTTGACTTTAGCGATACCTTTTCATCCATGGCTTGTCTCATCCGCTTGAGCACCCAAATGATCCACCCGCGGTCGGTAACTTCCGCTACTAGTCCGAGATTCCATTTTCGTGGTCCTTCGATGGCTTTTTCGTTGGAGCGGGATATCAGGAAAAATTCAAGGAACCACTTAGTGATGTAGAGCAGCCGAAGATGATCTTTTTCTTTGATCTTTGGGCGCTCGGACTTGATGTCTTTAAGCAAAGAGCGGAGAAACGCTGTGGAGAGAGTCGTGAGGACAGGGAGCATGAAGAGTGACTATACAGACGATTAAAGGATGAATCCAGAGACTCGCGGGCAAAACCCTGAAGCACTATCTTGGCTTCTACAGATAGATTGTCCTCACGGGCTAATTCGTCAATCTTGTTGCTTTTGCGAGCTTTAGAGCGCTTCGCAAAGTCGAGAATGCTTCCAGACTCCCGTGTGATAGCTGCTTGGCGATGAAGCACGAGCGGCCTGGAATCAGGATTGCTCCCATGCGCCAGATCGTTTGGGCCTTCTGCGTCTGCATCCGGAGATACCGGCTTCTTGCTCGGCTTAAGTTGAACGGCAATAGTTGTTCCAAAGCGGGAGTGGCGGGAAGATGCATTCCGCGCTAAATCTTTCTTTTTCTTGTCCTCCGCAGCAAGCAGGCGATGAAGGTTTTGTGCTGGTTGCTAAAGTGCTGTCAGGACACAAGAAATAAAAATGACATGGACTCTACCTTTGATTGATCTATAGCCAGCAGATGAGGTTTTATGCCGCGAAATAAGAGGTAGAATATTTCGAGTACAAGCGTATTTGATGCATTGAAAAGAGGGTCGTTAGACGTGTTGGCAGCAATTGTCAGGAGCAAATCTAGAGTATGTGTTTCCGAGAGTGCTTTCACAAGTCTAGTCTGCAAGCTCGAATACTCCGCCTGGTCCGCACTAAGGTGCATATTTGCGGGGAGGTCCTTGATAAATATCAAGTTCCGGATGAGATGCAGGATCAGATTTACTATCTGTCCGTCGCGTTCCTTCCTCTCCTTTGCGGATTTTGAAATTGGCGGGAGCAGAACCCCGAAGAGAGCTTGCATGACGCCTGGCGTCAAAAGCGCAGCTTTGTAATTGAGATGGCTGAACATCAGTTGCGTATAGTCTGTCCCTTTGTCAAGTTCCTCATCCAACTCCTGCAGCTCCGCCGCCATATCGATGGGCCAGGTCATGGCTGTCATCAAGTCCGCACATGCGATGGCCCGCTTGTCTTCCACGAGCCCCTTGCCCGCAGTCGCCAGCAAAATCGGTACGAGGTCGTTGGGGAGGACCCGGGTCTCCCAAAATATGCGCGCTACTGTGCGCTCGTCGTCTGTATCGTCCTTCCGCCAGAGCTTCTTCAGATCCCGTAGACAACCGCTGACTTCATCGCCCATGCGGTAGACGCCCCCTTCGTAGCCGCCAAGTGCATCGACGACGCGTTTGACGACGGGCTCGAGGATAGCTCTTCTGTCGAGTTCTTCTGCCCCGGATTCATGGGAGGAGTGGATTGAAATGACGTCGTCATCCATGGGGGAGTGGTCTTCTGAGCAGGATGAGTCACGTACGCGAATTGAACCTGTGATTGATTCAGACTACACGGTTTGTCACACCACGTGATGAAAGTCACAGGTCTCATGCCATTTATCGAGATTAATATCACAAATGTGTACGACGTTCATCTAAGCAGACTCGGGTTACGATACGTACACTACACGACTTGTAGTCGGTGTTGTTCACCTCTCGAATTGACGGGGACCTCATTGCTGGCCATGCCTCACCGTCTGCGTTCACACGAGAATCGAGATAGAGTGAAGCTAATTAGCTTAGCTGCTCATGAGTACAGGGATGCCGCGTTCACCGTATGTAGGCCACAGCACTTGTATCAGCGGCGCGGGTAGAATCATCAGTACCAGAAATACAACAACACCACTCGACATAGAACCTGTTGCAAGACAAGCTTCTCTTTCCCATGTCAGCGGGGTAAGACAACTTCTCCACCGCCAGGCAATCTTGGATAACCCTCTGAATGTGGGGCGACGATAGGGCTGTAAATTAACAGAAAGCAGAAAACATAAGTGGAGAAGGAACGATCGATCAAAATATCATTATGAGTGCTACAAGGTACTTTACCGTCAAGTAATCTCAGCGGGGTAAGATAACTTGTCCACCGTCAGGCAATCTTGGATAACTCTCATAAATCTTGAAGCGCAAAACCCAGCCATTGGTCATGGGCCGGAAGGTGGGGCCGGGACAGGGCTGCAAATTAGCGGAGAAATCGGGAAACACAAGCACGGAGGGGACGGATCAATCAAAAACATCATTATCCGTGTCGGGGACTCAAGGTACTTCTGCAGCGCCTACAAGGTGTCTTGACAGGCGTGGAAGTTGAGTGGACGAAGGCATACTTAAGTAGCCCCGCGGTATTATCGTCGGGCTGTAGATAATTCAGGCACTTCGACATCATCATTGGGCGGGACGAATGAATTCTATCATCTGATGGCACATCATCGAACTGTGCCGAGGTGAAAACATACATAATACCCACACCCCTGTAATTAGTCCTACAAAAATTGTCCTAGATGATGTTCGTCAAGGGGAGCCTATCATTTGGAGCCGACTTACTTACAAAGGTTACACGACACTGGAGAGAAGCAGCACCGAGCCTGCAACGATGATGCTATGATGTGGCGTTTTTCTTCGCCGCCCTTTCCTTCTTCAATCTCTCCTTCTCGGCATCTGCCTTGGCAATCTCGTGTGCTCCGTCATTGAGACCGAGCCGGTTCCGAGCAATCTGTGGGCATACAAGGAAAGTTTTCATTAGCAAAGAAGTTGTTATAGCCATCAGACCATCAGATATCGGGGAAATTCACCTCGATAGCGTAGAACTGTATCCGTGTCACTAGACGTCATCACGTTAGCATCAAAACGAGGGTGAAACATAGATTAGTAGCTAGTACCAAAGATGGTGTTCGTCTCCCCATACTCTTGCGTTGCATCTGTGCGGATGAGAGAACCAAAATTGTAATCTTTCACTTTCTTTTCGTAGCTTAAATTTGTAGAACTGTCAACTAACTCTTAATGCGTAGTAACAGCACTCACACTTGACAAAACTCTCTCCACTTCTTCTTTCCAATCTCGCTCTTGAGCCAGTCCTCATCCAACTTAACTAGCCGTGCGTGATCGTCCTCGTTGAACTCAGGGAAAGTCGACATAGTGTGTTCGTATATCTCGTCATCAAGCCTATCCCACTGAAATGAGCCGCTGCACGGTCTGACGAAAAGAGCGATGTGAAGCCCTACTTTGTCAACTTGAGTACACGAGGAGGAACTTTCTCGAGCAGATTCCAGTATGTCTACAGGTCATGATAACGTCAACCACGGCGAATTCTAAAAAGTTGGAGATCCTTCCCGCACCTGAGCATGTTCAACCGCTTTTACGGCAAATCTGCAGAGATTGATATGTTTGGCATGGATCAACCTGCACTAGACGCCCAATGTCTTTCGGCACTCACTGCTTCTCTATCTACGCTCGCGCAAAGCAAGCAGAATAGATCACGTCCATCAGCACAGGAAAATCAATTGAGGATGATTGGTCTACCTCAACGAGATTTTGAGCGTTGTTGGGATCAAAGCGTTGAGTTGACATTGTGTTTCTGGGACTTGAAAGTTGATTTCTGGGAGCTAATGGATGGTGAGAAAGTCACTGCTCGTGAAACTTGAATATTGATGTGTTCGCAGGCGGTCAACGCGTGATCCGATGAGCTACCTAGTGTCGCCGCTACCACTCCAACGACGCGGAAAATGAATGTAAGGTGGAACATTAGGGTTAGGGTTCGAAGATAGTAGGTAACCAGTAACTTTTAGTGTGTTCGTGTATATCGTCCATAGTCTCCCGCAAGCCTTCCGCAAACAAACCCAATAGAAAGATAGTCGCCTTCTTTATTATGTCTCTCAATGATCTTATAAAAAATTAATTCTCGCGCGCAAGGTGATTAACTCCCAGAGCTTGTTTTTGATTTCTTTTCAACGCCTATACCAAAGCGTTTCAACTTCTCAAAATACTTTTGAACGCGACTCGCAACCTGGCGTGGTGTCCGGCGCCCACCCATGGCTTGCGAGATTTTCGCCCATCTACAACGGTTTGAATATTTTGAACACAGGCAAGAAGGTGAAAACTCACCGATTCCGCTCACCATCTGGAATCTCCTCGAGGAGTCGTTCCAGCAGGTGCTGTTCAGATACTGACCAAGCCTGTTTATAAGTTTCGGGTCTTGGTTTGTCTATGTCTATTTTTGGTTCCGGTGCAGAGGGCGACGGTTCGGCTTTTGGTTTGTGGTTAATATTCTTGACGTCAGGTGAGTCACGGGAGCGTTTTCCGAGAGTGAAGGGAGGAGGGATGGTGATCGTCATGGATTCGACGTTAGCCTCCATGTTGATGTCGAGCGACTGAGGCTGGAGCTTGACAGATGGTTTGCGCGTACGGGAAGACCGAATAAGGCTGTCAGACTGTGTGACAAGGGACTGTCGTCGATTAATAGTCGCAGGGCGTCTCCTGGACCATGATGCTAAAGGCTGGGCAAGCTCTGGTAGAGCCAGTGTAGATGGGGTAGATGGGACGGTCGTATTTGTGGAATCATCCACATCCATGGATGTACTGTCTTTGCCTGATGGCCAAAGGCTGCTTTCGCTGATATCAACCTCTCCACTTTCGTCATCAACATCATTTCTGACAAATACTGCGTCAGAAACCTCTCCACTCTCAGCGATGGCGTGATATGTAATCCTCCTCTCTTTAAGTTTCTGTATTTTCGCGCGTGCACGCTCACGCCTGCGTGCAGCTGCGAAGGATTCTTGAACAGGAGGTGATTTGGATTCTTTCTCTTCCTCCACATCTTCGTCCTCGGATAAAGCAGGCAGATGGAGACTAGTATGAAAGGGAGATGAAGTAAGATTACAATTAGACGTAAGATAGTGTGCGTTATCGGGGTCTAGGCTTCCCAGGACGGGGTCGATGATGATTCGCCGTGCATCTTTGACCAATTGTTGAAGGGCGGAAAGAGGGGAGTGTTGAGTTGTATGCGGCATGCTCCGCTCCGTGTGCGCTAAACGCGTTCGGACCGCGAAAGTTCGTAAAGGCGTGGGGTCTGCGATGAAGACGGGATTTCAGGTTGCAGGAAGGATGATAACAGGACAGAACCCCTACCACCCGAGGAGAAGACCTGCCAATGAAGTTCATTGGGAAGGGGGGATACAGAACACTCATGCTGTTCCGACAACCTTAATCCAGGACTAAGGAACTGCAAAATGACAATGGAGGATGTACAATTAACCACGCGGAGGACTACATACCTTCGAACCGATATTCTCGGTGAAGGCCTTGGGCTGGCTAATAGCATCTGCCCTTAGCTTCCTGAGCCTCTCAATGTCGGCCTCTGCACGACTGAACAGAGATTTCTGAGTCTGTATGTAGGCAGACAGCGCCTCGAGCCTGTCAAAGGAGTAGAAAGTCGGCCATGTGCATCAAACAATGATAAAAATAAAAAAGCGGGCGTACGTCTCGGCGCGTCTCGAGTCCATGTATGCGATGTCGTCCAGTTCATGGAATTAACTCTCAGAGTACGGACGGAGTTGCACCAAACCAAGCCTCGATCTCTAAAACCCCATGATTGCTGTCAAATTTTGATATTGCTGTTGCTGATGTCACCATTATGGTACCCATTTCTCACGCCTGCAGATGTTTAACTGATCACAAAGTTCAACCGTGACCAAAGGACTCTCGTCGTCGTCATAGACGGCGAGCACGTACCTTAGCTCACTACTCACAATGGCGTTTCAGATCGTCTCATCACACTCAATCGCCAACACCGCATCCTCCACGTCTTTATCACCCAGTCTCGCCAATCTCAACGGCCTATCTACCCCGAAGCCTCCCCAGCAGCGGCGCATGACAACTTCAACTCTACCGCCTCCAACGTCCTTGAACCTGGTACCGCTCATTGATTTTCTCTTGCTGTTAAATGGGCACCTGATCGTGTCGTACAGCCCGAACCTGTCTATGGACACCCGGGGCACGCCCCAGGATCACCCCGACGGCCACCATCGCCTCTTCGTAACGAATTTACCCACAGAAGATTGTCAAATGACAGCCACTCTGGAGATGATGACGATGATGGCGAAGAAGAAGAAGATCGCACGTGGCCACGCAGCCGCTCCCCTACTTCTGCTTCAGTCACTCAGTTCGCAGCGAACCTTGCAAACCGCGTCAATTCTTTCATCAGTCCCTCAATAACAAGCAGACCTCTTCCGTCTGATGAAGAATTAGAAGCTGAGGCTCAGAGAGAGCGCGACAGAAGTCGACGAGAAGCCGAACGTATACTCACACGAGAAGCAGAAGAAAGGCGCGCTGTGGAGGAACGAGTTCTCGCTATGATGAATAGTTCTCCACAATCAAATCCACCTTCTCGAAGTAGATCGCAAACATTACCAAATCCACCCTCTCCTGCACATTCTCAGAAGGAGAGTGGCCCTAGTTGGTGGACGGCCGCCAAAGCGCGCTTGACTCCTACAAAAGATAAAGAACCACTCACCCCAGCCCAGCAAGTCATAGAAGAAACTAAGGCTCGCGAAAAGGACACGAAGAATACCAAGGGAAAGGAGAAGGAATGGCCTGCTTCTTCTGCGAGCAAATACACCAGCCCCGCTTACCTCAACTTGAAGATACCCCCAGGTGGCCCTCCCCCTCGCACTTCATCTCCCACCTCCCCGACTCCAGCTCGACCGCCGATTAGTCGAACACCTGTCAACCTCTCCCCTGCGCCTGTCACACAAGCTCCGATTAATCTTTCGCCCGCCTCACTCCAAAGAGGAACTTCTCCAGGTGGCTCCCCTGCACGCGAGCCCCCTCCACTCTATGCTTCATTTACACCCTCGGGTACTCTAGATGTACCGGGTACATTGCTATTAATTGCGAAGCGCTTCGAGAAGCTTGAGAGATGGAGCGTCACCCACGTGCGCGCGCTCGAAGAACGCATGGGTGATGTTGAGCGCTGGCTGGTCGACAAGGAAAATCAACGCAGTAAGGAGAGGGAGCCAAACGACAAACCCTCTCCTGAATCTGAGCTGGCTTCTGTTCGAGGAGACGTTACTGAGCTACAGTCACGCATGACTGAGCTTGGCCGAGAGATGGCACGCCTCGCGACATCACCTGCCGTTCTCTCCTCTAATACTGCCATCCGAGACTCGCCAGTGATGAGCACCGCCCCTCCAACGGAGTCGTCCATCATCAGTCCTCATGAATCTACCTTCTCTAGCGTAGTCGACAGCACAAGCACAACTTCCGAATTCTCATCCTCCAATACCACTTCAGCCCTAGAAAATATTCGCAGTCTCTCCACTCCCCGCCGAGTACCGTCCCTTACAGCTCGCGAATCCACGAGTCCACCCCTCGCTCGGGTCTCAAGCCGTACACCATCGGGGACCAGGACGCGTCTGCCATACCCAACGGGCGACTACGCCAGCCCGGGAGAACTAATATCCCCAACTCACACTCCAGCCAGCTCGCCTCCACAATCGGCACATCTTGCATCTATGGTAATTTCCGGGTTGCCAGTTTTGTCCAGCCCTCTGGAACTCCCCGCCGCAATCTCTTCGCCTGGCCGTGTGGCATCTCCTATCCTGAGTGGCCTGCCAGCTCCGGGCATTCACAGCCCCCACCGAGGCAGCGTGAGTCCAACGCCTATGCAAGCAGGGCGTAAGCGATACACCGTCGCCCTTGGTGGACCTATTGTAGCTCCTGTCGAGTACGACTACGACTGCGAAAGTGAGCGTTCGGGACTCGGCACCACATCTTTCTCTTCCCCCATGGAGAGTGACGACGAAGATGACGAAAACGCTGCGGACGAGACGTTAGGGAAGAAAGCTGCGTTCCGTGCGATTACTGCTGCAAAGCTCGGTAGCGGTGATTTGGCGAGCGCTGCGCCTGCCAATAACAGCCCGGGTAACCGTGCGCGCGCACAGTCCACGTATGGTGGATTCGCGAATGCCCTACAAAACAACCAAGCGGCGTCTGCGCAATCAAAGCACCGTTTCCGATCGCAGTCCATTGACATCCGATCGGATAACACGTTTGGTAGCGACCAAGCCAATAAATTTGTGGATCCGCTTGTTTTGCGAAGGCAAGGGAGGACGGAGAAGGGTAAGGAGAAGAAGCCCCTAGTGGGTCCAGGGAGGAAGGTCCCCGTAGGACAGCTCGTGGCGTTCTTTGATTCGGAGCGGCGCTGAATGTGCACTGTTGTCTCCTTGCGATGACGTTAAATTTTCACGATCTCATATATTACCTTGGAAATCTGAATGCTGACTTGATCTCAGACTTATTTCATTGGCTATATACCACACAGTACTGCATACTTGTTTTCCGTTCTTGTAATTCTGATTGATGCTATCGTTGCTTTTAGGAAGTTCCTGCCATTGCCGAAGGCTGAACATATGTGCTTGCTGCCGTACGCTGCAGTTATCGCCCCTAATTCACTGTTTATCGCCACCAAGTCGCAACTGTAACAAATCGTGGATAGTAGTTCCGTTGGTGAAGAAAGGAATGACCCATCCGATATTCAACATCCAAAACGGCACATGTACAAAGTAGTAGTTCGAGAAAATGTGCTGCGTAAACGACCGCTCCAGCGTCGGCAGTATACTTGGTATGAAAGGAGCTAAACCCGACACCCACGATGACTCAGAAATTCTGCAGTGCTTTTTATGAGAGGGGTGGTAAGCACTGGAGAATTTCTAAGACTCAGAGCAGACTTCGCGGAGACAGCGGGCATGCAATGCAAAGTTGCAAGAAGCGTACCACCGCCCCGACTACTGTTTCGCATAGCAGAAAGGTGCCTCAATCCTAGAAGTATGTATTGGAGGCCTCAGCCAATGCCCAACGTAGTTTGTGTCGGCACCGAGGGTGTCTAGGCTCGAAGAGAGCCGAAGAAAGCGGGCGTAGCAACCTTCCAATGAATAACCAGAAGAGTTGGCATTGGCAAATAGCAATATCCGGTCATCAGCGAACGTCGCAAGAGATAGCCGATATGCAGAATATACAATTTCGCGGCGCCCGAGCGATTTATTCACCTTGGTTAAATCCGCGAGGTTCCATGGGTCCAGCAATATCGCCGTTAGTGACAATATTCATCCGGATCTGAAGGCCATCAGACGAAGCTCGGAGCCCACAACTGATGGGCTGAATCCGGTGTCTTCGCTCACTGTGCGCACGTCAGCCCCAAGAATCTCAACACAGTACATAAAAATGATTCGCAAGAGTTTGGTGGGGACCGGGGTTGCAGGGCAAGATTCAGGACTAAATACGGGAACTTCCAGCGTGATCTGCTCCGGGAAGAATAGTAGAACGACGATTAATAACGGGCGGCAGTTGCATGTCTGTCGGAGTGTGACTGCATGAGTGTCACGAGCCTGTCTTTCCCCATCGAGAAATGTCCTGAAACCTCCGCGCTCCCCCCGTTTAATACACGCACAATCCTGCTGCTCAAGGTACCCGCGCGCTGTTTCTTATGCGAAGGCATAGGTTGCTTCTGGAATGCCAAGAGTCGGAGTCTCCGTGCAATTCGACTTTGGCGTAAAGCTGGTTCATACACGGCAATGGTCGCCTCCCGTGGCATAGAGGAAAAGAACGTCGTGAACGTTCTTCCACATACTTATGCGGTCCTGTGTTGTGGGAAAAAATCGACGTACCAGTTTATCACGAAGGGTGAAAGAAAGATGTTGACCTGGAGCGGAATTGTTGGCAACATACAAAGTTCACGAATAAATTTCGCCTGAATTGTGTGCATGTACTTGGTGGAGTGAGAATTGGAACGCTGGCAGTACTATTCCAACGGTCCGCGTCCCGGCCCAGTCGCATCTAGCCTGCAAGACACGGAGAAATATCCAAATAGCCTAAACTATCGTTTGTCTGTGGGAGGCCAAGCAAAATCGATTAGTGAGTATCCTTCATCCTTACTGCCGCAAAGCGAATAAAGCGAATATAAAGTATGGGGCACATAGCAGCATACAGGCTTCGGATTCGAATCAACACCAGCCTGAGGTCAGTCGTGGTCGCCCCATACAATAATAGTTAGTTCAGCAGATATGCATACCTCGTGTATTTGTCGATCTGCACAGCTACATAGTATGAATCAGCACGAGGTGGCCGATGAGCTCCACATTAATGAGCCTAGTACCCTGGTCCTAGGTTGCCTTGTACAGCGTTGGTGGTGGTGTGAAGGTAACCCATTGGAAATTGCCATTCCTGAATCAGCCGCAGATAGGGGGCACGTGGAGTTGTGACGATGAGGGTTGACAACTACCACTAGTGACGTATAGTAGTAATAGTACTAGTGTGACTTAGCTTCTATTACCCTCTACTGCCGCGTCGTAGAGGATGTTCCAACCCTTGCATCCAGATAATCCTTCAAGCAAATTCACGCCTCGAGAAATGCAAGCCAATTCTCCCGCTCATTTGAACCTATATGATTGTACTAAGACTTTTCCACTCAGGTCTCAAAAGCTTTCCCAGGAGATTGCTTCTCTACCTTGCGACACGCAAAAAGACTTGCTTGCATGCTTGGAACGAGTTAGGGATGTGTTGGAAGATAAATCGGCAGAGGAAGAAATGGTAGACGATCCCGCCGAAGTTGTCGTTGACAGGCTTGCTGTCTCACTTGACTGGACGCTGATCACGGTAAATTCAAGTCATCAAAGACATATGGATGCCGTTGTTGAATTGTCCCGCAAATCCAGGCCGTGGTTTTCGTTATACTTGGCACGTCGTACTTGGGGTCACCAGCTTTCACAACGTTTGGAAATTCAACCACTCATGAACTTCTTCTAAAATTGACTCAAATCACGAACGATACCGCAATGAACGACGCATTCCTCGCGCTGTTGGCACAAACGCCTTCGCATGAATCCCCTCATTACGTGCTCTCCCGGATGATCGTACATACCAGCATCGTATCAAGCTACTTCGTTGCATTCGTCATAGGTGTGGGGAAACTCCGTACAGGCCGCCACGGGCTCCAACTTAACATGCCATCTCATCGCAAGCATCGTAGCCTGCTGGGGTCTAATAAATATTTACCTGGGTCCTCGCAATTCACACCGATGTGGTTCATGGTAGCTCTCACACGATTGCCATATGCCTTCGCATTGGCCCAACTTGTGTTTTGCATGGCAATCATCGTCACGCACTCTCTCGCGTTGTAACCCCCCTCCCTTTTTTCTTTCATCGAAATCATCCGTCCAGATTCTCAAATCGTCCTCAGCTGAACCTACAACCGATCATCTCGGTTTGCAACTCCTCGTTCAAGCATGCCAATGGCAGATATTCCAATATTTTATTTTATTTTCTGCCGTAATGTTACCATTTTGCAACTATTCGTCTCTCATTCACACACGCAAGGAACTGTGGAATCTGCACCATGTACTACCTATCTGCCTCTTCTTTTCTTGATCGTAGCATGAAGTACCTCACAATCGGCAGCCGTACATAATGTCTTATTCTAGTAGAGATATGACAGTTATGAGCAGCACAATGAAACAATAACGAGCAAGTACAGAAAGTCCTAATCATAGATATGTAGTTGGGTAATCGCATGCAATACATAAAATACCATTAAAATACAGCGGTGTAAAAGATGTTCGTGTGGGTGATGCATCAATAACATAAGAGCATGGTATAAAAAATCCCAGCAAAGAACCAAAAGAGATCTAGACGACACTAGTACAACCAGTTTACGACGTGACCCTATGACCGTGACACAGCGGCGTCTTGTTGGAGCTGCTGCTGTTGCACCTGCTGCACCGCTTGTGGGTCCCATGGTGGGGGGTATCGAGCATCCACGAGATTCTGATCGGCAAGCGCATCTCGTAACCGATCTTTGTCGTTCATGCCCATGCGCGCACGACACCGAATGAGACGGAGCTTCGTGCGAGTGATCCCTGACATTTTATCAGTCTGGAGTTGCTACACATCACAAAGAAAGGCCTCACAGGTAGCAATTGTGGCACGGTCCTCTTCCATAAAAGGATTTTCGCTCTGTAGGTCATCTTGGAGTGTGTACAGGCACCAAAGCGATTCTTCGTATAGCTTCTCGCATTCATCTGGGGCTGTTGCTTGATCGAGAAGCTCCTTCCGGGCTGCGGTGCGGCTCTAAACATGTGATATAAACACCGACATTCCAGAACATGAAGGGAAGGTGCGTACGAGAAGCAGGGCACGATCAGTAGACCAGCTGATCGAGGTATATCTTAGGGCCATCATATTGCACTGGAAGCCACGTCTTCACCAGCGCAGCCCGTTCACTACATTTGATAAAGTGTTCCTTGAACCACGATAGAGCTTCATTCATACCATATAAGCACTGGTCTACGTTCCGAATACGGAAATAGAACGTACCATCATCGAACCCTTCGCTCACCTCGAACTCACCATCAGGGTGACGCATTCGTAGGTGTTCTTGGAAGTGCCGCAGCTTGTCGATCCCTTTCTGCGAGAAAGACATGAGGAGCATGTAGACGGCAACGCATGTCACAGCATTGTATTCGGCTTCTTGGTCCGCGTTTCGCCGGCGCTGGGCATGTCTTTCAGGCTCGCCTTCACGTCGTATAAACTTCGCTGGATCAGGTAGTGGCTCTACAAAAGGGTCAGCTTGGCATACATAGGGGTAAGGGGATACATACTTTGAGGTACAGCCTTGACATACTCATACATCTCATCAGCCCAATGCGTGAGGAAATCTGTCTTTTGCGCAAGTTCTTCCAAATCCGCAAGAAGCTCGTCTTCCATAGGGTCCAATTCCTTCTCTCTTTCAGACGGAGTCCGGAGAATGAGTTGTGGACGTCGAGGGGACGAGGAGGTCCGGTAGTAATTGGAGCCGGGAGAAGCAGGTGATTTCGGTGTCGATGTACCAAATAGCTTACGGGAGGCGAGAGAAAGCGCACGACTTAGAGCGTTGGTAGCGACACGCGTGGGAGATGATGACAGTGGAGGGGCGAGGGGGTGGGGAGGTGGTGGAAATGTAGGTATTGGTGCAGATAGCAACGAACCTAACTGAGGTGATGCTGTGTGATCGGGTGGGTTCGCTTCGCCGGCGAGAGGTGACAAGGGAACACGCCGGTCACGCAGTGGTCGCCGTGCACTGTCTAATTCTGAGTGGATAGGTCAGCTTATAAAGCGACGGCAGTGAACATAGCCCACCATCAACTGCGCGAGTGAATTCGACCGCACGCTGGTCGATAAGAACGTACTCCTTGCGGATGAGTCCATCCTCCTCTGACTCTCCTGGAATGATGGAACCTTCAACTGCAAGGAGCTTTGGGCCTGCCTTTTCCTTTTCAGAGACAGGTGGATTAAAACTTGTTCGTATTCGATCGCTGTTCGTAGTCGTCGTCTGTGGTCTCCCAGGTGATGTGCTGATGCTTAATTTTAGACCATCAAGATATCCAGGACGATGTCAAGGACCCGTACCTTGTGGGAGGAGGGCTGGTAGACACATCCTCCGTTGTAGCGTCTCTTCTTCGAAAATGGAACTTACTGGGCGGGATCATGGCCTTTGGATCAAGCACTTCTGGTGGAATTATTCTATGATGTTCAGGAATCTGTCCAGGGGGGATTTCATCGACTTCTTCTTCCTCTACTTGGGCCGCAGTTTGCGACGGCAGTTCGGGTGCAGGACGAGGAAACTTGGACTTTGCGAGTGCTTTGCTCTTGAAGAACTCCTCAAAGCTGGCGCGCTCAGCAGGCTGCCGCCTGAGCAAGATACGGATTAAGTCCTTAATGTCAGCAGCAACGAGCGTAGGCTCTTCTGTCTTTATTGTAGGCGGAATAGAGGGATTAGAAGGAGCACGGGCAGGATTCTCATCTGGGAATTGGACACCTTTGGACTGTTCGATCTTCTTCAAGAGTTCGATGTGGTTTTTGGCCCGGAATGGTGGTTTTCCAACACACATCTCGTACAGCACTGCGCCAACACTCCATAGGTCAGCTTTCGCGTCGTATTTCTCATATCGCAATATCTCGGGAGCCATATAAAGACTGCGTTATAATGTTCAAGTTGAGCACGTCAGAGTGGCAGGAGCACGTACGGAGAACCACACAAAGTCTCTGCCATCGTAGCATTCGGGAGGATGCGTGCGAACCCGAAATCGGCGACCTTGAGTATGGGTACGCCCAAAGGATGACCCTTCGCAAGTTCCTCTGGCGATGCAGGATTCAAGAGCAGATTCTATGCACAAGGAGATATTAGACGCCTCGTATTTCTGTGGACGAACATACCTGGGGCTTGATATCCCTGTGGATAAGGTTTCGTTGTCGAAGGAATTTCAAAGCGCGTGCTGCACAAAAATAAGACCAATGCAAAGTAGGGAAATTACGATCTCTTACCAAGCTGACGCAGGAAACTTCGCACGACGATCTCATCTAGACCGCCCATTCTTGGGTGAGGGTAATATTGGAGAGCAGCACCCGGTGAGGGCGCGTACTCAAGACCCTCGACGCGACCTCGTTTCTTTATGTAATTCGTTCAAGTCACCGCCGGCACAGTACTCCATGATAAGGTATATGTTGCGTTCGGCGCGCTAAAGAAAAGGTGATTAGAGAAACAGGCAAAATAATGTGATAACAAGTGAGCCATTCATAATATGCGCTTGGAGGAAGAGAGATAGACTACGGGAAATGACTACAGGTAGCCCTGCTGCTTCGCAGAACGCAGCATAGAGTATGGCTAGGCTTAGATAGAGAAGGGGCACTCACAACAATGTCAATCAACTTCGTAATATGACGATGAGATAATGACTTCAAGATCTCGATTTCACTTTGCAGGTTATCGAACAACTTTGCAGTAAGTATATCCCGCCGCACAGACTTGATTGCGACCTGGTGGTGAGTTTCCTGCAAGCGCCACGTTGTTACAAAGAGTCAGACGGACAGAGAAATTGGAACACACTTCATGGTATCCTTTGTATACAGTTGCAAAGCTTCCCTGTCCGATATCGCTGACTATGATGTACGGACGTGCTTCATCGTCTTCGACTGTCCTTCTCGGGGTGGATTTATCTGAAGCCATGATAAGAGGTTGGTGGTTTCCACAAGAGAGGTATAGCGGTAGCCCGCAAGAGCAGAGGCGCTGAGCGCCGTCAGTGTATTATGAAAGAACTAGCAATCGAGAAGGAAGGTAAGCTGTAGGGGAGAGCACTTAGGGAGTGCCGGTTGTGCCGCAACCTGCCTGCTTACTTCGCCCAAATTAGGAAAGCTGAGAAGAACCACCATTCTGACTAAGCTCGCGCTGTCCACCTCTTGGCCTGCTAGTTCTGCTGCCGCATGAACCACGTAGTACTACCTATGAGGAGTCTACCTAGCTAGCACTATTAGCAGCATAATCAGGAAATCCGGTCGCCAAAAGCTGTTTCACGCGACTTGCTTTCCTAATTATGCGACTTCGTTTTCGCTATTCGGTGTCGTGTAGTGCCACTGTAGTCGTTTTACTTGGCCGAACTATCGTACATCCAGGGCTTCCAATGGAAGACTGCCCTTCAGAAGCGCTGAATGTATTATAGTGCGGACAGGGCGGTAGCTATCGGGGTACCGATCCCCCGATAGGCTTGGAGTGAAGCTCCAGGCCAGCAAGTTGGTATGTGTTCGTTGCTATCTGTTGACTGCGGTACGCATTTCTGAGAAGCGAATTTTGACCTGGAGCAATCAATGGAAAAGGGACTTAGAGCTACCAGTTCGTCGCATCGTATTTCATTACTCGAAGTTTAGTGTAGAGTCTATGTGGAGAGGTACTTATCTATCTACCTATCAGTAGTAGCCAAGCTTAAGCCAGCATGCAACAAAATTGATATTGTTTATCAAGGTCACCCAGAGGCATAATTGTGGCGGTGCAGACATGATTTTGACAATCGCGAACTTGGTACACAAATGTGATCTTTGCCATGTTCCAGGCCTAGATAGTGCAACATATACGTTCAAGGAGTGAGTTTTCGATTATTTGTTTGTCCTCGCGAACGTGTTACACTGGTGTGTAGAACTTCGTTAGCACCAAAGTCTTCTTTCCCCCTGCATCGGCGCAAGCGGTAATGTGATGGTCACGAACATTCCTATCTCAGGATCTGTGACTCGATTCTAGTCGAACCACCACTGTGAACTGCTTGTGACTTCGAGAGCTCATAGTACTGTTCGAGCAGGAAGGTCGCCGTTCAACGAGTGATTGCAGATTATGTCAACCCATGAGGCTTTTGGTGTTTAAGCTCACAAAAAGACCAATACGTAGTCATTACTTCAGTATTTTCCAAGTCGATATCATATTGAGTATTCCTCTATTCCAAGGTCTCAATTACTCAAGCGTTACCCGGAAGCAAGCACCTTGATCAACTCAGCAACGGACTACTTGATGTATGGTGCATCAACCACACTGCAGCAATTCGAAAGCAGAAACATGTCTCACTTCTGCGACTCGCCACTCACACTTGACTTATCGACATCGACAACCATTTACGAATGGAACCTACCAGGCTGGTGAGTCAAAAATCATGGATTCAATGCAGATTGCTCATACTCACACTTCGGGGGATTCATCTCGACTGCAATGTTTTCTAGACGATTGGCAAGGGTGCAGCACCCCTTGACATGTGCTGCATTTACTGGCATGGATACAGTTAAAGCAGCAACGTCGGCGAGGACGAAGGAGAAACACATTGTGTGAGGCTATTTACATGCCCGGAAAATCTCACTTGTTCCATCACCGATGTATGTATGGAACCACTTTACGAAACGATGATAATTTACCTGCTGCCGCATACAGGGGCTGAACTTTGAAATACCCACATACCGT
Organism: Suillus paluster; assembly: GCF_016628075.1. Classification (NCBI taxonomy): domain Eukaryota; kingdom Fungi; phylum Basidiomycota; class Agaricomycetes; order Boletales; family Suillaceae; genus Suillus; species Suillus paluster. The sequence continues at coordinate 403,396 of NW_024537585.1, read as the reverse complement.
AGGATGATGCTGAAGGCGATCGTATCTACCTTCAAATCGTCTGACGCTGGCTCGAATGAACGAGTATCTCCCTCGTATCTACGGGAGACTAACCCGCTTAGGGCTCGCAGAAAAACACGAACACCATTCAGTATCTCAAACAACAAGTGCCTCTGGTTTAGGTGAGATCTCTTCTGCTCTCTAGTAGTATCCACGTGGTCGACAATCTCAAAAATGGCACAAGTTGCTGTCCAACACATTTAATTATCCGGCCACACGCTGTTTGCTGTACGAGACGTCGAATTTTGATGCTCTAGAAAATGTTTGTGCGCACGGAATCCCGAGAGGCGACGAAAATGTCGGCAGTAGATCTAACAGTTCATCGCCTGAATTTCCTTCCGTGCAAATCCATTTTGTAAGTGGTTCTCGCAGCCCCATCAAGACCAACCGTGTTGGGTAGTCAGAACTGGTGTGTTTGTTCAATACGTCGACTACTATAGTCTTTCGTCCGTCGAGCTTCTATTATTGTAGGCTTCTCTTGTAGATATCATGTGCGACCTACAAGAACAAAGCTTAAGGGATTCTGCCTGCTCTAGATATTGGAAATTCCGAGTCGTTCAGCGATTACTATTTTATACTAAGACTGGTGAACAAGGTTCCTGCCGGCGGAGCTCAGCCCTTTCTCAAGTATTGTAGTCATAGCGTAATATTGTGTTCAATCACGATGTTAGTAGGCAAATGTTGCAATGTTTATACTGTTGGATTGTCTGTAGTGACAGCAATGAAATTCTTCCCATCCCTGACTTCCATGCGATTCATGGCTTTCTGAGACACAGCAACCAAATTATGGGTGGTGTCCCTCCGTCCTGTCATGTTCTCTAGTGCGATAACTACAGGAGGATGCTAACCTCAACCTGAACCCTCCTCCATAGCAAATCCTCCCATCTATCAACTTGAAGGAGATGGGTAAGACAATTCCGTTCCTTGAGTCGCTTTATCTCCTCTTGCTAGACAGCTTCGCTGTAGCAGATGATGTCATTGATGTGATAACGAGTAACGAGATGGGACGTGATAGGACGGACGGATTACATTAATGAACTGGTGGAAATACCCGTCATCCCTGACGGACTCGGAAGGGAATATTAGCGAATTAGCGATTTGAGCTGTTTGAAATTCGTTCCAGACACTCAAAATTGTCCTCAATCAGTGACGGGATGGGGCGCCCTAGGCTCCACCATGGACTACATTTCTTCCGAGACTGTCAGTTTTCGTGCTCGTGCTGCGCTATTGAGCTCAAAACAACTATCCAGTCATATTTAGGTTACATGAGTTTGGAGTTCTGCCAGGTTCCGCCGCGCCCCCTGTACCTGAGCTCTGCCATATGCATTGCCAGGCACAACCGGTTCTGCCAACAACATCACTTGCCGTAGAATGAGAAGTAAGTTGCTAAGCTGACCTAGAGCGGTGGCAATCCGCCGACATCGCAGATAGAGTCATCTGTTCGAGAAGGAATTTTAGCTGAATAGGTTCTTCCTTAGTCCATCGCTGTCGGAAGAACAATATTCAGCACATAAAAGAAAGGCGTCTTCCTACTGTGCCCTTCAGATTTATTTGATCCCATATCACATCCTCGCGAACAATGCGATTCTCTTTTGTACTCGTCATTGTTGCTGCTTTGACAACATCAATATCTGCCAGCGACACTGACACTGACCACTGTCCTTATGCGTGCAAGCGTACCAGTGACTGCTCAGCCTGCCATAGGCCTGTATGCGTGAGTTATGAGTAGCTTGCGTCTTGGATTTAACCACATGACTCACCGGCGTGGTAGTACATCTTCAAATGTGTTTCTGCCTCCACATCAGTGTAGTATGGTTGATGGGTGACACGACGCGTAAAGCCTGGATTGGTGGATGCTCGACATTGGGGGGTGGGCTTTGGTGGTGGTGGAGGCGAAGTTTTTTTTTTGGGGGGGATCAGGAAGTGGGATGATGTCTACTTTGTTTGGTGAGGAGCCTGGAGGTTGAGAAGTCCTGTGGTGTCAGAGCGAGCTAGCGGATTGTACAGATCCGGTTTTCTATTGGCTTGCTCAGCTAAAAATAATTGAGAAAGGACGGGATGCTCACCATGGATCTGGATGTGCTGTGGACAACTTGGAGTCAAGCTATCGAGCAGCTGTACAATTTCATCAAGTGGTCTCGGTTTGACTTTGAAAGAAAGAGGGGATGTCTTGTTACCTAGTACTTACTTCAAGTTGAAGCACTGGGATGTGACTTCCTGGTACTCGAAGGCAGACCCTGACGATGGGATACACGCCTATCATGATGATCGTATAGTGCTGCCTTCTAAGGGGCACGTTCCTGGTGCTCACCGACCAATCAAGGGAAGACAGATCGTTCATTGTAGAGAGCCTCCTCGCAAATTCTGTTCGCCAAATTAAAAATTAATGATAACAATTATAACATGAACAGCATTTTGAAATACAGGTTAATCGCAACCACCAAGACAAGTCCCGGAACTAAGATAGAAGTTGCAAGGAGCGGTTCCCGCCCAAAGAGCCAACATGTGGATTGAACGGCCTGAGATAGACCAAAGAAAATGAATAACATATCTAACCACGACAAGACGCGGGCCCGTACATGCTGAGGCCAGTTATGCAATCTTCGCCGTCTCACTTGTACATTGTTGCCCTCACCCGTACCTAGAGCCCATTTCCCGAAGATGACGGCAGTGACAATGAAAGGGGGAATGAAGAAACACGCGTCCATCACTCCTTGTAACGCTAAAAACGTGAATGAAGGCGCTGCGAAGACCGAAATGAACGTATCGCGTGTGAACGTGCCATTGCTAATGATAGTGGAAGACGTCATTGAGACCAGCTACAAGGGTTGTGTGTCTGGGGTATAGACGGGAGCCGGCCTGGGTGGTGGCGAACTTGTTTATGAATGTGACAGCAACCGCCTAAGTGACAAATTTTAGTTGCATTGTGGAAGGACAATTCGAGAACTAACGGAGGGTAAGAGCAGGTTCAATGACCTGTCGATAGTTCGCATTCTACGCTCCTCTTGAGCGCAAGATTCCGCCTCTCGTGACCGTTGCGTCTCGGCGGCAACGTCATGCAACTCGAGGACATGATTCTGGGAATGGCCCAACCTAGGAGGCAATTAACTGAGAGCAAGACACGTCGTTGTTCGACCAAGAAACCTACCCGTCCGCCGCTCCAAGCTGACCGTCGAGCTGAGTTGGGTAGGCGGCCATTAGTTCGCTGCCCTACTACTAGTGAGAGGGGTCGAGGTAGAACCTCTTGATGATACCTTATATTTGTCACAGGGCGCTTTCGTGACAGCTGACACGAAGTGTCACGAAAGGTAATTTTGCTTGTTCGAAAAGGCAACTGCACCTCCCCAATTCAAAGTCACAGGACGCGACTTTGCAGCAAAGGCGTACTTATGTTCGTTGTCATCTTGACTAGTCGTCGTGCGTATTTCCGGCTTATTAGAGCAATCGCCGTACGCATTGGATAGACATAGGTAGCCACTGGCTAGTAATATCAAGCAAGCACACCGATTTCAGGGTCTCCAGTTTGACGATTTAGCGTATCTTAGGTTCAGCAGGGCTTGGAAGTTCCTCGAGACGGTTGGTGATAAAACACCCCACAGAACCATCTCAACAGCGGCCAATTTAGCATCCCAAACCCATAAACAAAGTCTTCTCCATTGCATGTGTCACTGCACACACAAGGGAAATATCCTTTAGACGAATTACGGTGGGTCTTCGTGTTGGTCTTGCATTTTGCGTTTCTGGTACTTACGAGCGCGGGTAGCTCATCCTTGAATGGTAAGATTGATGGACGGTCTTGTTTCATAGAGTTCCTCGCAGAAAGAGGAAGCACAGCCTGTTCTAAGTGATATAATTAGTGATAAGTTACCATGCAATAAAAGGTAGAATGTCATGAGTTTCTGCTGTTTGTTATGCATACAACATATAAGGTCCAGCCACCAAGAAAAAAAACCATAACGGCACAAGTTACCACGAGTGGATGCCGTGGCGCGAGCCAACATATGCAGTAGAGGATTTGGGACAGAGCGAGTATAGTATGCAACGCAAATAACCACGACAAGATACGAGCTTGCACATGTTTAGGCCAGCTGCGCAAAGGCCTCACTTGCGCACCGCGGTCCTCGTTCGCACTCATGGCGAAGTGACCTAGAGCCCACTTCCCGAAGATAGCGGCAGCGACAACGAAAGGGGGGACGGAGAGACACGCGTCTATCACGCCTTGTAAAACCAAAAATGGGAATGAAGGCGCTGCGAAGACTGAAAGAAATGTTCCACTCGTGAACGTGCCGTTGCTGATGGTGCGGAAGACGTCGTTGACCCCGGCCACAAGGGTTGTATGGCTGGGGTATAAGCGAAATACGGGCTGCGAGGTAGCGAATTTATTTATGTATGCGGTAGCACCGGCCTTAGTGCCAAGATTCAGGTGCGTTCCGGAAGAAACCCTCAAGAACTCACGCCGAGTAAGACCTGGTTTAATAACTTGTCAAGTGCTTTCATTCTCAACTCCTCTTCAGCATAATTTCTGGCCTCCAATAGTCGTTGTTTCAGCGTTTCGGCAACATCATGCAACTCGGAGACGCATTCCTGAGAATGAGGCCTATGAGGTATTTAACATAGATCAAGACACGCCGTCTTTCGACCAGAAACTTACCCGTCCATCGCCCCAAGCTGACCGTTGAACTCAGTTGGGTAGTCATCCATTATTTCGCGTGCAGATGCTGAGGGTGCTCAAAGTGAAACCTCTGAAGTGAACTGACGTTTGTGAGGATTTCCCCCCGATGACGTAACGTCGGCATCAGTATCCGCGTAGCAACTTCCCCGCAGCCTGCAACTTGAATGATTGCTTGGTGCTGGTGATTGCAGCTGCGATTGCTTTGCCATGGTCAGCCCGGTGAGTTTATTGTTTAGCATCGCTCTCTCGCATGTGGGGGTTGAACATTGAACGTCGACGTTTGGCAGGTGCTCTTTGATCCGTCGAATTCAAGTGATGAAGGCTGTTGTCCTGATGAGTCCCTGTTCGCCATTTACCACTCCACCCAAGCCTCTTCCGCCACGCAAAATTTTATAGGCGCATTGCCCATAGAGCTCTTGCTGGCAATATTTACGCATCTTTATCGGTCGTCTCGTCGTCTCACTCACAGTGGAGAGACGTGGGGATTAGACAATCCTCTTTCCTCGTTGTTCCCCTATGCCCCGGCCGCAGTATGTTCGATGTGGCGTTCGGTATTGTCACTTGTTCCAGAGTTCTGGACTCGTGTGGTCATTAGAGTTGACTCTCAACGTACCCAAAGTCGAGATATTCGACGTTATTTCAAGTGGTCAAGGAATCTTCATCTGGATGTCATCATCACCAGACATCGCGATGAATTCGAAGGAGATGACAAGAAGGAGAAGTCAAATGTCCTCAAGGCAACCCGCGAGCTCGTTAGGCACATTGAGCGATGTAGAAGCATCCGCTTCAACGTGATGTACAGCTCATCATTGCCGTCCATACTCCACCATTTTCATCAGAAAAAGGCTCCCCACCTGCAGACGTTGAAGCTCAAATGTAAAGTGGACGATGGTGGATCCCCGCCTCTGAAGCTTGTGCATTGGAGCTTTGATGCACCCGATCTTCGCCACCTTTATCTAGACGCCCGCAATTTCTTCGATGTCTGTGTAGACCGTAACAACTGGCTCAAACGTCTATCCAACTTACACTCGCTTTCAATTTCCCGCTATCGCCATATATCAAAGCGGGGCATAGATCTGTACAAGCTGTTAAGGGCAATTGGGGAATCCCCTTCCGTCGAATGCTTGGAACTGAAGGACTTGCACTTCTCCAGAGTGCGTCCTTGGACTGCATTGAATGATATTATCTTAGATCTGGTATCTATGAATCTGGAGGACCTATCCGGCGACGTGTTCTCAGAAATCATCGGCTTTGTCGACAGTGGCCCAGTTGCAACTCGCATTTCTCGTTGCGCTATTAACGCTTGCCGTTTCTCCCTAATCTCTTACCGCGTCGCCTTTCACGATCTCTCAGCCGATCAAGACCTGATGGTTCCTCTTACACATTGGCGCGGACGCACACTCTCGCTTGTCAATTGTGCATGTTTCCATGATGATTTCCTGCGAGACATGATGGACGGAGGACTACACGACCAATCCTTCGCGTGCAAGGCGGCGAAAGAGTTATACATTGTCAACTGCATGAACTTTTCTCCAGGACTGCTCAAGACTATGGTGCTAAAGCGAAGAAAGATAGCACGCAGATGCCTTTTCTGGACCCACGATCAAGAAACTCTTAATTGGACATTTCCAATTGTGGCGCCCATTACATTGATATCAGTCGAGGGTGGACCGGTGTTATCCAAGAAGGACAGGAGGTGGTTTGAAGAGAATCTTCAGTCGTTTCACTGGGATGAGGAAGTGTTGGACAGTCAGTTCGAGGGCCCTGGAGATAGTGACACTGACATTTGAAATAGTCGTGGAGTCCACCCGTTCCAGGATGCTGGGGATAGTAGCTTGAATGACCAATTCTCTAAGTATATAACGCTTGAATACGGTTGATATAAATATTCGCTCTCTTTCCATTTGACTGATTTAACAGTCCGCAAAAGGTGAGCGAGAGTACCAAGAATGCTCATGGTGTGCTTCGGTCGCATCCGGAGAACGCACTGGATGTCCTGGGACCTGGAGGCAGTTACAAGTTCGTTGTCCCGCCTAACCTCCACCCACTGGGCGGAATGACGATAATCACACTTACTTATCAACCCACGGTGTACTGTCAGGTACTTTTTAATACATCTCTCGCGGTGAAAGAAGTCATTTAGACAGGTACGATGCTGATTTTTATCTGCGCTGAGTTATAAAGTCTCTTTGCTCCGTCCTTTTCCTCACCAAATATTCTTCGTTAGTTTGGTAACCCGTTTGAAGCGTCACTCGTTCTGTGCCAAAATACATAGATTTAATTTCCATATTACGACCTGAAATTTGCCAATCAGCCATACTGAAGACGAAATGATGATGTATGAGGGCGTAAAACCGTTGGAAAGGGGGAAATGTAAAAGGACTAACATGCATAACGGCAATGTCTGTGTAATGATTTTAGAAGTCAAAACTTTTGTTAAGATCTTCGTGCAGAAGTTCCCGCATCCCGGGGGGTAAAATGGGTTCCTTGCCGTTGACAATATACCCTATTGCAATTCCACGATGGCAGCGGGTTCAAGATGCGGTTAGTCCTGACGTAACGCAATTCAGCGGTCTCACTGACGAAAAGGCATTTCAACGCTTTCTTTAGCATTGAATGTGATAGTTGGAAAGTCCTAAAACAAGATAGGCTATGCTCGTTATGCCCGCGAATTTCGGTGTGACGCACAATGTATGGTATCGCATTCAGCTGCACTATAAACATATCGAGACGGTTCCACTGCGAAAAAAAACTGCGAGAATCACCTTTGTCATCGACAACCCGCTTTGTTACTCCGAGCGCGGTATCTGTTGTCATCTGCGTTGGACCCAGATGACGCGTAGGGAATCCAAGTTGGCGGAGCTCTGATGTTCTGTCCCGAGGGGGATCATCACCTGGTGTGAAATTTCCAGAATAATCTGATAAGCAAGGAGGATGTGCTCACCTAGTATACCCTTACGCCCAGAAGTGAAGCTTATCAGTGAGCCTGAGGTGTCAGTGGATACTGATCTCACCCCAAACAAGAAATAAGTCGAAAATGTTGCCATCTTCTGGGGCGAGCGCTGTTTGGGCTTTTGGGTCAAGAAGACATACCCTTGTAATTGAAATATATTTTTGCTCCAACAACTCCAAGACTGACTTCGTATGGACTTCGTGTGAGGCAGCGGGTTCATTGATGGAGGACAACCGGGCATCGAGCGATAAACCAGAGTTGTGCGATAGATGCGTAAACTCAACTCGACCATTGATGCCAGCCAACATGATCATGTGCTAGAACAACCTTCAGTCCTCGAGAAAATTGCGTTGAGGGTCCACGTGCCGCATATTCCAGCTCAACCCAAGGCGGTAGTGATTTTGGCGTCGTCTCATCCTCCTCCATGTGTTCTGCATAGATAGTACATGAACCTGTTTTTCCTTCACCAGGCTCCAAGGATCATGATTGTGACCCACCGATCACGTATGTGAATGTCATGATTAACGGTGCGATTTCCGATGGCGCCACCTCCCGTCACTTCCGAATCAACTTTTCGGATGAAGATGTCAATCAGATCATGGTGTGAACCAATCTGTATTTACCTTGGAATGTGGTAGAATGCGGTTTGCTGTCACAAGCCCGCAACTTGAACACTGGATTTGGCGTCATCGGTCTCTAATATTGCTTTTCTAAATCAGGACAATTTTCGGTTCATGCTGTGCTTCTTTTCCGTGTGCCTCGCTCTCGCTGCCCAAACTGTAGGTAAGTACAAGTAAATGGGCTTTCGTCATAAATTTCAGACGCCCATTTCTAACATCCTATTCAGTGCAGGGTTGTCACTTTCAGGACAGTTGAGTAACCTTGTGTTACCGTTGAGGTTTCCATGCACGATTTCATCGGCATAATGTGAAGCTTCACACCGATGACACGATTCAATCGGACATACTCAACAGAGTAATCTTCCTTTCCCTGGCACGAGCCCGTTTTCCGTGTTACAATGTGAGTACCAAGCCTACCTAAGCTCCGGATATGTATGTTTCGACTCACCTGAATTTCTTACTCGGAATCAGCCAGCAGGACAACAGCATGATATATAATAAGACATTGGCACCTTGGAGCTAATTCGAAATTGCTACCACAGTTCTCCAGATACAATGTCTACCCCCAAATTCAGGATCGCTATCTGGTGAGCTGTCTTCAGCTTGTTAGTCGTAGTCATGCTCATTATAATACTCCCCTAGCGGAGGGGGGGTTGGCGGTTTGACATTAGCCGTTGCTTTGTCCCGGTACCCGGATATTATCGTCGACGTATATGAAGCCGCTCAGAGCTTTTATGAGATTGGTGCTGGTGTCGGTATCTGGCCCAGGGCGTTCAAGGTACAGATCTCGGAAACTAAAAGATATACTAACCCCAGACAATCATTCAGGTCTTACGAAAATTTGGGCCTGACTTGGAGCAGCAACTGCTTCAGTGCTGCGGTTACGAATGTCGGACAGAAGAATATGGTCAGTGATAATCGTATACGATAGACATTCAAATTCACTGAGAGAATTTTCAGTCTTAGCTGCTAAACACCGTAAAGGCGATCAAGCCGTCGGCACTGAGTTGTTCGACTTGATGACGAAAGGTCAACTTTCCTCTGCATTCCTCTGCATCTCACCCTGACCACGGCTGGTGGAGCAGGCGATCTTATGCGTTTTCATCGAGCCCAATTCCATGGCGTGCTTCTCTCACATGTCTCACCGTCCTGCACAACGCACAACGCCAAGCGACTGAAATCATACACTCAGCCCTTCAAAGGCCGTTCAAGAAATACACCAATTACGCTGACATTTACGGATGGATCCACTGCGACATGCGATGTTTTAATTGGTGCCGACGGCATCAAATCCGCAGTCCGGTCCTGCATGTTGCGTGAATTGTCCAAGGGCATGAATCCCGATGAAAAACAATCTGTGCTCTCTTGCATCAACCCAGTCTGGAGTGGCGTTACTGCATACCGGACACTAATTTCCGCAGAGAAACTGCGCGCGCGTTGTCCTGACCACCGTGGCCTGCGGGAGTTTACTACAGTAAGCGTCATTCCAGTTAAGTACATGTCACACCATTGACACGAACTTGGCGACGCCTTCATTCACAGTACATGGGAAAAGATGCTGTGAGTGAGACTCTTTAATCCATCGTGTACGTTGTGCTGAGGCCGATGCATTATAGTGCCTGGTTGTATACCCAATTTCTCTTGGGCAATACGTCAACTTTGCAGGTTTCACGCTTCAACGCGATCTCGTTGACACGGCCTATGAAATTGATGCGGGAATTCCTCGTCGGTCTTTCGATGGGAAGGCAAACAACGAGTGGGTTGGCGAACTCACTGCTGAACAGTTCGTCAAGCCTTTCAGACACTTCGAAGACGACGCAAAACACCTTCTCGAGGTCTGTCGTTCGTATCAGAGTCACTGCTCCCTACTGAGAATTTCTGCAGTGTGTAGAAAGAGGCACACTTTGGGCCGTGCACACCGTGAAACCATTGCCGTCCACCAATTTCGGGCGGGTCGCGCTCATAGGAGATGCTGCCCATGCAATGATGCCGTTCCAAGGCTCTGGTGCCGGTCAGAGTATCGAGGTCAGTGTTCTCCCAATTTATGCCGTGCTGATTTAATTTGATTTAATAGGATGCTTACTTCCTTGCGACCGTTCTCGGCCATAAATCCACGACTTTAGAAACGGTACCCAGGGCCCTCGCCATCTACGACAAGTTGAGAAGGCCATTCTCAGCGGATGTGGCCGCGCGCTCAAGGCTTTGTGGTCAATTGTATGCGTTTCAAACGGACGTGCCTTTGCACAAGCTCGGCGACACGATCACCAAGAATTGGGAGTGGGCATGGCTGACGGAGCTAGATGATGCTTTGAAAGAAGGTGTCAGGCTTGTAGAGGACAGTTCAATCAACATCAGCTGATATCAAAGGCAACGGATTTAATGTGCATGTGCCACATGTATGCTTCCCGCATTATTTACGCTATCATCTTAATCAATTTGCGCCAGTGTAGTTCTATGTAGCGGTGTCGGATAATAATATGCCTCTGGCAGTGGGTATAGTACGGATCGACTACAAAGAGCAGGCAATAACAGAATAAAATCCATAGATATGGCATACATCCGCGGAGGTCTATTGACCCAGGCTGATCCTATCTCCTCTTGCTCAGAATGCGAGTAATGCTCGCTTTGACGACGCCCGCTGCCTTTTCCACCTCTTTCCTCGTCAGCGCCGCAGTGGCAGCGATGCGTATAGTGGGCCTGGACTCAATCATCTCTTGTCCACGCAAGTGTTTCGCCCGCGTTAGCATCACGCCGTTCGCAACCGCATCGTCAACAATATCCTGCAGGATGCGTTCTTCAGCTTCGTGGTCATAGGTGGGCTGGGTGGCAGAAAGCGACTGTTGTTGAGTTCGCAAGCAGAAGTGTATGATAGGGCTGGCACGATGACCGAGTAACGTAATGCCTTCAGTCTTCTCCAACACGGCGCGGACGGCACGGATGTTATCTTGCAGGTTGAGAAGTACGGCAGGGTTGTTCCGGAGAAAAGTTATTGCCTCAGATCCAGAGGTTGCCAGGAGAGCAGGCATAGAAGCCGAGAATACAAAGGAGGTACCGTTAATCCGCTGCTCGATGCATCAGTACAGGATCATCCGTGTGAGCGATTCATACTTACTTGGTGATCCACTACGATAGCAGAACCAGCGCAGAAGCCACCCGCAGAACAAAGACCGTTAGCAACAGAGCCTACGAGCATATCGATTTGCGACGCCTGAGGATGTTCACGTGAGCTATATCCTCACTGGAAGGAGGAGCGAACCTACCGGAACATTGTACAACTCCGTCAGACCACGACCAGTGCGGCCCATGGTTCCGAAAGAAATGCTTTCATCTAGGATGAGGCGGTACTTGTACTTCAGCTTAAGCTCGACCTGCGAACCAAAATTGAGTGAACATGACACTTTACAGCTTTGAATGTATAAGCAACAAACCAGTTGAGGAAGATCCACCATTTCGCCGTCGCGCTCAAATATACCTTCAGTAATGATGAATCTACGCGTAAGAGGACCTTTGCGTTTCTTCCTCTCCTTCTCCACACTAATAAGGGTGTCCTCGAGACTCTTGAGATCATTGTGATCGAACCAGCGAACAGTTGAACGGGATATGAGAATGCCTTTTTGGATTGCGAAGTTCACGGAACGATCAGCGACGATGATATCCCCGCGTTTGCAAAAGGCGGGAATAACGGACGAAATGGTTGAAAAGCCCTGTGAGTAGAGGATAGAAGCCTCTGTCCCCAGGAACTCGGCGATATCGCGTTCAAGGTCGAGATGGACATCTAATACATATTGCAGGTTAGACTCCAACCGTACGTCGCTACCAGCCACATTCACCAATGGTTCCGTAAAATCCAGGGGGTCCACAGCTTCCGAGGCCATATTTCTGAAGCGTTTCGAGAGCGCGCTCCTTGATCTTCTCATTGCCTGCTAGTCCGGCAAAGTTGAAGCTGGCGAGGTTGGTCACGATTTTACCAGTTGCGAGAAGCTTTGGTTTGGGGCCGTTGGGGCCAGAAATGATGGGCACTGAGCTAAGATCTTTCTGTTCCCACTCGCTGAGAGGTTGTACAAGAGGTTCCGGTGCCCACTCGTCCACTAGTTCGTCAATTTCCTGGAAAGATGTCAGTTAGGGACGAAGAACTGCTAACCAAACAACCTTTTCAGAAAACTTGATGAAATGTTTGCCCGACCTATCAGCGCGTGTCCTAGACTGTAGTAGCGTCCTTATGGCGAAAACGACGAGAATAAGCTCGAGAATTGTTCGTCCAGGATCGTTTTGATGGGAAGACTTGACATATCGTGCAACGACTGCTGAGCCTGGAATTCTATAAAAGCCAGACTCCAGTTTTGACAAAGAGAACGTCAGGAATGAGAGCAGAGGCTCAAGTGCTACGGAGGTCGAACTTTCCATCGTGAAGAAAGTTGATGTTACGGTCCGACGTGTGAGCAAGTGTTGATAGACTTATATAATCACTAGTACTTAGTCACCAGCCAATCATTAGTTGCCAGCAAGCTGCCAGCGGGGAATTATGATGAGTCCTGAACTGTCCTGGAGAGCTTGCAACCAAGGCTGAGCCGCGCTCAATAAGTGAACAGCTTTCCATAAGATAAGACTCTTTTACCATAAAACGTTGATGTAACGCAGTCGATATTCAAAATTACCTTATAAGTAGACTCCTAAGTACCCTTTTTACCTACATCGACATGGACAGCGAAGACAAGGAGGTGATGAAATCAAATGACCAACTTACGAGCTCTTCCGATCTTGCGTTCGACCACTCGTACCACACCCCGACAGCAGCCCGTCATCGTCACCGTGTCGTGACCTGGAGGCGCCCCAAGGTCCAGTAATTTCAATAAGATGCTATCTGCGCCTATTTTGACAACTGTTTTTCAAAAGCTAAGCATACTAGACCGCTTGCTGACACCAGCCATAGTGATATGCATGATTGTCGGGGTATTCATTGGCGAGTTCGTACCTGGCGTACAGCAGGCGTTTGACACCGTCAGGTTCTACAGCGTCTCCGTTCGTAAGCGCAAATATTGCGTGTTGTGCCCAACGAGACTACGGCCCCAAGCGCTTTATCGTACTGGTTTGTCCAGTTCGTTTAAACCTCTCCCTTGACTGTGACCATTGAAGAAGCGCAAAACATTTGATAATCCCACTCACCAGCAGTCGCATTGCTCCGATTACGAAAAAGCTAGAAGGAGACTGAAAGCCTCAGCCTCAAGGTCAAGCCACGAAAATTTACATTAACAAACTACATGTCTTGGGTCCACTGTGACGCTGCATCGGAAGGACTATCTTCCTGCGTCTATATGCCTCATAGGGTTAACGGGACTGGTCACGAGTCTAATCAATAATGGCGGCTGCCAGCTCACGTTCTAGTTGATCAGGCGCTTTGTGGCCAGCACACGACACATCCACTACAAAAGGCGACACACACCTCAGTAAGTCACGTAGAACAATACTGAGGTGTTATGCGGGCGACACGAACTATATACGACAGACCGTGAGATTAGGTAAGGAACCAGGGAAACGATGTGCGGAGAGAGTTCGTGTGGGCAAGAAGCAAGAAGCTGTCAAGACTAAAGCGTTACATGTGGTGTCGATGGTGATAACGTCAAGACAGTAATACGAGATCTAAAAGGTAAAAGTCAAACTGTCAACAATTGTCACTATCCCCTGCGTTTGAATCCTCACTGCCGTCCTGTCTCTCTAGCTTCTGAACAATGGTTTTTCACCGAGGCGCATGTTGTAGAGCCCCGAGCTTGCGCTTCAGTGATTTAACAGCAGCTTGCTACCCTACTGCGGATGCTTTCCATCCCCGAGTCTGGTCACTGGAGCCTATGCTTGAGTCAACTCGGATGATATGGTCTAGAAATACTAACCAACATCTCTAAGAAATACGTAAGTGTGCTCTTACCCAACTCTTGGCAATCGCCACTGATGTGGCCGGCCTACATAAGTAGTGGTAGGCTGATGGAACATGAATTAATTAATACCCTCCCTCCTTCCACCTCTATGTCCGCCACAGCCCAAAATACCCAAACCATGTCATTACGACCATGTTCACCTGTCGATACTAGCCTTCCAACCAGCGAGTGAGTGGCAAGCTAGATTGAGTTAAGTGTAACACTCATGGATCCACAGGGATGAGGTCAAGCCGCATACGGTGATTGAAGAACCTGTCGTAGTCATCGAGGGAGAGCTTGCTAAGAATATGTGAATATCAACCAATCAACATGGATAGTTCATGTCTGACCATATTATGTCGAAGGTCAAGTACCCTGGAACAGATTCTCGATATCCTTCGGGGGTCTACTATTGTGGAAGAGCGTGGCAAAGATGTCGATTCAAAGTTCTGGGCGACGTACAAGAAAGTTGCGAATGAGCACGACGATGATTTCCTCGCCAGGGCGAATGATGATATGGGAATTATATTGACCTTTGTGCGTTCAGTTCTAAACTTGTCAATGTAATTCTAACAGACAAATCAGGCTGGTCTATTCTCAGCCGTCAACTCTGCCTTCATCATCGGAATGCAGCCTAGCCCGGGGGAGACTACAAATACCCTCTTGCTGCATCTGATCCAGATCACTGCTGACCCAAATGCTGCACATGACATCAGTAATCTTTCCTCGTCCACGGGCTATTCCTCTTCGACTCTCTGGATGCAGGCGCTTGGCTATGCTAGCCTCGCAACTAGTGTCATGGCGGCGTTTGGGGCTGTGTTGGGGAAGCAATGGCTCAACTCATACAAGGCAGGTCGGGGACGAGGGTCTCTGGAGGAACGTTGCATACAGCGGCAGATGAAACTGGATGGGCTAGAGCGTTTTCACCTTCCGACGGTCTTGCAGGTGTTCCTTGTGCTCCTCCAGATTTCGCTGCTTCTCTTTGGCTTGTCTCTCAGCGCCAACATGTGGATCCAGCAAACGACGATATCCAGTGTCATTATCTGCACCACAGCTTTCGGCATGCTCTTCTATGCAGTCACTATCTTCGTGTCAGTGTGGCGTGCAGACAGTCCTTTCCAGACACCAGGGTCGGAGATAGTTGGTGCTCTCTGCAAAAGATGCCTTCAAGTCAGATCAACGTTGACTCATAACATATTCAGTAAATCGTCCGCTATACGCTGGATCCTGGAGACATCAACGAACCCGGAAGTCGTCGAGGCTGCGGCTGCGATGATACCTCTCACGCAATGGTCGCGGGAGCTTGATGCTTCTGCGGCATACGCACGATTACGTGATAACTTCTCGGCGTGTCGTGACAGTGAAGAACTGTTTGTGAAGTGTGGCAAGGCCATGGCCCATCTTTGCAGCCAGTCGGTGAAAATCCATCGAGTGCTTCTGTTGAAATCTTTGAACATATGGCATTATTGGGGAGGCAAGAGTCGCTTTCTTCGTGATGCGTTCATGGATAGCCGCCTCGCCTGCCATCAGCTCAATAATACAAAGGAGGAAGATGCTCGACGGAAGCATAAGGCCGATGTACGCACCGCTCTCAGAACAATGGTTGTCCATGGATTATTCGATCGTCTTTCACTTCCGGACAATGAAAAATTGATTTGGCAGGGTGATCTGCGATGGCGTCACAGCAATGGGCTCGTCCCCGGCTGTGAAGAATTTGACTGGCTTATCGATTACCTAGTGGATGAAGCGGACGACGAACCAGACGAAGCAACGCAAGGTGATGCCCTACTCGTGCTAAATGCCATGCGCGGACTAGGAAGCTCTGCCAAGCAACAATCGTACATCAAAGCGCTTACCCTTTGTATGGGCCCCACCAGACCTCCCCGAGTCCGACATGCTGCACTTAAAGCCATTTCTGACGCTCGAGGAGAAATAGTTTCTATCACCGACAGCCATGACAATGCAAAACTCCTGGATGACCTGTCTTGCGCTCTTTTCACTGCCGTATGTCCCAATCACGACCAGACAATCCACGACACCGGACCCGATGCTTTTTTCAACGCAGATCGAGACCATTGCTACTTCCGCCTCGTCTTTGCCCTAGCAAAGCACGACGAATGGCGCCAACGTCTGACCCGCGATGGCCATCTCGAGCGTTGCATTTCTCTGTTTGACGAAGTTTTGGAATGCGAGACATGGACTCTCGCATGCTACCTTATTGGGATCTTCATGCGCATCGATCCCTCAGACAGGGTTCTTCCTTTCAGCCCTACGAAGGAGAAGTGGCGGATGATCGTCAGAAAATCATGGAGGCACACACGCTATCTCATGCTGCGCGACTTTGTCGAGACGCTACCAGCCCTCGTGACAGTGACGAGACAGAATTTTACAGGCTCGAATGATGGCGTTTCCAGCGAGGAGTTAACAGATCTCGCCGAAGATGTGCATCGATATTTGGCCAAATTGCAGGACAGACAAGCAATCCTTGTGAATAGTGAGGCAGATAGTCTATTTGACGTTGCGCTATCCTCTGTACAGGGCTTGTACGACGATCTAAGTCATATGATTGAGACCCAGAAGACTTCGTAAAGAGACGACCTGTCTTTGTGGGCAATATTGCGGAAGAATGTGCGGACACACCAGGATATATATATATACATTATCTTCATCTATATAGTCAATCTAGAACACCTTAGCTACCTCCTGTATACGCTACATAGTTATCACATGCACCACATAATATACCTATTCTACTCTGCTCATTGGCATGCTCGGCACAGTTCGGCATCAGATGTTTTGCACAGCGTCACGTCCATGTCACATCATGTGAGGTTCGACGGTTTTGCATGACGTCTACCTTACAAGTCATCACCTTGCTAAGTTGCTGACTGTTCGCGCGTACGAGGGAACGATTGATTTCCTTCTGTTGGCAATCCATCTGTGACTAGTTTTTGCGACGACTTCGATTTCGCATTTTCTCAGAGCTCCATCCCATCGTCTTAGAGCAATGGCGACCTCACCTTCTCGCAAGGCCATACAAACCCTCTACGCCTCTACTCTGCGGACAGCGGAATCGTTCAGTTCGTACAACTTCCGCCACTATTTTGTTTTGAGAACGAAGGACACATTCAATGGGATGCAAGTGCGTTTTGACCGTGTAATTCGACATGGATAGGATCATGATGTTATTGACTTAGGCGGAACAAGATCCCATTAAGCTTTCACAAGCATATGATAAGGCTGTGAAGGAGCTTGCAGTATTGAGACGCAGCGCAGTTAGTCAATCAGTTGTATGGCGGCTTGCGGCTGGCAGTTGAAGAACAGGGCGACGTGCGTACCCGAGGGGATACGTGAACGAAGATATCAGGCACTGTGGATGATGAAAGCATATTAGATACTAGAGATTTGCCGCCTCAGCCTTAGAATGGCGTTCGCCTGGGTATGGACATGGAGGGTTTGTGTCAATTCACGGTGTATTGTACCATGATCTGCGGAATGCATATAGTATCATGAAGGTTTGTTGTCGCCTCCTGAATTACTTGAGCTTGAAGATCCGTTCCATGGCCACTTAATATACCTCCACCAACCTGAAGCCAGACCGTGACGAAGAACTTTGGGGCATTTGCCCGTCAACCGCTTTGGAGGTCGAAACTTCCCTTGGCAATATTCGTGTTCAAATCCCTCCCTGATACAGCCTCTTGAGTTTCTTTCCACTGCTTTTCCGCATCTTTTAGGCGGTCCTCAAACTCCTTTCGCTCCCTGCCGGCACGAGATTCCCTATGCGCCTGTATCTCGTCGAGTTGTCTCGTCTGTTTCGTTTCATCACCGGCATTCGAGCTCATTACATAGGTTCCTGCACAAACAGCGGCGATAGTTGCACCTTGAGCGATGACGCGAACACGTAGCCAGTTGTTCAAAGATTGGGAGTCACCGCGTCTCATTTTCACCACTGCAATTATCAGTGCACTGCATGTCACAAGAGTACCTGCAGGTACACCGCGGACGGTCAATTTGGAAGTGCACAATCAGAGAGCACGGCTCTGATACGAACCAATAGGGACTAATGGTTGTTCTCTGAATTTTCTCCAAGCCTTCTCCTGGTAGGACTCCCCCGTGTGAAGGCTCGGGGTGGTGGGAACAGCAGCGGGAGAGGTGGACATCCCGAATGGTCCGTCAAGTACCGGGAGACGAACACAAGTCGATGTGATCAGTCCTTCGAGGTATGGTTATGTAAGCGGCTTCTGAGGACATTGCAAAACTCCATGTATGAAATCTACCCTTGGCGTCGAATAAACCGACTTACCACATGGATTCCAGCTCCAGTACTAGTCTCCGAGACCGGTAAATTAGTACTATAGTACCCAGGTCCTCAGATCAGATGTTCAAATTTGTACGTCGTCGTCGGCAGTGCAATCGAATAACCTTTCAGCGAGGAGTGAAAGGCCTCCTCAACAATGAGCTTGGCACTCCCCACAGCTGTGCGGCATCATATTCCTTTTCTATCACATAGGACGTTAGACAGCTGGTGAGGCGTATCATTGTATCATACCACACTCATTTGTTTGTGTAGGAGTCAATTGATGGCGCTGACGATAATTGACATTTACTGACTTGTGGTTGCAGTGTGCGTTGATTATTCTACGCATATGCTTCCACAAGCTCGTCCACCGTTCCACAGATGCGGTGACTTGTGGCATTGTTTGGTCACCGTGATTACTTTGTGGGTGTTTTAAGACAATCACGACATGGCGCGTCCACAACGCGTTGTGGATTTACCAGCTGGCCATTAAATACGTTGGTTAAATTGCTCCTTGACCGAACAAGATATTATTCTCCCCCTTGTCCTCATAGATCATGTTGCCTGGCGGTCGCCTGCGTCTTGGTCCGAACGTAACTCTCAAGTTAATCACTTCGTCATCTCCGTCGAAGGGACAACTATTATATGCTTCAGATGCAACACAAGCGGTTCGAGTACCACGTCCTCAGGATACAGTTCCCACCGAAATTGCTATTCCCCCCTGCGACAGTCAGCAAACCAAGCGTCTACAGCCTTGTGACAACTCCGCCTCAGTACTCCCCTCAGTGGAGGAATTGGCGGGCCCGACAGAAACAGATTTAATGCTCGGGGTCGAATCCGACAAATCTGGTATTGCACCTCTGGAGGATAATGACCTAGCGCATCTCCCCTCAGAAACCCTCAACCTTCAGTACCCGTCTGGCTGGGAGCTTTCCCGCTCTCCTCCCTCTCGTTACATCCGAGGCCCCTTCCGTGTTCTGCGCGTTTTGGCAAAGGGCGCTTTTGCAAGAGCTGTGGGAGCTGAAGACGTGGCATCGCAGCGCGTGCTGTGTCTGAAGGTTTTTGAGCCGGAGACTCTGAAGGATTATCGTACTGTAGATGGCCTTTTGAGGGAGCTGGACGTATACAAGCGCATCGCGACCTCGGAGAGTTGTCTCGGAAGTATCTTCCTTATGAAATTGGAAATGTCTTTTCGAACAGCAGACACCATTTGTTTTGCCATGGTACGTGCTTCTTCCGCCCCAACATTGTCAGTCTTTTGACTCCGTTGCGCATCTGCGCGTTTCTAGGACTTGATGGCGGGCGACCTTTACTTCTATATCGTTAACTATCCTGCATACACTGAGCAGAATGCTCGCAGATGGAGTGCTCAACTAGTAAGTAGTTGCCCTTGCTGGCTATGTATTGGATGTCTCACGCGTCCGATTTTTGAAGGCTCTCGGCATCAACGCTCTTCACAACATGGGCATCCTCCACCGCGACATCAAGGTTGAAAATGTTCTAATCGATACGCGCGAGAACGTCCAAATTGCAGACTTCGGGCTCTCTTATATTCATTGGAAGCCCTTGGATCACGTGGGACGCTATGCCTCGGACGTAAAGGGAACTATCCAGTGCATGGCGCCCGAGATACTGTCGAACGCGAAAAAATCATATCGTACAAAATACGGAATCGCTGTGGACTGGTGGGCGTTCGGGTGTGTCGTTTATGAGCTCTTGTCTCGGGATCATCAGGCATGTTTCGTCGTTGCTTTCTTACAACCTTACTGATATGATCTTCTCAGTCGCTCTTTCCTACGGCAGAGGCCGTAATGGACTACGTTTCTTGGCACTCGAGAAATCATGGAAGAGCCCATTCGTTCCCTGCATTTGGTGCACTTGATCCATCTTTGATTGATTTAGTGGCAGGGGTAAACTTTATCATCGTTCCTTTTTCAACCCGATCGCTTATGTACTATGATAGCTCGTCAGACCTAATGCCATGTTCCGGTATGGATTCCAAAGCGTCAAGAATCACCCATGGTTCGTTAGCGATGGCGTCTCAGAATTTGATGGCGCCTGCTATCATGGTCGGTGCAACCTAATTTCTCTCTGAATATGTTACTAAATGTTTATTGCAGCTGCTCGGCGTAGCAATTGGCCGGAGATGCTACCTGACTTACGGCGTGGAGAGGGTCAACAACCGAGCTACCTGATCCCCATGGATCCTCGACCCACTCACGGCGGTCACTGGTCGATTCAACATTTACATGTAGATTGGAGGAATCCCAGGTCTGGGTTTGTCCATCCTCGATGAGGTCCTTCAGGTTGTAGTTTTTATTGCCGAGCTCTGCGTTCCCAGTTCTCCTTACCACTGCGCCTCCATTCTATCTTGCTACAAATAACACCCATATGCCCATTGATTGTAGACACATTGGCGCACTGTGTTCCCCCCTTTTGTTCTTCACATACATATTTTGATCCACGCCTTACACATGCTGCATCTCAGTATCTTTCCTTATCCCAAGGCGGCAGAATCGGCATGGATACGGAGGTTTTATGCGACCCGGAAGATGGACAAAGCCATGCAAGGAACCTCAAATGATGGACGGGTTTGGCAAGGGCATGGTATTGATACAGCACGATGCTCGATTGCGTCTCTAGAAGGTGTGTATAAACTTGAACGTGGCCAAAGTACTAGTGCGGTTTGCATCTGACTACTAGGTCATTCGACGCGTACACTATCGCACGGGTAATGATCGACTTGTTGAATGCAGCGTCGCTGACAAGTTCCCTCTGTGCAGAGATCCTTGATTACTGGTAACTTACATATGTCCTCCCAGATCTCATACAGCAGCTCCATCGTCTGCAGCGTCTTACATGCCTCGGGAAGTACCACGTCAAAGTCGAACTCCAGCACACCAGCCAATGCGCGAGTCGTGATTGCCTCCGAGAATGTCGCGGGGTGCTCGATGGAGAGAATGATGTGGATTGCGCCAGGTAGGGGACGCCTGACACCTGTAACGTGCAGCCCTACTGAGGTGTCAGGGTTGGCCTTGTGGGATTTGGACGCGAGGATGTAGCACTCTCGAACTTCTTGACGGATCTGCACGAGTCGTGAAATGTTGGTGAAGCTCATGCTATGAAATGACCAAGCGCATCTGCGTATCATCGACTCTCGGTTGTGAAATTTCTGCAAGCTAACTCGAGCACAGAATCGGGACGACGATTATCCCATGTGCGATCTTGAAGGCCAGGTACCACAATAACCGCCCGAAGTTGCTAGACAGGATAATATACATCGCGGGTGAAAGCGTCTCATGACGCCCCCAACCGCTGCCAATGGCGAATCAGAGTCCACCTTGAACTTCTCGTATCGCCCTGCCTTCTAGAAGTGAGGGAGGATGTCATCGGCGTTGGCGGCATTGGCGAACTGACCCTATGATCGGCATGCTGGCATAATACCTTGCGATGATGTCGCTAAAATTACCATTGAGAGCTCAGTACCGGCACCGGCTGTCGGTGGTGGGAGGCACGGGCAGTGAAGTAGGAGAAGAATTATGCTGTTTGGGCGAGGATGCGAGTCCAGTCCCTGATGCTGACAGTGCCGAGGTGGTGGTTTGCGTCGAGGAGGCAAGGCAAATTCTTATTGGTTTCGTTTCGACGTGGACGGTAGAAATGCAGCGTCCCGGCATTTTCCGGGCAATAGTCAGAGCTCACCACATAAGTACATGGCACCTGGAAAGCCAGCCAAAGCTATCAGAATCAAAGTTCCGCGCCATGGTGCTCAACGGATAGGCGCGAAATTTTCCGCGCATGTCCAAGCGCTGGCTAGGAAAGAAAAAACTCGCGTGGCCACCTACCAGCCCAACTATGACTCGAATAATGGGTTAGCTCAGGCTATTGTGAGTGCCATATTACTTGCACCAGGACTCTAACATTAGGAGGGCATCCAGGAGTCTGCATCTGACTGGAATTCATTGCTTATAACAGCTCGCGCTGAACGTGGACCACAGTGGGATGTTGGAACTCAACAGTGCGTCGTCTAGCCATATCGTATTCAAAGGTAATCGAAAGCTGTTCAGGTTTCTTGTGGACCAAGGGTCTGACCTCTACTACGACCCATCTCCACTGATGGAGTACCAGAAACGACAACGTGAGGAGGAGCATGCCGCCGCTCGAACCTCGATGCAGCCTCCCGACTTCCGTGGCCATGATCCTTCTCGTATTACTCGAAATCACTCGACCTCTTCAAATCATAACTATCCATACGTATCACAGGGCATGTCTCAAGTGACTCCACGACATCCTAATCTTGGGGGGTACTCGAACGTTCCATTTAACGGCATTCCACCCAGTCACTTCTACGGCGCTGGAGTGGATGTGGCTTCTCCTGCGAGGATGGGTATGAGAGACAGCATGGGTGCCAGCATGTCCCCAGATGTGAGGAGGAGGTCAGCGAGAGGCATACCAGAGGATGGATTCATTCAGCTGCATGGACCATGATCACACAAGACCATTGATTCCCGTGTATGTTATCCAGTGCTGTGTATATCATCCTTGTTCCTGCTGAAGTTACTGCTTCCTAATTCTACATTGCATCATTCGGCATGAATTAACCACCCGTGCATTATTTCACCCGAGTCATTCTTGTTGTCACAATTTCTCTTGCTCCGCCCTCCCACGAAATAGTTATAATTGCAGTGTCTCTCACAGGTCCTTCCAGCAGATTATTTTTCCTAGGGTCTTTCCGGGCACCTTTCCGACAGGCAACACCAATGCCCATCTCGGAGTCCCCTTGTGTTTGAGCCCCATGCGATCAGCAAGTCTCAGGGGATGATGCCCTCCATGTGGTAGTTTTTCGTTGTCGAGCTCTCCATTCCAAGTTCTCCATTCCTTCTTGCTACAAATAACTCCCAAATTCAAATGCACCTCGATTTAGACACCTGGGCGCCTTTGGTCCCCCTCTTTTTGTTCTTTTTGATGAACGCCATATGCATGCTTCATTTCACTACTACTGTTCTTTCCTTATCTCAATCGATCAAGCCGTGGAATCGGACCTCCAAGACTTTAGTAAGTATGTTTGGAGGTTTTGTCACGTACATACTGTCCTGTTAGGGAATAAGGATAACTGAGGAAGATCGAAGAAGCCACGGAAGGGACGTCATATATTGGACGGACGGGATATTGGCAGGGCCGGTTCGCTTGAATGCGATTGATTCAGGTGAAACCTAAAAAGTTGTGTTTCGATACATATATGCGCCCATTGTGCGCCCACCAGTTTTTTCTCTCTCATCTCTCTCCTCCATGACTGTTGTCCTGGTCTCTGCTTTCAACGGTGTGTTGCTCCACGGAATTTGAAGGTACCAAGCTCCATCTTAATATTCCTGCTTCTCCAGTCTAAGTTGCGCCGTCCTGTCGGTCCCCGAATGTATTTCGGTTGAAAAAAGCTTCGCGATTGTATTCCAGTCCGAAATACGCGCACCTAATATATAAAGCTCTCGTTCACTGTTTTCAGTCACTCGTTTGGCGTCATCATGACCGGCCTTCCAACTCCCCAGCGTTCACGAACGAAGACAGCCGATCTCTCTGAGATCTTTCGCAGCTCGCATAGTTCACGCCAGGTTCCCAAACCTACTAGCAGCACAGTTTCAGTGGGTGGTCTTCCCGATACCCCCTCTGAAGAGAAGCACAAGTCCAGGCGCTCTATGTTACCTTTCCTCGGCAGGAAGAAAGCCGAGCGACCGTCTGCTTCATCCTCCCCTCTGCCTAGGAAGTCCACCAACGCTCCTTCGGGATCTGTCGGTAAAGAGTGAGTCTCTTGTCTGGTTCAAGTTGGTAATCAAACGCGTTGTTCAGTCGAGGAGGACCTCTTGTCGGGGATGCTTCAGCGACCTATGGTCTGCTCTGTCGGCATATATACTTTTATATGCATCTCTGCTCGTTGTACGGATCCGACTTCGTATATTGCAATGGAAGTAAAGCGTGCACCACGCACGGGACAGTCTTGAACTGTGCATTCCTTCGTTGTTAAATTTATTCTCTCCCCCTTATCAAAGACTGATCTCATATCACTGTAGGAAAAGCACCTTGACTATTGCTTCAACTACAGACGGTTCTTCGTCTGACGGACCACTCCCTTCTACCCTTCCTCCGTTGAACGTATCGCCGCCATCATTGGGCTCCAAATTCGCCGCCCATTTCACTCCTTTGCGATCTCCTACCAAAACCCTCAAGGCACGATACTCTTCATCGCACAAGTCTGCAAACACCCCTCCCAATCATTCATCCACCACCCTCTCTCTACCTGTAGTTGATGGCCGTGGTACTTCCTCGGAGTCCCGCAACTCCAGTATCCACAGTCGGTCCACTACACCGAAACCGTACCGTCTTACCCCAGCAGAAAACCCTCCGAGCTATGAAATGCGGGACGATTTTTCTGATCTGTTTACTCTTCCAGAGCCTAATCTGAAACAGACAAAGTCTGCCCAAAAGGCTTCCGCCCTGTCGCCCGTAATTGTCAATGCTCCGGGCGGTTCAAGAAAGCTCAGTGTTGCCACACCTCTGACACCTGCTAGTCCCACTCCCCCATCCTCCCCTCGCCTCCAGTTCCCCATCCCTCCTTCAAGCTTCGGTCTGATTTCTCTGACGAGCGAGAAACCATTGGCATCTCCCCACCGTTCACAAGAATCGTCTCGAAGGGAGCCAACCACTCCCTCAAGCAAGCACTCTAACAGCAGCCTCAAGCTACCGGCTGTGAGCCCCCAGCATCGTTTCTCGATCTCTCATGAACGTCGGGGCGACCGCAGGACTACCGCGGGACTCAATTCTGAAGATGAAGGCCGTGCTCGTGCATTCAGTCTCTCGGGGAGTGATACAGACGCATCGCGTGCTACGAGCAGTAGCGCGCATAGCAGGAAAGCTAAACATCAGAGCGTATTGCCGAAGGCGTCAGCTATGAAGCGTCCGACCCCTTTGCAGCGTACGCCCTCATCATCAGAGAAGTTGTCCAATGGCCCTCCTCCTTCTGCCCCCCTACCTTCTCCACCGCCTTCAGCTCCGTTGGCACCTAGGCCACCGATAAGCTCGTTACCAGTCATCCCTTCTACCACCAGTATTCCTTCTAATTTGACTGCTCGCTCCCCGGGTATATCACCACGACCGCGAGCTAGCACTCTATCTTCGACGACAGCACTGAGTTCAGCTAGGCTTGCGGCGTGGATGGCTCCAAAAACAAACCCGGAAGATAAACACGTATCTGTAGATGTCCAGACACTCGCATCCGTGGATGAACTTAGGAACGCGCTTGCCTTGCAGAATCGAAAGTATGCTCAGCTCCAAGAATATGCTGTCAGCATCACCAAGAAATTCGAGGACGAGAAGGGATCTATGGCCAAGACCATTCAGATGCTAGAGCGAGAGATTCGAAAAAAGGTCAGAGAGATAGAGGGTCTGCGCTGGCTCGTCATACACAACGGTGGTGCCGATGATATTGATGCTGCAGCTAACCTGGCACGAGCTTCTTTGATTACACTGGATGATGGCGATCAACTCGATAATGCGCAGGCCATGGACTCAATGCGTGGTGAGGCTCCATCCCAGAGCGCACAATCACCGTCAGCAGTCAGATCTGTGGAGCATGATGTAGGGATAGTTACCCCCCTACTGCAGTCTCGGAGAGGACTTGGCTTTGATTACCTTGATCAGCCTAGTCCGTCTGGGGCATCCCTGGAGCCACCTTCGCCAGATTTTGGTATCACTGCCTCTGCCTCGTCTTCGCACTCGTCTTTGTCCCTTCCGGTGCTGACTCCATCGACGACCTCGTCCTTGTCAGCCATCCCGGAGCAGCCACCAGGAGAAATAAACCGAGCAGAACGCCAAAAAGCTAAAGAAGACCGGCGCGCTTCTCGAGCCCTGCGTCGGATGTCATCGTCATCGATGTCCTCGGCGGCATCTGGAGCGCTCATGGTACCTCCGCCGTTGCCGACTGATCACACGTTCGACTCTCACCACAGCATGGAAAATGTACTGGACAAACTGCGTCCATTTCGAAACGCTTGATCGAGCTGGTATGTACGATATGCGTAACGTATTTCGTTATAAAATTCCTGACGGATCATACCAGACTCAGCGGCGCTCTGCATGATCGCATCAAGTACTTCCGCTGTCAAACCAACCCTTCGGCACCTCTCCGCTCTTTTTCGACCACTTAGCTCATAATTCACCTCACATTTTACGGTCAGGGACCAACTAGAATTCATCGTTCAAGGACTCATCATCATCGCAATTTACAACTCGCTCGGCAGGACGTCCACAGGAAATTGTGATACCTCCCATCGTCGTTCACTTATTCGTATTCGCATTCGCATCTGCATCTGCATCCTTGGTATATCATTGATATCCACCACAGTCGTTATCCTCACACTCGCTTCGTTTTACATACCTCTGATCAGCATAAGCTCATACCACCTCTTCGGTCATACACCACAAGCGTATTTGGGGAGCATAAATTATAATACAGGAAGCTAAGGAGTAGAAAAAAATTATTATTTTGCATGGTTCAAAAGCAGCTATGAACGCCGTTGCCCTTCAAGGTGATGCCTATTCCTATCGTATAAGATTACAATTGTTGTAAGTACCGGCCTTCCATCGTAGCTACTATAAATTGAACACATGAATGCCGTCGAATTCGATAAGGATGTACCTCTGGTTATTTCGATACCTGAGCGCATTATTGTCGTATCCGAGGTGAGATCCGTTTCAATTAATAAATAGTCTTGCAGCCGAGCTATGGGTATGCAAAATTGACACCTTGCAATGCCGCCGACTACTGGCCGTTGATGAACCAATTAACCTGAAACCTTCTACCTTGTGTTACGCGCAACAGGTCATGCGGGGCATTAGGTCATGCTAGAATTCTGTGTCGTAGCGGAAATAACGCATTTAAAAATAAACACGGAGTCCTGATGGCTGTATGTAGATCTGAGAAGATGTAGCGCCAGGACACTGGGCCTCAAAGGCTGTGATAGCGGGTGGTGGAACTGCCGCAATTTGAAAAGGCAGTGAGACGGAAGCTCAGTTCGAGCAGAATTTAGGCGACCTTGGGAAACAAAAGAGACGGACTGGAAAATAGGATTACGCCTTCTATCCTTTGGCAGAGTGTCTGCAGAGCGGCGTGTGCTGAAAGACGCCAAGGGACGAAGCAGTGCCTGGGTGCTATAAAACACCAACTGGCAAGCGTCTAACCGGCGGCGCGCAACCACTGACCGATAATTCCCATGGTCGCACTGGAAGTGGGCCCCGAGAGGTGTGAAAGTACACCCGAAAGTCATCTAAAACATGATGTACCGCCGCAGTGAGTCCCACGATTTGGATGTACGATCAGGACAACCTGGACAGGGAAACGATGCAGACAAGTAGCATAGGTAACAGGTTTAAAAAGCTGTGACATGATGAAGTCTGAGATCTGAGGCCCTGCAAAGCCGCAATATGATCTCTAGAGTAGACTCCAAACAGGAACAAACATTTATGTCTTGATGCTTTGATGCGCAACTGCCAAACGTTGCTATGAATGCCGGAATGTACCCAAATGTACAAACTTTTCCCTTTCCTCGCCCTCCTCCTTCTTGTTCCACCACATACAGGGCGCTTTTGCGCGTCCGGGGACACCGTATTGCTGTACATTTTGGTTGAATCTGGTTTAAGCCGTATATCTACCACTCAAGGTGCACCCCTTGGCGTCTTACCCTAGAGGCCGTATAGAGCACGACGTTGAACGGGGAGGATGATCATCTCAAATTTCATGCGAAAGAATGTCAAACGAAAGGCGAAGGTACCAAAATCTGGGATCCCTCCTCCGCGATCCCAGTCCCCTACCTCACCTGTTTTACACACTTCTCCAGAAGAGGTCTTCGATATCAACAAGAGGTCAACTGATTCCTGCGTGATCGAAGACTCTCTCTCGGACAGAGATACGTCTGTCGGAAGACCTTCATCCACTTCTCGCACTCGATTAAATGTCGGATCTTCCTTGGTCCAATTAGACTATAACCCAGAGCCCCTGGATAACTGGTTCCCGCAGGAGCTACTCAACGGACAGCGTGGCTCCCATGGCTCTATGTGGAGCATTCACACGAGCTTGGCACCGGAATCATCTGAAGTTACCACCCTGAACACCACGAAGGATGATTTTAATCGGGGTCCTACATCTCAAGTAGGTCTTTCTGAGTTGGGGGCATTCCGTTATCTCACAATGACTTTCAACAGGCCAATATATCCCACTCTCGGGAGCCATCCGATCGCACGGTACGTCTTTTCAAACTAGCTGGTTGCATGTCGGTGGTTGCGGCAGGAAATTACGTCCCATTTCATTTCAAATGACTTCGAGAGAGAAATGTGTGAGCTGATTATACTCTTAGGCGCCTTCCACTTCGAAGAAGTCAATTCCTGCCCCCATTTTTATACCAGCCCCCGAAGTTGCTCCCACCAATGCTCCGAATGGCCGGCAAGCAGTGAGTGTGGTGAAGTCTACCTCGCCTCAGGGTTCAAATCTGCAAGCGTTTCCAACCTCCCCTCCATCCCCCATGTCTTCCGAAGATATGTCCGCTATATCCGGCACAACTCTTGCTCGTGCCCTAATCGGGAACTCGTTCATATTATCATCGAGTGATCGGGGATCGCGATACCGCAGCGGTATGGCGCGGCAAGATTCCGCCACTCTCCCTCGTGGCGACCATCTCCTTGTGGAGATTGCCCGTGCATCCGACTCGGCACGTGAGTCAACTGTACCCCCTGTGCCTCCCCTGCCTCCGAGCGTAGGAGCATATTTGCTAGATCAAACGAGAGCATCCACCATCCAAGATAAATCACAAGCGTCTCCAGATGCCAGTGCATCGACCACGGAGTATTCACCCTCCGGAGCTTTCTATACGTCTCCTGATATGATCATGCATTCAAGGTTGTCAAGACGCATTTCCCGAATATCAGAAGTCCCCTCGCCTGTGCCGACGACGCCAATGTCGCCGCAGTCAATTCGCGATGCTCGGCCAATGAAGAGTGGTAGCTCTATAGCTGCAAGCAGTCTATTCGCGAGGATGGATGAGACTGATTCGGATGTTCCAAATTCCGCTTCTCATACGCCTGCAACAGCGTCGTCGCAGCCATCATTTCGCCAAACGGGAATAGGTGTGTCTAGCACTTCGATCCAATCATCCGAACTCTCTCCTAGTCCAACGGATGGTTTGGATGGGTATCAATTTGTTGCCCCTGAGCTACCACAGTCTGCTGCATCCATTGGCTCTGACGTCAGCACATCCTTTGTCGGTAACCTGCAGACAAAATCCAGCTATGTCAGTCTGAAGAAGCGCAGGGCAAAATTGCTGGGAGCAACGCCGTCGTCGACAGGCGGGAGAGGTAAGCGTCTTTGAGTAAATTTTTTCGCCGTTCTCATTCAACGTTCTACAGGTTTTAAGGCATCAGCTGTGCTACCTAACGGTATTTTCCAACGCAATAAAAAACAGATTAGACTCCCCATCGGCGAGCGCCCTCGTTCAATCCTCGTCCCACAGACGCCAATCACTCCTGCATTAATTGCTTCTGCTACTGTGCAACATCCCTCCGCGCTGTCCCAGTTTCCTTTGGTGCCCTCCTCTGCGGTTCCTGCTGGCCATATCGAGATGCCATTGACAGCCTTTGCAGATGTGGATATTCCTGCCACCAGCCCGCTTTCCGGTACGGGAATATTTGCACAACGTCAGCGTGCGGAACGTACCCTTGGGATTCCTGGACGCGTCACTCTCGGGCAGGAATATGACCTCCTTGATTATGCTATCACTGTGAGCCCCAATTCGCAGAGTTTATCAAATTACCCCCCTCCGAGCCCTTCCACTGGGGAACAGACCTTCCCCGAGACTCCAAATATTGTCACCCCGTTGTTTTCCCCCGGCTTTCCTGTACCCAGAACAGGACTGCTGCTTCCTGCTGGACGTCCTCAGGCACCTAAACCGGCGACCATTCCGGTACCGCAGGACATTGCTGATAAGGGTGCATTGTCTCGGGTGATGACACTGCGCGTTCCTGCGCGAGGAGAGGACTTGACGAAAGATGATAATTCTTCTGTCCCCCGCAGGCCGATGTCTACCACTCCACCTGTGAAGTCAACACCATCGCCTGAACCTGTCCCTCCTGAGATCACTTCTGAAATTACACCAGTTCCAGCGTCTCCCCTCACAGGACAGAACACCGATACCACTGACCAGAAGAAAGATACCGCAATACCGTCACAATCACCCCCCATTGATCCCGTGATATACTCCCCACTCTACCGTATATCCACGAGCAGCGATAAGCTGCAAGAGGACGAGGTTTTGCAAAGGCTTGCACCCTATTCTACATCATCATTCCCTTCAATTAGTGCATTCATATCTACGCCATCAAAATCGCTCTCCTTTGTCGAGCAGCCTGATTTATCCCCAACATCTGTCCCCCTCCCAGGATCCAAAAATGCATCACCCTCCCTTTCTTTTGCGCGCTCTGGAAGCATATCCTCATTGGCCTCGCCATCCAATTCGCCTAATATGCCATCATCTAGTCCTAATCTTCAACATACTAGCATTAATTTATTCAGTCCTATCGCATTATCACCGAACCGCCCTCAGTTACTCAGCTCCCAGCCGCAAGCGGCATTTTCAAAGGGCATCTCCTCCACTCTGGATCTTCTATCGCTCCGCCCTGAATCCGGTCATCATGTCGCGGGTACCTCATTTTTACCCTCCGTATCGCCGCCGCCGCCTTCTACTCCTCCAAGGAGTCTGCTCTCACCATCACCGGCCAACTCATCGTCGTTTACGCCCTCATTTATAGCTCCTCCCCCATATTGCAGTGTGGTTTCAAATGAGAATGATACTCCTTTGGCCACAAGCACTAGTGGCCTTTCATCGCAGGAAACTGGCTCGTCTGGGAATTCTATCGACCGCCATCCGTCCATTTCTGTTACCCCTAGCCAGCCTTCCAATGTGAGGAGTCGAGCTAGGGTCCGACCGCCACTGCCCATCGGTCCGCGAAAACCCAGTGGTCCTGGTCAGCCACTTGGATCGTTTGTCCCCGGAATCAGGGAGCGTAACGGATCTGTTTCGTCGGTGGGCAGTAGCTATGCTCATGGTTCTGGATCAGGCTATGCGTGGCGCAAATTGACCGCTGCTGCTTCGACGCCGGCGCCGAAATTCCAGACGCCACCCCAGAGGTGGCGAGGAATGCCCATGGAGGCGGCTCAGTGGACGCTCACGCAGCATGAACTTCAAACAATCGTCTCAAGAGCCATCAGGCAGTCTGCGGAAGCCTCGTCTATACGTCTTCTTAGATCAGAGACGTTGGATGTGGACATTCCTGAAGAAGTTCATCGTCTGGAGATGCAGCGCACTGACGTTAAATCGAAGTACAAGTCGCTCGTGCGCAAGCGGTGGCAACTTATGGGGGCGCTTGCTGGGCACCTGGATGGCCCAGACCTGTGCGACCCTATTACAGCTGCACGCACCGTAGAGGAGCTTTCTGAAGTCTCCCTTACTCTTGACCAGCTCACTGACGAGCTCCATAGCATTGTCGAGCAGCTAGCTCAACTGAAGAGCCTGCGTGACGTGCACTCCGCCAGTGCCCTTGCTATGGCTTTGAGGAAGGTCAACGCGACCTTCCTCAAACAGGTCTCCGAATCCCAGAAACTCCGAGATCAAATCGAGTCAATGGAGGCCGAAAGAGATGAGGCGTGGAAACAAGCAGAGGATATTGCTCAGGACTTTGATAACCTTACGGATCAGGTGATGGAGAGTCGCGGGGAGCAAGCCGAAGGGATACCAGTGTCGAGGCCGTCAAGTAGACGATCTGCGCGAGTTTCGGCTGTTCGGAAGTCAAGTATACGTCAGTCTAAAGCAGGCTTGCGGTCGGTTAGCAAGCATCGAAGCCGGCATTCTTCTGTCAGTAGCTCGGGTACTCGCACAAGCCTGATGATGTCAATGTCTCCCAGCTCAGACGGCATTCCTCCGGTTCCGCCGTTGCCTTTACACGCACCCCTTGGCATTGTCACGTCGAACTTGTCTGGCCGCAGCTCTCTAGGTAGGCTACATTTTAAATTCATAGTTCTGCATCTCACGAAATCCACTCTTACAGCTGGCTCCACTTCCAATACATCAGTTTCCGGTGCTCGCGCGTTGGCGCAAGCTCAGAGAGAGCTGTACGAAATGCTGGGTCTAACTCTTCAAGACACTCCTCGCGAAGCGTATTCCAGGCCTCGCTCTGTGTCTGGGCTGCTTGATTCCAGGCGTATGTCTCTTAGCCCGAGACCAATGTCCGATGTGATTGCCACACGACCTCGTGCTCGAGAAAATAGAGCTATCCACAGTGTGCTCTATGATGACGTGCGTCTGTCTATCACTCTATGAATCAACTCTCATCTTTGTTCCTGCGTAGCGACAAGCTATGTTGGCGCAGCTTGGCATGATGACCAACTAATGTATACCTGACATACGATATTTATTTACCTTGATACGTCGCTCGTCGTTCATGATATTATGTGTTACGAACTTGCGAGTATACACGGACCCGATTACTAACGATCTACATCTGTGTGCAAGTCGTGAGTTGTAGAAAGGTTGTAACTATGTAGTTATATTCACGATTAATCCTCTGTTGCTGGAGGAGTTGTCTCGAGTTCGTCCCCTCGGCATTTGCCGAAACCTTACCCCTCTAAACTATACAGCACCAAATTGGCTACTCACGTGCAATGTAATATCTATCCGTCATCGTCAAGCACCATGGGCAAAGGTAAGGCTGCCCGCACTCGCAATCTATGTACATTGACCGTTGCATTATGAACAGTTCACGGATCTCTCGCGCGTGCCGGTAAGGTCAAGTCGCAAACACCAAAGGTTGACAAGCAGGAGAAGAAGAAAACGCCCAAGGGCCGTGCGAAGAAGCGCATCTTGTACAACCGCAGGTGTGTATCGTCCCATTTGCTCTGTAGCTCAAGCTAACTGGCCCGGCAGATTCGTGAACGTAACGACGCTCCCTGGAGGCAAGCGGAGAATGTGAGTGCTACGTCTTTGATGATATCGATGCGATCCCTCGCATGCCTTCCTCTCCCATGTGCTAATGAAATGATCTTACTTCCAGGAACCCCAACCCTGAGAAATAAATGCACTCGTGGGGTATTGTCTCCCCCGGTCAGAGAGCCGGAGGACCATTGTCATGATAGAAGTGGAGGACGGGAGGGACCACCTAATCGTCGTTTTGCAATACTGGCATCTTTTTATATATCTCGTCTCCCTTTCCCTCGAGTTGCAAGTGCAGCGTTTTCTTCGTTGCATTGCGCTTTTCAATATCATCCACTCGTTGGATTTTGGCTCCAGTTGTGCATTCACCTGACAAAATTTGTAATTCCTGCATCATTCTTATGCTACGATATGCACTATGCCCAATCCAACACTGTCAGTTGTAAAATGAAAGGCTGTGCACTCCTTGAGTGACGATGCTCGGAAGTCTATTGTGGATCGTAACAATATATTTGGCGGAACCTTTGCAGCAGAGTTGGCAAACGAGAGCGGTTGCCAATCGAAAACATGTTGGTCTCTAATTCTTGGTGACATGTATTTACAACATAGCGGTGAAACAGAGCAAGATAAAGCCACATCCGACAAATAAGTATAAAAAACTCGAAAAATCCCATCTGCCACTAATGACGAGCACGTTTCCTCCTGAAAAGAATTCCATTCGATGGGCTTTCTTCTCGGGGGCCCTCATCTCCGGAAGCGTTAGCGTCGCCGTTAGTTTCAGCAGCTTCAACTTCACTCTTCTCTCCAGCATCCTCATCATCCTCGTCTGTCCTCCGTCGTTTTCGCGTGGATATAGGGGTGACACCATTAGACACATTAGGGACAGATGGTGTCTTCGTCGGTGACCTGCCGTATGTTGCTTGATGACGGTTCCTTGGAGTGGCCTGCTCTTCTTCGGGCTCACCCTCCAGCTCAGCTTCACTTTTTTCTACTTCATTTTCTTCTTCGGCGTGTTCCTGTCCTCTAGGTTCTGGGTCACTCGCTTCAAGCTCCGACAAAGGCGAGGTAGAGCGGCGTATTGGGGGTGATTTCGGGCGAGGCTTCGGACGCGGTTTTGGTGCGGGAGGTTCTTCCTCAGCTGGTTGAGGTTCTGGTTCACTCTCCGATTCGTCGCTGGTGACCATTGCTGTACTCTTTGCGCCTTTTGCCTTTCTACCCTTTGCACCGCCTAGTAGAGAGTATAAATCGGCAAGTCTGTTTAAAAGACGTAGTACGTGCCTTTATCCTTTGCCATGATCGAAGAGAGCTTCTTCTCGTACGCTCGCTGGGGTTCCCAAATTTTGGATGATGGCGGAACCTCGATCTTAGCCTGAGCAAGGACCTGATCCATATGGGCTTTGCTGTATCATTCTGTCAGTTAATTCGTCTTCCTTTAGAAGCACTTGCAGCCTACATCTTTAAGGCGTCTCGGCTATCAACAGCTATCAGAAGTGGCTGCAAAACCCTGAAGAACAAGATAGCCGTTTTGCGTGATTTCTTATTCTTGGCTGCCTCATATGTGCCAATGCGCTTCACAATCCAAGTTAGGAGGTTCGTGTGCGTTTGCACGATGTATTGGCTGTCAAGCCTCTTGATAATCGAGAGTTGTGCACCCCGGATCATGAAACTTTGTCCGAGCTGCTTGGCGAGAGCAACTGCACGCTCTTCCCCGCGAACAACAGAGTCAAGGACAAGTGTGAACGACTGAATCAATCCAATTAACAATGGTCTGCCAAAAAAACGGGGGAGACATACCTCTTTCAGTGCCTGAGTGACAACATCGACTACGAGATCGCCGTTCTCCCTGTACATCCCTTCTTCGCGCAGAGAATCGATGATTACCTTTGTGCAAAGATCAAACGCAGGTCCAAGCCGTCCAAAATGCGCCAGTAGGACTGCACTATGCCTCACATGCACAGCGCCCGCGCGAATAGCCCTTAAGAACGTAGAAATCGTTCCCATGAACACATACTCTTGCTCGAGGCGAGTGCGCGTCAGGGGCTGTTCTGCACGTCGCAACCGAAAACTGTTAGCGATCAGCGAAAGCCCCCGTCACAAAGACTGACCTTTGACAACAGGCGACTTCGCTTTTGTTTTGCCCTTCTTGCCCTTCGCAGGGACATTCTCCTCCCCTGAACTCTCTCCGCTCTCACTTGCTTCTTCCCTCTCCCCGAGCGCCTGTCCCTCTTCAAGCACCTCGGCGTACTGCTCGATCGCGGCTTGTATGAATCCTGCGCAGCGATACTGCACCTCGACGTCAAGCTCAAGGGGCAATGCAGCAGTTGGTAACACACGCCCATCCGGCGTCATTGTCTGCTCCGCACAGAAGAGAATGTGCAATGTCATAAGATTTTGGAAGGCCTAGAAATGGATCAACATCTCAACGTCTGGATTGGAAAGCGAAATGGACTAGACGTACGGCGCGTTTGACAGCTTCGGCAGTGTTCGACTGCGTACCAACTGCGTATTCTACCAACTTCTCGAGAAGAGAGTCCCGTTGCTCGCGCAGAGTTTCTATGTACTTTTCATCTTCTGGTGTCGCCTCCTTGGCGTCGGGTAAATTCCGTGTCTTCCACATGATATGTAGCCCGAGGATCTGCAGTCCCTGTTCGATCATCTACACCACTCCAATCAGCCACAATCCGATGAAGGGCACGAAATCAAACTCACCCTTTCCTCTTCCCTGTATCCCAGCCGTCCCCGCTCTACGAGTGCAGATATAATATCCCATACACAACTCTGCTTCCCGCCCTCACTCTCTTCCATCCACCCGCACATATCCCTCGTCCCCAATAGTGCGCAGACCCGCGCACACACAGCACCTAGTGCAAGAACCTCGTCCTCGTTAAATCCAGCAACCTCGATCTCCTCGCGCCCACCTACAGCGTCGCGAAGTTGCCCCGCGAGCTCGTCCTCGAGTTCCAGAATCTTCGTGCTGTTGGTGTTGCTGAGCGAGGGACAGGAGAGTAAATGCGTGATGGATGCGACGGCAGAAGTGAGCACGGTTTGGGCGGAGTGGGAAAGGAATTGCTTGGTGATGTCGTCCCAGAGATTGGCATAGGCCTGTGGATGGCAAGTAAGTACCATCGAATTGGTAGGAGTAAGAAGAGGAGAGAACGAGTTTTAAAGAACAAGAGGGAATATTTGACAGGCTAAACAATAGCTGAACAGAAAGACATCAAATACACAACTCACGGTCATCATCCGCATCTCTAGATATAACTCCGTGTTCATTAAGGGTGGGATTAATAGCACATTGGCAATCCGGTTGGCATCCGTCTGATACTTGATGAACAATCTCGGGAGGCCCTTGATCAGTGCACGCGTGAGATCCGAGAGTAGCGTCTCGTCTTCGCCCTACCATCAACTTTAGCCTTCCGATCAAACTCGACGACAAGAGTCACTCACCTTTTTTGCAGTGCCAGCAAGAGCTTTTGCCCTTCGGAGCGACGCAATGAGCACCTCCAGCAGCACACTTTCCTCTGTCTCGGACAGGCGCCATGCCTCATCTACAGTGTTTTTCGCGGAAGCAGCGATAGAGTCGTCCACGCGATCCAGATCTTCGTCGCCTCCTCCAGCAGAGTGATCAAGCAGCAGCATCTCAAGGAGACCCTCCCACCCGCTCGCAGAGTCCACGTCTTCCCACAGAGCCTCTACAGCAAGTCCCGTACGCCCTTTGATATCAGTGCTCATAGCCACGCCTCTTTGCGAATCGTCCTGGCTCCCGTCCTCTTCCTCCACGCGCTCGCGATCCCATCGCACAAGTAACATTGCCAGCGCCTTGGCACCCGCCCGCTCCTTTCCTTTCTCGCCCACCTTCCGCCCCGCCAATCTTTCCTCTACAAGTTCATTCCAGACACCCCCTACGAATCCTGCAACTGCTTTTCTCACGCGCACCTCACCATCAAATACGAGCTGGCACATCTGTTCCCGCTCCTCGTCTTCTAGTAAGCTGTGCTGGTCGACTGCGCCCAGGACACCAAGCACAGCGGTGCGCACGGCAAGCTCTGTATCACGTGCTGCCATCTCAAGCAAACGGGGCTTGAAGCGTGCGGTAAAGTTCATGAGGCCACCGATGTATTCTGCCTGTGCATAGACAGCTGATAAGGCGCGCACGGCTTCAAGACGGACGGGTGTTGCGCTGTCGGAAAGAACCCACCCGACGTAGCGTAGGTAGGACGCATCGAGGAAATGGGCGGGGTAGTGTGTGAACCACTGGCCCATTGCGCGCACACACTCAGCACGGATGTGGGGGTCAAGATCGCGGTACCGGTGCACGAAGACACTGGAGAGCAGGTATCAGCGAAAAGTGAATACAGTAAATAAGACACTTACCCATCCACGATCTCCTTGAGGTACTCTGCAAGGGCAGCACGACGTTTTCTCACTTCCGCAGCCTTGCCGTCCAAGTCCTTCTCCCTCACACTTTGGGCTTTATTTGCAGCTCGCCTCTTCCGTTCTCCCTCACGTTGTCGCCCGACAATCTCTGCCTCTTTTTCAACTGCCGCTGCCACCTGACACAGCGCGGTCTCCACCTCCAGTGCCACTGCTGTTGCTGTGTGCCGGAACGCGCGAATCTGTGAACTGCTCATCGCAACTACCCACGTCTGTAGTGTCGTGACCATGTCACTCGTGTACAGCGCTCCAACATCAGCCGCGCTCAGGACGAGGCGTGATATTAGCTCGCTCAAGGACGCTCGGAAACGCTTGAAAACTGGTAACTTGGAGGTAAGGGGGTATATTGGTGAATTTTCCTGGGTAGCGTGAGCGATAGCAAATGATTCGAAATGTCTTGCTCGTACCTGTTTCAGTCCCTCAGTAAAGTTATCAAGCGAGTCGACAACGCCATCGTAGTCCAGGACTTCGTCTGCATCCACTGAGTCATTACACCCGCATGCTCGTAGAATACAATTGATAAGCTCCGCCTGAGCAGCACCCGGACTCTGGGCTAACGAGTCCAAAAAGTCCTCTGCGGTGGATTGCAGTGCCGCGGACGGGTTCATGATAGCGTCTACAAAAAAAAATGAACGAAGTATATATGAGCATTAGTTTCTACGCACTGAAAAGTGGATTGTCGGAAGAAATCTTGGTGTCGGTGGCCAGCTTGTCTGCATCAAAGTCTCCGTTGGCTTTGGCTTTACGTTTGGCCGGCTTAGGGGCTTTCTGAGGCTTCGGTGCTGCATTTTTTGTCGTCCGTGGTTTCTTTGGAGGTGGGGGGCCTTTGGCTTTCACCTTTGCTTTGCGTGGCGCAGTGGCCTTGCCCTTTCGTTTGGCTGGGCGGGTGTCTGGCTCGTCGTCATCGGCGTCATCAACACCTTCGGCATCCTCCTCATCGTCTGCTTCAACTTCAGCATCTTCCATTGCTTGTGCATCTACCTCTTCGTCCTCCTCCGCATCACGCTTGCGCTTGTTCGGGCTTTGGCTCCCTACTCATGCAACTCCGATCAGGTGCGAACGAGAAAGATGATGGGTACGAACCTGAAGCAAAAGGTTTGACTTGTTTTCTCTCGCGTTGAGAGCGCCGTTGGACTGGCGTGCCCTCGACGTCGGTCATTTTCCGTTAAAAGTGGAGGGTGTTTGAGAAGAACAAGAACGCGTCCGAAGTCGCGTGGACGCGTCAATCAACTCTTTTTGCCAGGATCCTCCTAAATTTCAAGTAACCCTAACCCTAGGTTCAAAACAATCGAAATCTCTTTTGTTCGTAACCGTTGAAGTATGCATTGTGCAAGAGCCAAGCAAGAGCAAGAGTTTCAATTGCGAATACGCCAACAACACCAGCGAGTCCGATGGCGACGAGGGTTGTGCACAAGGACTGTTTCAGTGATTTTCGCGCTCAAACATCGACGATCTGCTTGAATGAGAGTGATTTTTGTGGTCGGCAAGGCCGCGCGCTCCCAACCGAGTCGATCTTCGCCTACTGTACTTGATTCTCCCATTTTACTGAAGATCAGTCACCACCGCCCGGTCCTCCATCGCGGTGGTTAGCATACCCTAGCGGTACCTTTTGTCTCCTGTACACAGATGCCCTTCGGACGGGATCAGCGCTTATGCAGAAGACACAAGGTTTAACTTTTGAGGCTAGCCTGAGCTCGTGACACTGACGGAAACCGCAGCACCTTGTAATTGATACAATGATAAGTCAGTTGCGCGCTTGTTGACCTCATGTGGCAAACTCTCGGCTGATATTCTTTTCCAGGGCACCAAGCAGATTCCTCATCCGTGCTCATGTGCTTCATTATTCATATCAGTTCTTATCGATCATCATAGCATGTCTACGATGCAGGGTCCCAGTGTCACAAATAGACCAATAGGCGCTTTTTCTTGATCTGAATCAAAGTCACGGCACTACCAGGGTTGAGGGTATAGTACTACACTGCGACTATCCAGATGGATCAAATCACCAGCGGTGTTACCTTTCCTCAGGTCGTTCCAAAAATAGCGCAAGCTTCAACTAGCCTCGAACCCTGACCTCCTGAGGGTGGGTGTTGATCTGAACAACCCTTCAGACCCTCAAGCTATCTGTACAAGAAATCTGATTTTTTTAATACCGCTCCTACGCTCCAATTTCGTGGGCAGCTACAATCGGAAGCGAGCTCGCTGTGAATTTCTTGCTGTCACAGACGGAGGCCAAGTCGAAGACAATGCCATGCCACACCGAGCGCTTATCGCGACAATGCATGGAAAACCGCAGGAGACGCCGTGAGGTCTCTTTCGGGACAGATCTTTCCTGGACTTCTTTGGCCATAGTGCGGCACCTGTCCTGTCGTTTGCGCGGTCCTGTCAGAGTTTCTTTCAGCTCCTCTTGGTTCAGCAGGACCTCTGCCAATGGAGTCTGGTTAGGGGCTGAGGGCAGCCATAGCGCTGGCAGCGTGTGCACGCGAACAACTTGAAGGGAGAAAAGGGAAGGGACCTGATTATGCCACACATCGAAACCAAGACCGCCATCAATGATCGATGTCATACCTTCCTCTTATCACCTTTAGTTGGTATCATGACGCACGAATCTCATCTTAAGCTTGTGCTTCCTGCATTGACCCTATCCTCAGACCACAACTACATATAGATAATAAGATCATGGGCGTACGTAGTGCACGCTAACATAGTGACAGTAAGCAATTGATTCTGATGTCCTATCAACGGTGTCGAACCGAATCACACAGGACTATTATACATTTGTGCTAGAAAGGCCATGGGCCGAGTACCGACCCATCATGTCAATCATGCTTTTTGGTAGCTTAAACAAAACACACCTTGAGTGTTATCAACGGTGTTAAACCGAATTGCGCAGGACTATGTAGCTTTCTACGCTCTGTGCTAGAAAAGCCATGGACCGACACAGGATCATGTCAATCTTAGGACGAACACCAAAAATCGTAGCAACCAACCTCGCGCTCTCGGCTCCTCGGGTTCTATTTGTAAACAGCTTTGATGTATGAGATTAAGTGCCTTGACAGCATCGCGGCTCTCAATAACACACGATATGTTGATCTCGCTGGCGCCTTGGCTAATCATCTCGATATTCACATTGCCCTGACCAAGAGAAGTAAAAATGCGTCCCGAGATACCAACTAGGTTGCGCATCTGTCGGCCAACAAGGGAGAGGATGACCATTTCAGGGTGAACGGAAACCTGGAACTTGTGTTAATGGTTGAGAGGCATGCGTCATAAAAGGTACTCGCGGTTCCACTTTTTCTTAGTTCCATCACCAGCCGCTCCATGGTTGTTCTGGACAGATTGTCCTCGACAGCCAAACTGACATGTACCTCACTAGTACTGATGAGGTCGACGACCACGCCAAACCGATCGAGAGTTCCAAATATCACAGCCAGGAAGCTGTGAGACACATTCTTTCGATTCGAATTAACGTTGAGCACAACGATGTGTTCTTTGATTGTAACGGCGGTTGGTAGTCGCGTGCTCTTGCACAATTCATCGTTGGCTAGAGAGAGGTCTTGGAGCGTCGCTACTGGCGCTTCACAGAGACTATTGTCATGCGGTGCCCCAACATTTGGGTTGGGCTGAATAATTGTGCCACCGCCCAAGGGGTTCTCCACGTTTTTGACTCTTATTGGAATTTTTCGACGAATAACCTGCAATTTGAGGGGTAAGCAAAAACTGAGATCCAATGAGGGCCTTCCTGACCTGCTCCATCGTGAATGGATGTACGACTTCACTGCCATAATAAGTCAGTTCAGCGGCTTCGTCGGGCGATATGGTAGGTATTAATCGCGCCGCGGGCACTTTTTGTGGATCCGCTGTAAATATCCCGTCTACTTCCTTCCATATCTGCAGTTCCGATGCTTCGAGGCCAACAGTCAGAAGAGCAGAGAGCAAATCTGTGTATCCTCGGCCGACTTGCCGGAGAAGCGAACCTGGTACAGGGCCGAAGAAGCCGGTGACTACGGGTACACGAGGCATGCACCTTTTGATGCGTTCACCGATAGCGGTAGCCACACTGTCGTAAAAGGCCTGATCAAGAGAGCCTTCCGGTGCGCTATCACTATCCTCTGATACAGGAATAATGTCTTCTAGTGATATGAACTCCGCGTCGATTCCCTGTAAACTATAGATTAGTCTCATAATATCATTGGAGTATCGATGGTACAAAAAAATTACTCGGTCGCGGAGAACAGCTGTCATCAGTTTACAACCTATTCGCTCGCCAAAACCTATGATGCTGTCTCGCGAACGTGGAGATATTTCATCGATCACCTGGTGACCGCAGACACGTTCACATTAGGTTCGACATTGAGCGGCAGTGCAGTCAAATAAATAAATCCACCTGAGCGGCCAACAGAAAACTGCGAAGCCAGTCGCAGTCTCGATCTATTTCAGACTCGAGTTCTTGAGAATCTCTGGATTTTTGACAGATGCTTTAGCAGCGCTGATGTGCTCTGACCGTATAAGGTCGACGGTGACATTGAATTCCGGTTGTGTCTGGCCCGCCTGGGGTACTATCAATGGTGTCAATGCATCCGTGGCCAGAGACGGGGGTGATGATGAAAAACCGTTCATTGGAGGAGTAGGTTCTGATGGCCCCCCAAAGATGGCATTTGCCGGAGTCATAGTGCCGGTACCGCTGAATGATTTAGCTCGTTGTCGTGCCTCAGAGGCAGCTTTGAGCAGGAGATTAGTAGTTCCCAGAGCCTTTACGGACCCAGACCGTGCAGAGCAGACGACAGCTATTTTGTGCTGGTCAATATAGCTCCTAAAAATGCTAAGTCAAGATACCCAAAAGTGCAGCATAAACAAAGACTGACGATACAATATCACGAGCAATATTGACTGCGAATTTGCCCACACTAGTACCTCCATATTTCTGGATTAGCCATTTTGCGTCCGGATGTGTGTTGTTCTGGCGCAACACCAGGGGATCTGTAGATGAAGAGGAAGGCAGAGTAATCAGATCTAATTCTGATCCTGACATCTCCAGAGATAGTCAATGACCACGCAGTGCAAGGACAAGTGAATCAAGACCGGGAAGAGTGATAGAATTTATACACCCTGTTATCACTCGGAGTTTTCCTTTGACAAAGAACGATGTGTGACCTTGTTACTATTCTCAATAGTTCGGATCTTTGTCGTTCATGTTAGTGTCCCCGGCCCTGAAACTTTGCTTGCAGACTCACGCCCAATTTCCGCCGCTCAAACGCAGACGGGTCTGGGTAAATGTCGACGAGCGTCTGCATGTCGACCCTAGGGCTTCTCGTAAACTGAGAGTCAGGTGCTGAAAGCGCTGAACACGTGCAAAGGAGGTGCGCAGGAAGATAGGGCAGGCGTAGAAATAAAATCAGCGAAGCGATCTTATGCTTGCGAAGATGTGATCTCGTGTTTTTGGAAAACGTAAAATTCTAGAATACAACCAGCATAAATCTCGTCAATATAGCCAGTCCAAGAACAGCGCCAAACCCTCGAACGGACAAAATGTGATACTCACATCCCACCATCAGACATCTTACCACTCCCGCCGGTACACCTCGCTTTCATGCAGATCATACCCCCCGGTGTGAGGTCGGGATCGACGTCGAGCCCCATTGCACGTGCGATATTGACGAGGTTGTGGATCTGTGAGGGGAGTGGTGTGTTAGTGTTTCATCTATGCGTTGCATTGGAAACTGAGGTGGGGAAGGGGCAGTAATGGGAGAGGAGAAGTTGTGGATATACACTGGGAGTCGCAAAGGCAAAGGCAACAACAAAGTAGCAGAAATATACAAACACGACGAAAGCCATCACACAGGAAAGTCAACAACTCGAAAATGACGATGATTGAGTCACAATGGGAAGGATCTACCAGCATTGAGAAGGGGGGTAAGTTCCAGAAGCAGAGAAGCAATGTTGAACGGCCCCGTCTGCTAGATCTTATCTACATAGCACGCACGAAAAGGACACAATGGATCCTATACCACTCACCTCCCCTAAAATCCATCCCTTCTTCATATCATCCGTAGCAGCTCCTCTCGCCGTATCATATCTCTCCATCAGACATCATCTCTGCGCGATCTCTCCAAACCCGGCCGAAACAAGGGTCCTGAGCTTCTTCTGCGAATTCGTATAGGTGGATGCGGGGGCGTGGGGCGAACGGGAGATGGCAGAGGTGTGAACTTGAAGCGGGGTGCGGAAGATGAGACCCGAGCGCTGAGTAGTAAGGAGGGGTAATGTAGAATTTCGAGGTGAGAGTCCGGAGTATTGATGTGAGAGGGTAG
The DNA here is from genome assembly GCF_016628075.1 of Suillus paluster. Lineage (NCBI taxonomy): Eukaryota > Fungi > Basidiomycota > Agaricomycetes > Boletales > Suillaceae > Suillus > Suillus paluster. The sequence continues at coordinate 359,147 of NW_024537585.1, read as the reverse complement.
CAGCATGGGAAGGTTCAAATTTCTGGGGCATCAGGAACTGGACAACTGTAAGTAAGTATACGCACTGTTAGCTGCCACATGATGTCAATTTCTTTCATTCAGATAGCTGTAGTCGTCCATGATGGATGAAATGGGTTCCTAAGGAAAATCTGGCACCTGGTGCGGATACTTTTCTTGCGCCAGCTGGGACCATCGATAGGTCTGTTCTTGCGGGAGTCGAGACTCGAGATCCACTATTGGAGCGGGGTGGTGAGGACAAGATAGGGAAGATGAGATGTATACTTTCTCGGCGGCGGCGGAATCTTAGTTACTCGACAATGTCGACACTGAGAAAGTATACGTTTCCCGAAGCTAGCGACAGTATTGCGCTTGCACTAAGATCACCGAAAATTCCCAACTTCCGGTATCAAAACGGCGTAGACGCTCCGACATTCTGAGTATAGCGTGATAACGGGGCACCCTCAACTCTCTTCCTCTTACTTCCAGCCCCAGCTCGCGTCAAACAACGCCTTCGAATACCCGATTTCTAGCCACATCCTACCGCGGGATTAGAAATAAATAGAGTGATACGGGATGAAAATGACACACCTGAGTGCACGTCACAGATAGTCTCCCCTCTATAGGAACGAATAGTCACAGACGAGATCGTCACAAAGACTCAAGCTAAGCCGTCCTTCCTGCACACGCGCAAGCTATGCACAATCTCTTCCAGATCTGATGAGTCCATAGGCAGATGTGAGTCTCGCGCTCACGCGTACTTGATGTGTCTTCGGGCTAGCTACACGTTTCAAATTGCAGTGGGAGTCAGATTAGGATGACAAATGGGGCCATAAAGATGGGAGGTACAACCGCACAGTGAGTCTGTGCATTGCCAATGATACTTATATCAAGACGCTGAACGGGAGAGGCAGCGGTGCTTCCATGACTTGCATTAGATGACAGTGCCATGGGAAAGTGAGGTTGCATGCAACTTTAACGCACAATTTTTTCGAATGTTGGCGGTTGTTACCACATTTATTGTTGTATGTCGCGAGCTTATAATCAAAGAGCAATGAGGCGTCTCACGAAAGTATGATTGTGGTGATTGTAAGCGTTTGTAATGGTTATAATGCAATCACAACTTTGTGATAATCCACGATAAGGTCGGAATTCGGAAGTGACTCGGAGTGACTCTCGGAGCATCATGCATGATCAACATGAACCCACCTGAACTTCATACACTTTCAGTTTACGAAAGGTCGCCGGACACCAGTCGCCACCCAATCCATCATGTTTATCATAAATGGAGTGCGTCGAGCGCTCAGAGGCTCCTTCCGAATGGACCAGTAATACTGCTATGCCAGAATCTTCAAGCTTCTGAATCTAAATCAGATCTACTAGTTCCTTGATGGCCAGGCATGTGCTTCACATTAGTTCTTATCGATCATCGATGGGCTACTCTACTCCATGGTCTGGCGCGATTGTTACGAATGCACTAATATAATAGGCGCCTTTCCTTAATTTGCATAAAGTCATAGCGCTGCCACAGAGGCCTAGGGTTACGTTTTGCACTCTCCCAATGGATCCCATCACCAGCGGTCTCACCATTCTTCAGGTCGTTCAAACCGTAGCGCAAGCTTCAGCTCTTTTGTATGGATATGTTGCCAGCGTCCGCGATGCTGACTCGTCCTCCCGGGGTCTGCTTAATGAGCTCCGTTCAATCGGTGGAATCCTCACCACCGTAATGGAGATCGAGAAGGACAGTTCTCTTCCAGATAACCTCCGCGGTGCACTTTCGTGTTTAATGGCTGAAGATGGACCAGTCGCTAAATTACAGGTCGAACTGAAGAACCTTCTGCCAAACGAGCAGAGGAGTAGGGGAGCGGGCATGATAGACAAATTGAAGTGGCCATTCAAGGAAAAGACAGCGGCGGCTATTGTCGATAAATTGAAGGACTATTGTCGCGAGATTACAGTAATTCTAGAAATCGACGCATGGTGAGTTGACTCGCTTGTCATGATCGCTAACACTAATGCGGCGTAAGGATCACACTCAAAGAAGTCGATCGAGGAGTCCAGGCGAGGAGTCCAGGACGTTCATCGAGGAGTCCAGAAAGTAGAGAAAGATTCTGTCGCAAAACAGGTGCGCGAGAATGGTGAGTAGATGACAGTTGGTGATCTCTCCATCCTATTCAATTTTGCATAGCTGAGGAACGGCGAAAGTTACTTAAGTGGATGACTCCCGTGTCTTGTAAAACACAGCACGACAAGTCCGTTGACTGGCGCAGCGCTGAGACCGGTCTGTGGATTTTCGAGACCGATCAGTATAAGATCTGGAATGCATCCGATTGCGCGTTCTTATGGTTGAATGGCCAGCGTCAGTTTTATTAAATTCAACATTAACTGGTTACTGACACTCAAAAAAGCTGGTGCTGGAAAGACCATTCTCACGTAAGTTCGAACTTTTTCTAGAGAGCTTACAGAGAGCCTAACTTGACTTCTGACCTTTCAGCTCTGCTGTCATCGACAAAATCCGAGGAGATGGGCAAGCAGAACCACAGACGCTTGCTTATTTCTATTGCAATTTTCGGGACGAGCAGACGACAGTCGCAGCTGCAGTATTGCGCACGTTGATTTTTTACCTTCTCCAAGAATCGAAAGACGATTGGATCACCAAGATAGGCAAGCCAGAGCAACAAAGATCAGATTCAGAAGGGAATTTTGTTTCCCTGCGAAAGCTAGCAGAGGAGTACAGGGACGGAAATCAGTGTTCTACGGATCTTGGTTTTCTACGGAAGCTTCTGGTTGAAGTGTCTAAGCTAGTTCCCCGACCAGTCCTCGTGATTGACGCCTTGGATGAATGCAAGGATTATTGCAACCTCCTAGGACACCTCGCAACTCTTGCTCAAGACGCTCGACTGCGACTCTTCGTCACTGGTAGAATCGAGCCCGACATCAAGGATACTTTCCATCATCTCCCAACCGTTTCGCTGAAGGAGAAAGGAAAACAAATGAAAGAAGACATACGTGTGCACATTAACAAGCAGCTCCAAACCCAGAAGCGTTTGTCGCGCCTAGATGAAGAACTGAGAATCGCGATTTTGGAGAAATTGTTAGAAAAGGCCGATGGCATGTAAGTAAACCGCCTTTTACCCGCTCCTTGGAAATTCATCATTACATGGAGGTTTCGCTGAGTTCAGTGTCAACTGGACGAAATCATGGCTTGCAAACGGTCTGCCAGTATTCGGAAGGCTCTTGATAACCTTCCAAAAGGACTATACGAGACATATGACAGAATTATTCACTCTATCGAAGAAAGAAGTAACGACGACGGGCCAATTGCCAAGAGCTGCTTGCTTTGGCTCGCTGGCGCACTCACCCCATTGACGCTTGACCAGCTCAACGAAGCGTTGATGATCGAAGTTGGGAAGTCAAGTCTTAATCCGGAGCTCCGTGCCAATGACCCTATGGATATCGTGGTCGCATGCGGAAGCTTTGTGACCTATGACGAGGCAACCGGTGTCGTTGGTCTATCTCATTATAGCGTTAAAGTATGATACACTAGTCTTCTTTATCATATTCGTCTGCTAATGGGTCACGCAACTAGGAATACTTGATCAGCCCTCGCCCGAATAGCATCCTAAAATCGATCTCAGATGTGCACGCACGCATCTGCGAGCTTTCGATCACGTATTTGTTGTGCGACTTTGTGGGTGAGATGTGCGCAAAAGGTGCAAAATTATCTTTGACATGTACGAGCTAAAAACTGAAGGTGTTCGTATAGCTGTACAATCAGCCGCACAAGCCGCTGCAAGGAATAACACTCGACATCCTGACCATCCATTGCTGAACTATGCAGTTGGAGGATTGAAACACCTTAGACATGTTTCGGACGAGGATCCTGCCTTCATGGCCACCCTGTCGCGGCTACAGCCGGAGCTTCCTCGGACAGCAAAGCACATTGATATGTTGGGATATCCAGCTCTATATCGCTGGTCCTCAGTCACTTCGCCATCACCTCTATTCGTTCCTATTGGGCTCGGAACGCCATGGATGGTGGAATTTCTCGTCAAGCAGCAACCCGATGTACTAGACATAGACATTGCCTCTTGTTGGGGTTCTCCCTTGATTTTCGCCATATCCGAGAACCCTGACATGCTCGATATTCTCCTGAAGCTCGGTATCGATCGCAACAAGCCTTCTTCCTTCACGCCCCGTGTATACGGCTGGGATAATCCTCCTGACGGCTCCTATCCTCCAATTTCATGGGCAGCTGCGATTAGAAGCAAAGTCGCCCTGGATTTCTTGCTGTTACGAACGAAGGCCAACTTACCTGATGACATTCTGCACGTGGCCATTGCGGCGAGCAGGGTGAGGAGGATGAGCAGGATGTTCAGGGCGATATGGGTGTCCACCGAAGTTATTCGCAAATGTCGTCAACACGGCGCGGATGTCAATTTCACTGTCAATGGTTCCACACCTATCCATACTTTTCTTTCCAACCAGAAATTTCGCTTCCTCGACTTAAGGCGACGGCTACTAGTCGTACAAGCGCTCGTTGAACCATCATGCAATCTTTCTATGCAGGACTTGACTGCCAGAACCGTGCTACACATTGCTCTTGACAGACATCTAGAAAATGTCGTCGAATACCTCCTTGAGCAGAACGCACAGTTGTCAGCAACAGCGACTCTCCATCCAGACATGTGGAGTTGGGCTAAAAATGAAACGTGGTTTCCCAAGATTCAAGCAGCGATTCTCGCTGCCGATAGACCGTGCACTAGAATCAGAGGGAAGGTGGTTGATACTACTCAGGAATTCCTACTCGTCGAATTTCCAGGCGCAGTCAATGCCGCTCGCGAATACCCCAATCCTATTTGTGCTGTCGTTATTTCTGCGATACTCTATGGGCCAAGTAAGTAACCGCTCTCTCTCAGCCAAACAATTTACCGAGTGGCGAAGCCTTCGACCTGTCCCAGTGCGGGCATCACTGCGGGCGCATTCGCGGGCCGTCGGCCGTCCTTTCATGCGGTCAATTGTCGTTCAAATTTTCATGGGCAAAGCATCAGCGTGTCTCTAGCCGGCTGTTCGACTATCGTCAGGGGGACGACGTCAGCAGTATACTACGACAGTTAGTAACCGAGGATAAAGACTCGCCAACCTCCCTTTTTCTTGAGATCTCGGACTCCCAGCCATCGGATGCCTGGTCTGCGATGCCGATACCACATGACATCGGGGTAGAGTACACACTTGATATCTACCGAGGTCCTATCCATTAATTCATCACACAAGTGTTACGCATGGCCGAATAATATACGACAGCTGGTGTCATGCCGAACCCCAATGTAATACTGCACGGCCTGCAACTGGGCATATATAAACCTTTATAAACGTTTCACATAAATAAACGCATTGAACCACTCGAATTAAGATCGATACTATAAAGAACGGACGAGACAAACTGAAACGAGTCTGTAGATGACGATGCTCGTACTATGACGGACAGTAAAAAGATACACGAAGAGCAACTAAAATACAGTACATCGAAAACACCGAAATTCCAGCCATCAACAAGAGCGGCGATGTGAGATAGAGATAGAGATGAATGGACGAGAGGACATAACGAATAGACAAAATAGGTAGATAGCTACAGAGAACCAGCAAGAGTTGCAGAGAATAAGCAAGAGTTGTTACGGGAAACAACTACGAAGGCAGGTAGATAGCTAATGATAAATTCCAGAAAATACGATAGTGGAAAAAGCAGATACGATGAGTAACGTAGACGTACACATAGCGCGATGACGAGGGCATAACGATGGCAAGGAGCGGCATGAAGGCATGACGGGGCATAACGAGCGTATTATTTACGTAGCCGAAGACTGGAAGCTGAGAAACGAGCAGGAAAGAGAAAGAGTAGGGAAGGGGAGGGAAGGGAAGGGAAGGGGAGGGAAGGGAAAGAGAGACGATCACTCCTGATAACGCGGTTGCGACTGCGCAGGATACGACCTCCAATACGCACCATCGCTCCCCTGAGTCCACGGCTGCTCCATGGCATATCCCTGTTGTTCCCCAGCATACACTTGTTGGGGCGCAGGGTGCTGGTCTATCGATATCGATGGTTTAACACCATACACCGCCTGCTGCTCCCCAGCATATTCCTGCTGATACGCCTGCCGTTGAGGAGGAGGCTGCTTCTCCTGCGTCTCATAATACTCTCCCACGAGCCCGGTCTCTGGGTACTGCGGCCCATAGCTAAACCTTGAGTGTTGCTGTTGTTGAGACGGAGGTGGGTGCTCGCTGTAAGGCGGTTGAGACGCAGGATATTGGGGTGCTTGCGTTTGTGCAGGAAAAGACGGCTGAGATTGCGGAGCAGGTCCAGGGTAGTGAGGTACTTGAGGTGGAGGAGCGAACGACGTTGGCGTAGACGGGGGACCGCTGAACTGCGCATATTGGGGCGTATCCGGATATGGAAACGGTGAGGCGGATGAGCTAGCGTAGTCATAGGAGGAGAATTTTTGGGCAGGCTGAGGCTGCAGGAGGTGGTGAGCGAACATGATAATAATAAAAAATGAGAGACGAACCTGAGGCTGAGGCTCATAAGCAGCCCCGAACGGCAATGAGAAATCGACCGCGCCTTCTTGCGACATAGGTGTAGGTGTCGAGTGATAAGATCGGTCAATAGGTGTTGAGACGAGGGAAGGCGGCCGGAGGGGAACCACAGAAGGTGCCTGTGACATCGCCGAGAGCTGGGACGCACACATCGATTGACTAGATGTTGGCATCGACTGGCTGGGTACTGTTATCGGTTGGCCAGAAATCGACTGGTTAGGCATCGGCATCGGCTGACTGGACAGAGCTATTGGTTGACTAGACATTACCACCGACTGCGTTGTCGTAGGCGCTCCAACGCTCTCAGTCCGCACCCTGGCAAGTGGAGACGACTCCTTCCCAGGACGCACGCGGTACCCAACGGGCGGATAAGACGCCTTCTTACGGTCCTTGTCTTTCTCCCGTGAGCGGTCTTTCTCTTTCTCTTTATCCCCCGCTCCCGTTCCCGCTGGCCGTCCTTCGGCACATCTTTCGCACGGTCCTTCCGGGACGGTATTTTGGAAGGAATGAGAAGCGCAGGATAGCCCCGCCTTGGTTCTGGGCCTGATTTGTCCTTGTTGGCGTCATTCATGGACGAGATGATCGGGATAGCATTAGGATCAGATTCAGCGCGAGGCGGAGAGCGTAGCTTGATTTCCTGGGCAGCCATAACGGGGATGTGAACAGGTACAGGGATTGCGACGAGAGGAATGTTCTCCTCGCCATGACCACCCGCACCCGAACCACCAGAAACAGCAACAGCGTCCCGGCCATCACCCTCATCCCAGCCCTCTCGCTTCCGCTTACTCCCACCACCAGCTCCTGAACCACCCGATTCGAGTTTTCGCACGAGCGCTTCGACAACGCTCACGTCCAGCCAAGGACAGAGCTCACGGAGATCCCGAAGTAACCCAAGGCCCATCTTAGCATCCTCTACAGCCGTGCGCGCCCATATGGCCCCTGGATCACGGAGAGCACTAGTAGCGCAGACGACAGAGGCGTCAAACAACGCCTTCGAATATCCCATCTCTACTCCCCGGCTAAATCCTACAACAGAATTAGAGACATGAATTAAGAGAGACGGGACGAAAATGCGGTACCTAAATGAACATCGCAGACGAGACCAGAACAAAGACTCAATCCAAGCCCGTCCTTCCTCCGCACTAAATCAGGACGCGCACACGCAAGTTCTGCAAATTGTCTTCCAGCTATCAGAAGTCCATGCGCGGCTGTAAGCGCACCAACACGCGCTTGATGCGTCTGCGGGCTAGTTTCATGTCTCACATGGGAGTGAGAGTCAGATTGAGATGACGAGGACGAATGAGGCCGTAAAGATGGGAGGTACAATCCCATGGCGAGTCTATACGTCGTCATCAATATATCAAGACGCTGAGCGAGGAGTGTAGGCGGTGCATTTCCATGGCTTGCGTTGGATGATAGCGCCGTGGAAGGGTGAGGCGGCATGCAAGACTCCTCGCCCATCCCGTCGCTGTCCATCCGAAATGAGGGTGAAAGGTCCAACAGCCACTGTTTGATCTCGGCTTCGCATTGGGATGCGTGTTCGAGGGATAATAGGACCGAGGGATGTTCTAGGGAGGATAGTAGCGAGGTGCGGGAGTTGATGTCCTTTACGAGCTGTGCGAGGCTGCAGAGAGAGGGGATAAAAATCAGCAATGAGCGGAGGTAAATGGGCAAGCAGAAATCGCTCACCGTACTCTCATCCCAAACCACCGTCCCACACCCTCTTTGCCCGTCGGGCTTAGAAGAGGCGCAGACGTACACGCGAACGTGAACACCTCCTCATTAACGTCCAGCGGGAGGCGCGTGCTGAATGCGTGCAGAGGGATAAGCGGAGTACGCGAAGAGAGGGTGGACGTGTATCTGTAGAGACAGAATTAGTAACGCATTGTTGGAAGATTTGAAACTCCCGAATCAAGCCAACATAAAACTCTGGAATGTAGCGAGCAAGCTCATCGCGAATTGCTTCGCCTTGCAAGAAAGAAAGGACAGAACAAAACGCGACTCACACATCCCACCACCAAACATCCCACCATGCCCTTCGGCGAGCCTCGCTCTCATACAGACCATACCTCCCTGGCGTGAGATCAGGGTCGACGTCGAGCCCCATCGTACGTGCGATGTTGACCAGTTTTCCAATCTATAAGGGGAGTGGTGAGTTTGGGTTTCATTGATGCGTTGAGTTGAAATTGAATGGGGAAAGTAATGATGGAGAAGGGTGAGTTGTGGAGCTACCGCGGGGGTAGCACATCAAGAAACCAGCAGAAATGTATAGATATAGACACACGACGGAATAAATAAAAACGCATGAACATAAAAGTAGAAAACCGACCAAAGCGATCGCACAAGTGACAGAAAAGTCAAAACCTCGAAAAGGACATGACGGCGATCACGATCACGATAGGAAGGATCTACCAATCATAAAAGGGATTTTTAGAAGTCGAGAAGCAAAATCGAGCGAACCCGTGCCCAACTTCTATCAAAAAGTTGCACGTCCGCTCCGGTCCCCCGTAGGGCGCAAGACATAGTAAACGGGGAAGTGTCCACTCACCTCTCCTACAATCCATCCCTCCTTCGCGCTTCCGTTAGCGTGTCTCTCCTTATCGCAAAGGACTACGAACAGCACGCCAAGTACGATCGCGGATATGTAATCCAAGTCGTACTCGCTTGCAGGTGTGTTATTCGAAGTTGGAGCCGAACAACAAGGCACCACAGCACCCTCCCACACTCCGAGCGCTTGTCGCGATAATGCATGGAGAAGCACAGGAGACGTGAGGTTTTCTTTCGGGGATTGATCTTTCTTAGACTTTCTGGGTCCTAGCAAGGCACATGCCCGTTCGCTATGTGTAGTCCTTTCAGCCCCTATCGGTTCAGCAGGAGCTGCGGTATGACTGGGACTGGATGCGTGGAGGGCAGCGCTAGCGCTAGCGGCGCTCTCTTCGACCAATAAAGCCAATGCAAACGCGCCCGCGACAGAAGCGAAGAAGGGAAGAGACGGGGTGACGGCCCTACCTGACGTTTGCGCAGGTGATGACGCAGGTGGAGGAGCAGGCGGTGAACCAAAAAATATGGTACGGGCTGTGTCCGCTTTATTCGTTTCTGAGGATGTGCGAGAGGAAGCGGTTACGGTTGTGGCTGTCGTTGATGACGTATTTGGACGGGATTGTTCGTCTGAGCAGTCGTTTGAACATGACGTGCTCTCTGTCTCGACCCACCTCCATATGCCCTCCGCGCGCTCTCTCCAGACGCGCCAGCTGAAACATGGGCCAGGAATCATCCTGAGGGCTTCTTCTGCGTGCTCATATAGGCGGGTACGTCGACGTGGAGCAAATGGAAGATGAGATAAAAGGGATTTTGTAAAGAGGGGTGGGGATGACGAGGAAGGGTGTGGGGTGTAGTAGCAGGATATTGGGGGTAGGAGGAGGGAGAGAGGAAGGGATGATGCGGAATTTGAAGAGGGTAAGAGGAGGGAGGAATGACATGCAGGCTCAGATTTAATATATCCCTCCTGGGCGTCGGAACTGGATGATCGTACTGCTAGCGGCTGTGGGATGTCGATTTCGTCCATCCAGATAGCAGAAATATCGTCCAGGGTGGATGTGACGACTTCGTGCGGGTAGTATGAATTAATGGTGTGGAGGGGTAATTGGAGCGCTGTTGAGGATGATGAAGAAGGAAAACGGGCACCTGGAGCAGATATTTGAGCGAGTTGGGACTCAACAGCAATGAGTCTGTTGTTAAGGGAGTGCAGGTCACTATTAGGATTGAGGAATCAAATTTTGCAACGGAAGAAGGGAGACATGGACGGACACTTTCTCAGCTGCAGCCGGCGAGTATATACATCTGGCGACAGTATCGCGCTTCGTACAGGAACCACAAGGGGCTCGACGATCACATTTCAGTTTAAGACGCTTACACTAAGTCGGGTCAGTTAGACTGACATAACAAAATGAGTGGCACATACCTCAGCGCAGACGACGGTAACACGAGAGCGGACTTGTCTGTTGGGTTATTTTAAAAAAAAGGATAAGGAAGATGAAGAATAAGGACACACGGGCCAATTGCTTGGTGGTCACCGCTACTACTCGGGTCCATGATAAAAAGGCTTCCGAGTCTAATGTAATTAGTGATTAAAACAAGTTGGTCGTCGTCACAGTAGTCGTTCGTGGTCGTGGTCGTCGTTGTCGTCGACTTGATAGGATTCAGAAACAAGCGCTGAAGAAAATACGGAAGTGAAGCGAGGACACCCACTAAAGCGGTGTTCTAGGTCTCGAGACCCCGAAAGTAACATGGATAAACGTAAACCCCTGACGCGCGCGACTTTGTTTGCTTCCGCTTTCAACAAAACTATAATTTCCGCTTCGGTACCTACAGAACGAAGCAAACTTACGGGAGTTTGGACAACAAATTTAATAAACCATACATTTCACTGTAACCTATCCGACGAGGAACCCACGTTGTCCTACCGACACGGAGTCCTCCACCTACACGTCTGTCTATCCAATAAATATAATATATCCTCCGGTCAGCTTTACAGCTCAGTCGAAGCACGTACGTTGAACTTCTCACCACCTAATTTGTAGTCAAGGTTCGACTTTCCTCCATCGACCCTGGCAATCATTTCAAATCTTGTCTAGACCGCCCTGCTATCAGCTAAATTTCGAACATTCTCCGGGTCCCGCGGTGCCGCCTGTACCGACTTCGAGGCTCTTGACGCTCTCCTGACTCACTTACATTGTCATTAATCCAACACCTTCGTTACATTCACAATATTTGGTTGCTCTGAAAGGCACTCACATTAAAGTTACAGCGTCCCCTTCAACGTCTATGTCATAACGAACTGAACTCGACGTGACGTGCCGCGGCAAGGCGTGTCGGAAAGGCCCTGCCATGACGTTGTTCGGTGATGGAATGACATTTGTAGTGCCTAAATAGAGCGCGCGTAAGATAAGGAAAAATAAGAGATCGAGTCACCTCAGTCAACGGATGCCTATCCAGGTGCAGGACCCAGGCAGGTGCTAGCCTCAAGCTTGAAGGTTGTAGTAGTGTTTGTTTTCAGAGTGATTTGCATTTGTTTGTATAGCCACCTCACCACTTGTCTTTTCTTACGGTACTGCTAGCCTTGCCAATTCAAATAATAAGTTACTAGAAGTTCGGGAGCGACATAAGTGACGTACCGTCTCTCCCAAACTTCTATTGGTGCGCCACTGATGCCTTTTCAGATGCGGCGGCCTGACCTCAGGGCATTTCGCAGGCTAGCTAGGCTTCCGACAAGCGCTTTCCCCACAGTACTGACTACACAACCACAGATGATCGGGATTCGACAACGACAAGATCTGTGCACTTGACGATATCGAATGTACCGTACAATGCAAGAGACAAACTCTCAGAAAATCAAGACACAGGTACATAGATAAGCAAGATAACGGAGTTTTTGCCCTTGGTTCGGCTCAAATTTCCAAGTTGCAGGTACATGTAGTAATCCCGCCTCCCAAATCTTGATTCCCCGGGCCGCTTTGCTGCATAGCCCGCAACACAACAGCTTTCTAGAAGTTAACTTCCGGCGCGCCAGTGTCTAGCTGTGTGGGCGATGCATGACGCATACTATCTTCATTCTATCATATTGGTCTGCCTACGGGATCAGACTAACCACAGCCTGTGTCACAGACGAGTACTCACTCAGCTCCACCCTCATCCTTCAACCCCATTTCACCACGATCCAGTGAGCTTCCATGACATTGGAATGGAATTGAAAGATTTCCATAACTCCAATCAAGTTGATCGGTTTACTGCCCAGCTCATTACCGTCAAACATACTTATTGGACCACCTGACACCAAATCATCGTTGCGTGGCTAAAGCCTTTTCACACCTTAGTACCCGGCTCCAAAAGATCCAGGTGACAGTTTAGATCTTGATCCTTTGATGAACGTTTTTGTACGTCGTCCCTCGAAATAACCATTGCCCATATAATTTCTAACCGCACCGTCGAACCCAATCAGTGTTAGTACTTCCTGTGACACACGTTTAAAGTTATCATCGATGAGCCAGGATCACTGTCAGTATTTTATCTCTTATCCCCTCTTTTGTTCTCTCAAGGTGCTGAATACGAACGAGTCTACGACTCCCGTGAACGCCAGCCCCACCCGAAATCTTTAAAAGGGACCTGGGTGAACCTTCTCCACTGCATCTACGGATTACTAGACGACCGAAAGGAGAGTGGATTTGTTTAGTCGCACGACACGGCAGGCATCGGAAAGTCTGTTGCGCTTACTGTCAATTTATTGTAGCTGAAAGGAGGAAAGGTCTGAAAGTGACAGAGCAAACCAATATCGAAAAGCGGCTCCCGGCATCATTATTTTTCTCGCGAGAGCGCACGAAACGCTGCACCACTGGCTATTCTTCGCGACGCATGCCTACCAGCTTGCCAGCAAATTTGCCAGCGTCCGTGAGGAAATACTGCCCTTCTAGACCCCACCACGTCTCTTCGCGACCAGGTGGAGGCATTGTTTATCCAACCTCTCCGGGGGCTTAGCTTTAGACTGCACGGGTGTCCGCCTTTCGCGTTCGTTATGGATGCTCTTGATGAATGCGCGTGTCAAACCGAGCTTGCTTATGATCCCCGTGATCGGCTTCAAGTCATGCTGGATCCAGCGAGTAAATTGCCAATTTGCTACCAGGAACGGAGGTATACAAGTTGTATGACTGTATCTTCTCTACATGTGCCGACCCCAAGCGGGCATACCTGCACTTGTCCTCTGTCGCTGCCCTTGTGGACCCTTTACCGATTTCCCAACTCTCGAAAATTTTGGCCCTGGCCTAGGCAGGGACGTCGAGACCGCACTGGTACAGCTATGGTCTGTCATGGATATCCCTACTGACAGCAGTCTCCCCGTCAATATCTATCGCTCATCAACTCGTGACTATGTTTCCCACCCCTCAAACTGCAGGCTTTCTCAAGTACGCGATATCCCATCACAATACTGCCAGCCATTAATCCCAACTCTGAAAAGTCGACGAAGGAAGTGCCTGCGCCGGCACCCACTTCCAACATGTCGACGAGACAACCGTCAAGACTCCTCCCACGGAGGAGCTGGTCGTGGCCTCGCGGCTTAACATGTGAGAGCTGTTCCTAGGCCTCGCCTCAGTCCAATACACCTCGCGGCGTACCCCCTTCACTCAGCCTCTTGCACCACTTGCCCCTTATTCAACCCCGATGCCACGATTTCAGATGTTGGCATATCCAAAAGCGCACGTCAGATTAGTCCATTCTAATCCATCGTCCCCACCCCATCAAAACGCCCGAAACGAGACAAGCTAGCAACCGAAGGGAGGCGAGAGTAACACACCACTGGCAGTTCATGGGGAACCATTCTCATGATGAGGACTTGGATAACCTCTCACCCAAGGTTGGACTGGCAATCTGATCGTGTCCAGGCTGCTATCAGCTGGACATCGTAAACCCCCCGGGTGCCGCGGTGCCGCCTCACGAACTTCGAAGGTGACGCTCGAGAGTGGACTTGCTTCCTTGACACTCTTGGCTCACTAATGTCGGCGCCGCCGGCATTCCAACACCTGCATTACGTTCGCATTAAAGTTATAGTAGCGTCTCCTTCGACGTCCCTGTCATAACGAACTGAACTTAACGCGGCGTGCCGCGGCAAGACGTGTCGGAAAGACCCTACCATGACGTTGCTCCGGTGATAACATTTGTACTTATGTAGTACCTAAATAGAGCGTGAGATATAAATCCAGATGCTTCAGTTAACCAGAGTTTGCACAGCCACCGTTGTACAACTCATCTTTCTTGGCTGCCACTAACCGCTCTGCTTGTGAATTTTCGTACGCCAGTGATGTTTTCAGATGAGCTTAAGTCATTTCGCAGGCTAGGTTTCCGACACGTAAGTTATCCCGTCGCTTTCAATTATTTCCCAACATAACTGACTTTTCTTCTGTTGTGTTTGTGTCAACGTGTCATGCTCGCCTCCTGTAGTTCCTACTCCAAATTCTCAACTTCACCTCGGTCATCGCGTCTGGCCTCATGCTATGGAAAGGCCTCGGCCTGCTCTTAAACACAGAATCCCCAATCGTCGTTGTCCTTAGGTATGTGTCATCTTCGCGCAATCTGGCATTCAACTCAAGCTCTCCACCTCTCCCAATCCCAAATTGAATCTTGGATACCAATCTATCCGATACCTGCAGTGGCTCGATGGAACCAGCATTCTACCGCGGCGACCTTCTTTTCCTCGCCAACCCCTCAGGCGAACGTTACCACACAGGCGACATCACGGTTTATAGAATCCCCGGTGCCGAGATTCCAATCGTCCACCGCGTCATGGAGACTCGGGATGTCTTCATCCCATTCGAAAATTCGACGGAGAAGCGCGTCACAAACAAGAGGTGAATTGACTACCATTTATTCGACGTGTTCGCCGCAGTAGCGCAAAGGAAAAGACATTCGACGAGAACTAACTGGGACCTGCCCCAAAACAGACTCGCAAAGCTCAAACTTCCACCAGGAGAACATCAGTTGATGCTTACGAAAGGCGATAATAACCATGTTGATGATATCGACCTCTACCAGGGCCTTGAATGGCTCGACCGAAGACACATCATTGGAAAAGTTCGCGGGTATGTGTCTTTCACTATTTCATTATGTTCTTTGCTCTTTGGATGTCAACCTTGCGCTGGTCGCATGTCGTTATGGCCGAGGTATTACCTCACACGTGTCCCTCTTGAATCTATTATCCGAACTGTCTCTTTTTTCATTCAATCTTCTAACAACACTTCCAATTAACTCATACTTTCACTCCCAGCTTCTTGCCGTACATCGGCTACGTGACCATCGCCATGGTAAGTCTCTCACTGTCCTAGCTAATACGCTAGAAACAATGCTGATCACCCCACCTAGAATGACTTCCCACAACTCAAATACGGGCTTCTAGGAGGTCTTGGGCTGTTAGCTGTCTTACAACGGGAGTAGAATTTAACATGTACCTCCAGTTGAGGAGGGGCATTTACACAGATCCACGTTACTTCTTTCATGTAAGGTCACCGTGCGCACGCGTGTATGCAATGTCAATACTGACCTTAGTGGGCGACGTTCAACATCATCGCCGAGAAGGATGACACGCCGCGCCCGGGTCAAATGAACCTTGCTCCCAAAGGCAGGCTGTCGGCGTGACAGCTCCTGTTCCGACCCTTCACTTGCGAAATGATGGATGAAGCGATGTTGACCCTAACGCAGTTTGCAAGTCAATATTGTAACGTGCCGTATAGATGACGCTAACCTTATTTGAGTTGAGTTTTTCGTCGATCCTCCAATAAGGAGTGATGGCGTCGTTGCACTACAGATTAATTGAGCAACGACTCCTTCACTCCCTTTATGAAATGTGGGACTGCTTTTCAAGAGAAATTTCATCTAAGTCTGGCAAATGTATTCGGGGTCTATCTCAGATTGCTGATTGTTTTCTGCATCGTGTGGATTTGCGAAGGATGACGCTCTTCAGTCCTGAACATTGGCACTCTCTGCTGGTGAGCCATCTTGAATGTTTACTTCGTCTACGAATGTTCTCATATCGGATGGACACCAAGGATCGATTCATACTGGTCACTGTTGAATACAACTCCATATCAGGCGTTATACAAAAGCCTCACTAGTCTGTCAACTCGCAGAACAGTCTCATTGTCATACCACGAGGTAGTGAGGCATTGACATGCATGTATCATTTGCGCCACTACCTTTCTCATGCAACTTGTCTACAACCTCGTATCCAGGCCCATGGACTCAGGGCGCACAATTCATCTCATTTCCCCCTAACCGGAGGCTGTGCTGAATATCGGGAGTGGTGCACAACTGTGAGAATAGGTCGGCACGTTATGGGCGATGCTCGGGAACATTCCCAATCCATCATGGTCGGCACCGCTCCACCTATCATAGGCAGTGCGTACGAATATGCCTTGTTAGGGAAATACTCTCTATCCTTGTTAGGTGACGTCCCTTCAGTGCACGATTGAACTTCCGTGGTAAGTCGATAGACTTGTTCCTAGATCCCAGATCTGCTCATGAGAGGATAGGCAGATGCTGGAAAGTACATTTGTATTGATGTAGCGCATTGCCTATTGAATATTGCCTACGAAGCTCGCTGTACTCATGTCAGTGAGTCTTCCATATCTATGTAGTTTTACCAACATCCAGTGACTCGGAAAAGTCATAAGTATTGGATCATTTTCGCCGGTCAGTAGTACTTACGTGTTTCCCATGGTTAGCTTCTTGTATGACGATGCCAAATTTGCAGCTTGGGCTGTCGAAAATTTCATGCATACAGGGTGTGGATAACCGAGTACTTTAGTCACAGATCTACGGGAATAAAGGCCTGTCTCAATGCGCTCCTTTAGTAACGACACAAAACCTTTTTGCTTCTGCTTGTACTACTAGACATATGTTCTCTGTAATTTTCGGTCAGTATATGGGGCAGTGCCATCTATGATCTATCCTACCGCCCAGCATCTCCTGGTTTCAGCTTTTACATATTTTGACTTGTATGATGATAAGCATCTGAGGGCCCGGTCCAGGTTGTTCTGTCCTGCCAGAGCCTGAAGGCAAGCAATTTCCTCGGGAGCCACGACACCACGCGCACGGCTAAAACTTGCGCGCCAGTCTCTCTGCCTAGAGGCACCCACGGAGTGAGAGAGGAGCAGCACAGTGAGGCAAAGAATTTTCAATAGAAACAAGAATAGAATTAGTAAAAATATAAACTTTTGTCTAACATCGAGCCCGAGTCAAGCCTTAAGTACACCACTCGTCTTTGACGCATCGTTGATCAGATACTCTCCCATGTGAGGGATTGGGTAGATCCAATGGCAGCATAAGCGAACGATCAACGTATAGTAGGTATGGTAGGAAGCTCCGTTGCAGTGCGGGCAAGTCGTTGTCGTTCGCGAATTGACTTCCTAGCATTGAGTCTGACCACCAATCCAGTGGTTTAGTGCATTTCGTGTAAAGAAGTCAATCCACTTACACTGCCATCATCGAGTTAAAATAGGCTAAGGCTGGGGGTTTTAGTGTTCGCGCAGTTCGTGTGAAAACATACTGACTTTTCGCTAACAGTGATCCGGGTGCAGCGGAATAATACTGGCCATTCTGGACCTGGTACTGAAACGGTCCTGATTGTTATTTTCCGCATGTCGCATGGACGACAAGACTTACGAGTACAGCCATCGTGACCCCCACAAAGCTGGGGAAAACCGTATGACGGGGATGTTCAACAGATATGAAATATGACACATACCAAGACATCAAACCCATGTTAATGAAAATCTGTGTCAGTTGTTTGAGATGATTCCTCGACTTTGACCTTCAACCACATAACCCTGCATGAGTTAGACCACAAACAAGGCAGACGGACTCGTACCGGATATTTCCTGTGCGTGCGCGACGCAGATGCCACCAGACCGCCCCTGCAATGACAAGATCACACAATGCACCAGACATAGCGGCGAATTGCAACCACTAAGTCGAAGCATGAATTCCTTAGGGTTATTCACTATTTTGTGGCTGACCGTACTTTTGTGCCATATAGAGCTTCAGGGCTCATCGAGCGGAATCTTTGGAAACTATATGAGAAATCACGCGAGCTCAACGACCAAAAACTCACATTAAACCCCATGTGACTAGAGACGAAGACAGCAGCATCAGCACATCGACATCAAGAATGAAGAATGAACGGAACTCATGCCGAAACCTACAGTGTTCAAGAGTCAATTATGTATATGTGGGATCGAAAGAACTGACCGAGTGATGTAGTGGCGAGTGCGTACTGAAGGTAGGTGTTATGGCTCTCCGAAAAGAAACAATGAAATGTAACCTCACAATTATGATTGTGATGAATCGATTGTGTTCTGTGACTGAAAAAAAGGTATTGAGACCCTTGGTCGTGCAGATCCCGAATAACTCACTTATCCACACTCTGTGTGCATAAAAGCTTTCGGCAGTTAAAGTGCGTTGGGCATCATGCAGGAAACCAGCTATAGGAAACACATACCAATGAACTGCGAACACGATCCAAGCCTTATTGACTGATATTAGAAATTGATCACGACAATTTATGTAAGAATTACTTACCGACACAAGTACCCCTAGCTGTGGCAATGTTCAATATACAGTACTAAATCAATGCAAATGTACTTGCCAGCATCTGCCTATCCTCTCGATGAGCCGATTTGGATCCATGAAGAAGTCTATCAACTTACCACGGAAGTTCAGTCATGCACTTAAGAGACGTGCTACGACGACACGAAATAAGGATAGACCAGTACATCCCTATCAAGGCGTATTGGTTTATTGTTACTAGACAACTGCGAGACATCGTCATTGGGATCAGCGCATACTCGAGCATCGTGGGAAGTACCCACAAGACCATCATTATCTGGTGATCAAAGATGTCATTAATGTGAAGGGTCTCGTGGATGCACAGAAGTCTCGCTCACAAATAATTTGAATATTTTCGAATCTTGCGGAAAATTTCTCAGGTAGAAGATATACTGCCCGAAAGCTGCTCCATAGAACCTTTACAATTCTGCAAGTCAACTTTGGCCTGGTTGAGACTGAATCAGATGTCCATACGCTGTAGCAATCACGAATCCTTGGCCGAAAGTCAAATTGAGATTGGATGAGTGGCCATCGGAAGACTCACCAATGACCCCCGGACCCCACAGAAGTTCAGTACTAGTGGAATCGGCCATCGTGTCGAGATGACAGTCGAGTCTCGAACCCAAAAACTTCAAAAGCCCCAAGGACTATATGGGCCAGGCTGCACCATGTTTAAAGCTCCGCATTATTATGAGGGGCACCGCTGGACAAAATTAAACAAATAATTGCGCCGAAGAATTCAAATTTGAAATGGAAACTGTCGACGTGCTTCCTGCCACTCACTGATCAGAGCCCCGGTTTCATCCTCAAATCACAGAGTCGACACCAGCCTTACGGGTCGTTTCGCTTCTTCTGTGGACAGACATATGCCACGATACGATTAGCTATATGTCCACCCAGTCAGAGTACAGGTGTCACGACGAACTTTTGGATGGTCAACATAGACTGTGCATCATTTGCGGCAGTGAACAATAGTATTACGGTTACTAGTAGATCATTTTCATGTGCAAATAAATTCCTACAATTTACCTTCTTCGGTGCGAGTACGAAGGTGTCAATGATGTGATGGACTCACTACCTAAGCTTAGTACGCCGCTGTAACGGGTTACGGCACCCACCAGTGTCCTTTACTGCTGCCGAAGCCGCAGACACGGATGTTATCCCGAGGCTCGCATATACGCACGACTACAGTCTTGTGAGAGTGGTGTATCCTGAGCAGCTTGACATCCCCCGTCAGGACGGTGCAGCACGTCGGTATGACAAGACCCTTGACAACCACTTCACCCCGATTCACGTCCAGGCTCCACTTAGGCCCATTTTTTTCTTCATTTTGCATGCTATATGCGCCAGCTTCAACGCCGCGTATCTGATTTCGAGTGACCTGGAGACACCTATCACTAAATTCCAGCAGCACATGCACAGTGCACTCACCTCTTAATCCCTCGGATACTAAACAGCCTTTTCATCCGCAATAGGCTTTGCGGACCTCACAATGGAGTTGTAGACATCATACGTGGGATAGACCAGAATCCATTTTGTTCCAGTTATCTCGGGAGATTCACCCTTGACTTACTTGTCGCTTCTATTTACTTGTAGAACTCGACAAACAGAAGGATCCCGCATATAACGATATTATTCGGGCGCTGGGCGGGTCAGCCTGGGGCGCAACCTTCTGTCCACTGATTCCATTCGTTCAAACCTCCCTCAGCGCACGACTGTTGATTGGAAACATCATAATATGTTTTAGATCATTGTCTTTGCAACTGATCCTTCATGACGCGAGCTCAGCATTACTCACAGGTTTTAGCACACTCCACTCAGGGCTAGCAACCTTAGTCGTTAGCGCGACGGCTTTCTCGTCTTTCCGAATGTTTGGCTCAATAATACCAGGATGATCCGACCGATACCATCCCTCAATGACTAACATATAGAAGAGCTGTATGTCGAGTGCAAGATTCATCATGATCATATGTCTGACTCTAGTCCATCCCAAAGTCCTATTACTCTCAGTGAAGAGGAGCAGCGAGAGATACTTCAACGTCGCTTTCCTCGTGCCTCTCATACAGGACAGACACCACTTCAGGTGTTACACAAAAAACTTCAATGTACATGGAGTACTTATTATAATATATAATAGGCATTGACATGCAGTGTCATTTCTCATGCAACTTCTGCAACTTCGTATCCCGGCCCATTGACCTCAGGGCCCAGCCCACCCCTAAACGGGAGCTGCCAGTGTGCTGAACATTGGAAGTGGTGCACAACTTGCGAAAATAGGTTGGCACGTTGTTACGTGTCCCGTACACCCCCAATCTATGGTCAGTACCACTCTCACAGAGTACTTATAGTCTATCATAGGTATGTAGTGCCCATAGTGATAGAAGCTGTTGCTTCTGTAAATATCTTGTCCAGCTGATCTGCTTCTTCACGTGCATTCCTCATTCCTTATCGCAGTAATCAGGCAGACCGAAGATCATGATAACCACGCTGGGCAGAACTCTTCTTCTTTCAATAACATGGCCTCCCAAAGCATCATCCTAATCCCTGATGACTCGCCTTTCTCATTAGCAAATATCCCCTTTGGTATATTCTCCACCCAATCTCAAGTACGCCATCTCATCTCCAATAATTCAGATCGAAACTGACCATGTCCTGCAGCCCACTCCACGCCCTGGCGTAGCCATCGGGGACCATATCCTCGACCTTCGAGTCCTTACACTAGAGGGGATATTCACGAATTGCGGAGTATCGTTCCCCAGTGATGTCTTCACGCATGTAATCAAATCCCTTTTTCATACTTCGCATCTCGTGTGTTCATTTCACCGAATGTATGCAGACAACCCTCAATGCATTCGCTGCTCTTGGAAGGTCCACTACCTCTAGCGTACGCGCATATATCCAGTCCCTCTTGTCCCGATCCTCCTCTTCTCCGCTATACTCGAACCCTTCCCTTCTAAAGCGCTGTACTGTAAGGCAAATGGAAGCAACGATGCACCTCCCCTTTGATATTGGCGATTTCACAGATTTCACGGGTTCTAGGACGGTGAGTATCGACATATGTTTGTGAGGTTGTCATTCGGGAAGGACCGGCTGATATGTGTGTGTGATACAGCATGCGAAGAATACGCACTCGGGACATGGACATGGGGGTGTTGATGTTGACATGTGCGTCTGCATCCCTCTTCACCTACTACTGAACCTATGTCTTATTCCCCATATGTATCGAATAGGTTTCATCCCCCTCGCGCAGCCTCCGGACGTGCATCTACTATTCTTCCCTCTGGTACCCCTATTGTACGGCCCGTTGGTCATCTCCCTCTGGTCCCTCCCCGGGGTCACCTATCATCAGACCTCCCAGGGCCTCTCGATGACCTTTCCACAGACACTCCCATCGAATCAAGGACGCTCGCTCGAACAACAGGATTCACGCTCGCACCCACGAACGAACTCGACGTTGAGCTCGAGCTCGCGTTTTTCGTCGGTGTCCCGACGGAGCACTTTGAACGCGTGCCAGTGGAGAAAGCAGAGGAACATATATTTGGAGTTGTCTTACTGAACGATTGGAGCGGTGCGTTTTTTTTCGATTTATAAACTGCGATTTTGCATGGTATTTTGTGTTGCCTATTTTTGTGTGATGGAGTGGGTGCTTGTGTATTAAATTATATGTCCTAAACAGCAGCGAGACATCCAAAACCCAGAAACCCTCCCCTTCGGAGCATTCAACGCAAAGAACTTTGCGAGCACGATCAGCCCGTGGGTTGTCACCCTCGATGCATTGGAACCGTTCAAGATCGCACATGACATACGGAGGGTCCCGTCGTACCTTCTAGATAAGGGAGATGTGACGTATGATATCTCAGTCAGCATGGAGGTGATTCCTGGTGGACCGGAGCAGAGGGAGATGGGGGTAACGAGATCTAGTTTGAGGAATTCGTATTGGACGTTTCGGCAGATGGTGCGTCGTGTTTTTACTTTCCCCATGTTTCCTCTGTCCCGGTTGACATGAATCCCATATTCCTTGCAGCTCGCTTTCCACACACTCTCAGGATGCCGCATGCGTACCGGGGATTTGATAGGGACGGGGACGTTATCTGGAGAGGTGTGTCTGTTTTCGTTTGTCTTCTGCCTCATCACGTCTTCCTTACGTTCAAATCATTCCCTAAAGGACCCGACATCCCTCTGTTCCCTCATCGAGCAGCGCAAGCACTTCCCTAGTCGAATTTTCATACAGGACAGGGATGAAGTTGTATTCAGTGCTTGGTGCGGGTCTCCTCAGGGAGGAGTAGGATTTGGAGTGTCGCGGGGTAGTGCTACCTGCGAGATTGTAGTGAAGTATTTCTTGGCTAGGTTATCATTGTTCAGATTGGGAAACAGTCGGTCTCGCGCTACATTTGTTGATCGCTTGCGCCGCTGGAAATGTGCTCTCGACCACGTTGAGTAGAGTACTCGAGAGTCGTACTCACGAGTCTGCGGCGGACGTACGCCTTCAACCCCGGGATCATATACAGGGCCCCAGAAAGTTGTTTTCAAGTGATTTTATACACTCGATGCGGGAGCTACCGTGAAAGCATCAAGTAAACGGATAACCCGAGCAGAAGTGTCATTGGCGCGACGTCTGTAGAAAGATCACCGATATTACTGAGGAAGATCATGTCAAGGGTTGCCGTCACCATATCCTCAATTATTGGGTGCGAAATTACATCATACATGCTCTGTACGACGTGGACTGCTGGGGAGAACTATCAGTACTCTTGGCTGTGAGTGCTGGGAACAAAGTTTAATGATCTGGCAGGGGCCTGGCCAATGAATCACGCACTGGCCACTTCTCAAACAGACGTGGACGATCGTCTTGGAACTACACGTTGACAGAGTTCGCTGAGGGTGACGACGTAAGAATCTGATCGTAGCACTGCGTTGATCTCGATAACCCATACTCCGAGTCCACAGTCGCTGAACAGGGATGGCGGGCTCAACTATTAAATACCTCACGTCATACACCATGATCCGTATGTGAGAGCGATTCTATGCGTGCCCTCTTCTTCCAGGAAACGTTGTAATGATGTTTCAATAATAATTCGAGGTTCACGTGCCACCGATGGAGTTCCCTGTCTGAGAGGTGTGCAAACAGTATGAGACCAAACGATAGCTCAATGAAATACCCAAGAATAACAAATAAACTTCATGCCTACGCAAGGGGAGCAGCGACCCAAGCAAAAACCTCTTGCCTCCCTTTCGCAATCTCACCCTTCTGGCCAGAACTCGAGTATGCAACCCGAAGACGCTCCGTGGCCAGCTCATCCAGCAACTCAAGATTCTTCGGCGAACTAGTATTGGATAATGACTTCAGGTTCGCATTTTGCGCTATCCGGCGAGCACACTATGTTTTCAAAAATGTTCAACTCGATAAACAGCCCACGCGAGAAGAAGAAAAAACGCACGAGTTTCACGCCAAACCATGCTCGCACGGTGATCCCGAGCGGTGTGGATTCTTGCAGGAGCTGTTCCGAATCATCAGCGTCGGTCATGTCGACGACGGTAAGGAACATCTTAATGGCGAGGGGAAAGTCTTCGGAGGTGTAGGCTGTTTCAGCGGCTTGGAGCACGTAGAAGGGGTTCTGGGGTGTTAGAAGAAGAACGTGTGTGAGCGCCTGGAGAGAGTGGTCGTACCTGTGCGAGCGAACAATACATAAGACGTATAATGATAGGCATGGAATGAAGACGCACTGGTTACACGACGCGTAAATGTCTGCGAGTTCTAGCCACCCTTCGACGTCCGTATAGAACGTATCCAAGAATTGTACGAGTTCATTCACAACCTTATCTACCTTTCCTGTTCTCCTCAGTACCGATATACGCCGTTTCCAGATTGCCTGGAGGGAGAGTAAGCGCACAGAAGACACGTATGCGCGAGAGAAAGTACACACGGCATTGGCGGAGTCGGCTTCAAGGATGTCGGCGTAGTATTTCAGGACTATTTCTGGAGGCTCCGTAGCTTCCATGCGGATGCCTACGAGACAGTCGACACGTGGGGAGTTGGGGAATTTGTCGACGAGGAGTTGGAGGCATTGCTACATAGAAATGGGTTTTGAGGTAAGTATTTAGAACAGGAAATGGGGACATACGTCTGCTTTGTCAAGTCGTCCGACGTCTATCGAGGCCAATGTTAATTGTTCCAGGAATGTCCAGCCTGCAGGAACGCCGCAGCGACTCGAATAAGCGAGTTGGGTGTGGTCAATGATAGAGTGACTTGCCGTCGTCCCCCAGTTTTTTAAAACCACCTTTCTGAAGCACGAGGAGTCCATTCCGGAAGATATCTTGAGATGCGCGCGCGTTTTTGGCGCGGTAGCTAGCTAATCGCTCCAAGGATGACTGTAAACTCATGAGTATAGGAAGGACCAGTGTGTTACGTAACTTCAAGATTCGCCGTTAACTACATCTCCCATGCATATGTCACTAGTGTGCCTTCAAGCTTGACAGGTCTCTGTGCTACCTGCTATTATCATGGCGGAGGACTTGAGGTTGGTAGAACTCACTTTGTTTTGTCAAAGCACTGATCAGAGTGCGGGAATTGTCAGGGACCTCATTTGCGTCAAGACGCACTTGCTGAATCTCAAGGTCGGAAGCGCACGAGGTCCAACAGGCGAGGCGCCGCCTGTGTTGATCTCCATCTCCATTCCATGCGATGTTTCGGGCGCCACGATATCAGACAATTTGAGTCGATCCATCGACCATGCGTCCATTCACACCGTCTTGTTCAACACTCTCCCTACTAGACATTATACATCATTGGAAGCTCTGGCAGACTATGCTGGCAATCTTGTTCTCCAGACCTCGAAGGAAGTTAGCGAGGTGCACATTGAATTGGCGCAGGTGGATTTATCATCGGTGGTTGATTCGATTTCTCTCGAGACAACATGCGCACGAGACGGCGTGCTCAGGACGGGTCGTTTCGTTTTGAAGAACTTGAGGTGTTTGACATCCATAGGTTCAGAACCTCTTCAGCGACATACCTTCTGTTTTGATGTCACGATCCAAAAAAATATGGACCTTTCGCATCCGTTTGATGCTCGAGCGCTCGCAGAATCCCTCGAACGTGTGCGTAGCTTTTTCAATCCAAAATAAAGTGTTTTCATTGATCGTTTCCTAGGACTTTGAAGAGTCGTCTTTTTCCACGTTGGAGGCTCTGACCAATTTTGTGGCCAAACAAGTCCTTTTGGCTTTAGGTCAGGCAGATGATGTAGTGACTGTTGTCGGTGGAAGTCCCAACGCTCTCACGCCCGGAGATTCTACACAGTTGAAGATCACTCGGTGCTTGGCTGACTTCCCCGAGGAACACATCGCCAGCAATGACAGAACGAACTGCTCTTCCTCATGTGTATCCCTGGCCGACCTCCTAGCGTCCGTACTTCCGAATATCTCCACACTAACACCAAAGCACACCGTGGCAATAGCACTTGGTTCGAACCTTGGCGATCGATTTGCCAACATCGAAACTGCTTTGCGCTTGATTGAGCAGCCTAATCAGCTGCTGGCCAATATGGATGCTGACGTTGCTGTATCGGTTATTAACACGAGTTTTATGTATGAAACTGCGCCGATGTACGTCACGGACCAGCCAAGATTTGCAAATTGTGCGTGCTTAGTAAGTCTATCCATCTTTCATATCTTCGGTTAATTTATTGGGGCGCCCTTCAGATAGAGACGAACTTGGAGCCGCGGACATTATTGAGATTACTTAAAAAGATTGAAACGACAGTCGGAAGGGTCCCTTCTATCCAGAATGGGCCTCGTGCAGTCGACTTGGATATCCTGCTGTACGACAGGGAGATCATCGATACTCGTCCTGAAGACCAACGAGAAACCCTCGATAATCTGGTCGAGGAACTTGTCGTACCACACCCACGCATAGCCGAACGAGAGTTCGTTTTACGCCCTCTGGCTGAGTGTGTATTAGCTTTGGTTCTTGGCGATCACTAACTCCGCAAGATCAGCATGATCCCAGAATTCGTGCATCCAGTACACAAGAAATCGATACGCACACTTCTTGACGACGTTATCAGGCAGTCGAACATCGACTTCCCGATGCTCAAAGTCATCCCTTTCGCCGATTATCCGATCACAGAAATACGGCAGCTCCCTGGCATCGATCAGGTACCCTCCATGGGCAAGTACTGGAGCACCCGTTGTTCGAATGACATCCAGCGGCCGACGAAAG
This sequence comes from Suillus paluster, assembly GCF_016628075.1. Lineage (NCBI taxonomy): Eukaryota > Fungi > Basidiomycota > Agaricomycetes > Boletales > Suillaceae > Suillus > Suillus paluster. Next base: position 332,197 of record NW_024537585.1, on the reverse strand, counting down.
TGAGGCTCATGGCGACCTTGAATGCGACTCCAGATTCGTTCTCGGATGGTTCTGTCAATAATACATTGTCGGCTGCTCTGACCTACGCTGCGACATCCGTGCGAGCAGGTGCTGATATCATTGATATAGGGGGTTATTCAACTCGTCCGGGCGCAGCATTCGTCTCACCCGAAGAGGAGTGCCAACGTGTAGTGCCCGTCATTCAGGCCATACGCTCACATGAAGATCAGGACGTCAGTTCCGCTCTTATTTCCATCGATACATTCCGTTGGGAGGTCGCAGAAGCTGCTGTCCTGGCTGGTGCAAACTGCATCAATGACGTATATTCTTTCACGGGTCCTGAGTACCCGCTTACGGAAGCTTCAGCAGAGCACCTTCTGAAAATGCGAGAGGTGGCACGAAAACTTGCTGTTCCTGTCGTTTTGATGCATTCCCGAGGAGATGCAGGATCAAATAAAGACTACAACCATTACAAGGGCGGAGTTCAAGAAGGTGTGCGGGTTGAGTTGGGAGAGAGAGTGGAGGCAATTATCAAGGGCAAAGGCGGAGTGCGAAGGTGGTTCATTATTGTCGACCCTGGCATTGGTTTCAGCAAGACTGTCGAAGCAAACTGCGCACTGCTTCGCGAAGCTTCTTTGATGATAGCGAATACTGCCAGGAACCCACTCGCAGGATACCCACAACTCATTGGATCGTCTCGAAAGTCGTTTCTTGGCACAATTTTGGAGCGCCCGGATATAGATGGGACATACAAGGGGAGAAAAACCCAGCCAAAAGAACGAGGGTGGGCAACGACCGCCACCGTGGCCTGTGCTGTTCAACAGGGCGCAAGCGTTGTAAGAGTCCATGATGTACAAGATATGCGAGACGTCGTGGCTGTAGCTTCAGCTGTCTGGAGTTTTTGCTAATTATGTAGCGACTTTTCTATTCAACCGCATACAAGACTTCTCTCTCAACTGTCTAACCCCGTTTGGAACGCACACCAGGGTCGATCGACTGTGAGTCGGTACTACTGTATTGACCAAGCCAACTTCCCACAGTCTTGGCATTGCACAACGGAAAGAACAACAAAAATGCACCACCCTCCTACATCCGGTGAATCTGGCCCGATCCCCTCGCACGTGTCAAATCTGCGTTTGCCATGAACCAGTGGGTTAATGGACGCGATTGCCAGGATTGGCCCTGATTGGCCTGGTCTTTTTGCCTGATTAATGATTTCCAAGTCATCCGCAGTCAGTTGATCATTGTTCCGGGAAAAGCTATTCAATATTGCATTACAGCTAGCCCCGTGCTACTTCTCCCATCCCCACCCCCTCAAGAGGTACGCAGACCACATCTGTCCTTGCTGAATCCACCATGCCGGAGAGTGATTAGTGATTGCATTAATGGTAGGGGATCTCGATTCCCTTCTTAGAGCGACCTATTGTCATCACGCCGTGCCACCGCATCTTGTTGACCGGCCGAGCGCCGGGCGTATAAGGTGTCGAATACGCACGACTCATCGGACACACATTCCGTGTCAATTAAGCCACTGAACTTTCACTCTTATCTTATTCCAGCCCACCCATCATCATGATAGAAGCTCTCACCATGAAGGCTGGCTACACTGCTGTTATCGCAGCCATAGGGGTACTCGCCGTGTTATACAGGAAATTCTCGTCAGCGGGTAGGAACGCCATCCCGCTCCCACCTGGGCCACCCGCCCGTTGGTTCTGGAGCAACGCTTTGCCTGCTGTCAAGTGAGTCTTGGAAACGTCATCCTTGATGTTCGAGGCTGACGAGGATCGTCCAACTCAGCATTGCTCATGCGCTAACCGACGTGGTTCGAGAATATGGGCCAGTGGTATCTTTCCGACAAGGTAGCCAAGTGATAGTTGTTATTGGTAGCGTTGAGGTCAACAGTCCTTACCTCGAATTTCGGACCCGGTATTGACCCCTTTATCAGGCAGCCATGAGTATCATGGAGAAAGAAGGTGGATCACTGGCAGATCGTCCTCGGTCCATCGCCGGGGGCGAGATGCTCTCAAGGGGGATGCGTATTCTCCTGGCTCGTTCCGGAGATCGCTTCCGGCGCATGCGAAAAGCGATACATACCAATCTCCAGCCGAAGGCGACAGAGGCATACCAAGATATGCAGCGCGAGAATGCGAGGAATTTTATATTGGATATCCTGAATGACGCAAAGAACCACCAGAACCACGCAAAACGGTATGTCATTACAAAGGGCTTTATGCGATCCTTTCATAGATATGGTACTTAAGGTATGCAGCCTCAGTCATTCTTAGAGTGACTTATGGGAAGTCTGCGCCAACTGCCAACACCGATCCCGAAGTCATCCATATTCGCAAAGTCATCGACCATTTCCAAGTCGTGATGCGCCCAGGAGCTTATCTTGTCGATCGTGTACCTCTTTTGCGCTACTTGCCTGGTTACGGAAAACAACTTACTGAGTGGCATCATGTGGAACTAAAACTATACAGACAACAACTAGGGCGCGTCAAGAGTGAAGTAGTGAGGAGCTTTCTGTTTTGATGAACTTATGTTATTCATCTTGTACTCAGGACCAAAATAAAGCGGGCCCTTCTATTACAAAGACGCTCTTGGAACACACCGAAGACCACCAACTCTCTCCAGATGAGATGTCCTATCTTGCCGGATCACTCTTTGGAGCGGGAGTTGATACGGCAAGTCATGCAACCTATGTATCTCCGTGAACTTACTCATGCTTAGTTCAGACCGCTGTTGGAATTACCGCTGCTATTATGGCTGCGGCGTGCCACCCACTAGCCCAGGCAAAGGTGCATGAAGAGCTCGACATGGTCATCGGGCCAGACAGAGGTAATGCTAATGGGCTATCAAATCTTTGGTTTCTCGACTGATTTTTCGTGATAGCACCGATATTTGGAGACTCAAGCTCGCTCCCACAGTTGCACGCGTTCTTGTTGGAAGCTTTCAGATGGAGACCTGTTATTCGTATAGGTAAGTCTCCTGAATCCTACAAGTTCCCTGTACCATGGTGACATGTGCCTCAGGATTTCCCCACCGTGCAACCAAGGATATTATCTGGGTTGGTGCCTTAGATTTATGGTGTAACCCACATTCTCATTCTTTTCCGTGTGCAATCAGCAAGGATATCGCATTCCTGAGGGTGCAACAGTCTACGGGTGCCATTGGTAAGGTTGTACTTCACGATGTGCATCACTTCATTAACTGCATTTTTTCCAGGGCTATTTCTCGTGATCCTATTGTCTTCCCAGATCCTGAGATTTTCAATCCCCAGCGCTGGCTGGATGAAGAAGGCCACGTAAAGGACAATATGAAGTTCATCGCGTATGGCTTTGGTAGACGGTAAGTCGCGCCGACATGATTTCTTTGACACTGATCAATGAAGTTCACTTGTCGTCAAAAGTGTATGTCCTGGCATGCACCTCGCAAATCAATCGATGTTCATCAACCTCGCACTTCTCTTCTGGTCTTTCCGCATTGCTCAGCGTCCTGACGCCCCAATCAACGTGCATGCTTTCAGTGACGCTGTTATCTCTCACGCAGAGCCGTTTGAAATTGATGTTATTCCACGGATCGAAGTTGCGAAGTTGAGAGAGATGATGACAACGAATGACTGTGTCGGTTGAAGATTTACAAGTGATGCCGTTGCGCAGTTCGTTTTGTCAACAGGGTTCCATTTCTTTGTTTCTATAGTACCTAATGTCTGATTATATTCCTCGCCCTCGGAAAATAGGATTGGCGAGTCATCTCGCAGAGAGAATGGGCCCAACGGAAGTGGAGAATAGTCAAACTTGTCAGGTTACTACTGAGGTCTCACGCCTGACGTGGCCTGATCCATGCCTAGACTGCAGAAACATGGATGGTGGCCGAATTGCAAAGATCTGTGGGACTAGTTTTATGTAAGATGGAGAACCGTGGTGAGTGAATGAGGCGGCGTATGTCACAAACTCTCATGTAGCAGACTAAAAAATTCAACCCACCTTGAATGTCCTTTGGAGAAAGTAAGTCACGAGCCAGAAGACTAGTGACTTTGATGGTGGTGTAAGCTTTGGATTGTAAGACGGAAAGGCGCACTGCGATTGGGGATGAGACTAATATATCTCTGGCGGCGAAAGTCTTGGAAGTAGTAAAAGGAAGGACACCTCTAATGGCAATGGCATGATGAAGCAATACTTAATGTGAGGCCATGGCTGCATCTGCATAGATGGCCAAGGCAGATGATGGTACAATGAGATGGGTTGAAACGTTGACGTTTGTTGAGGGTCGAGCATGCAAACGACACTCGTATCCCTTCGGTTTTGTATCTCGTATAACTATTGTACATAGACTCTGGCTTGTTCATTGCTCACATCGCCTGTAGCCTACACGCTCACCCTCTGGCACCTGAATCAAGACACCAGACACTTCTTAGTTGGAACGGGTGCCGCGCCTAACGAAGGCAGTCACGATATCACCAGCGGTCTAAATACCGAGCGGCAGAGCAGCGACGTCGGGAAGCCGGAGGTCATGTATCCTCTCGCAAGCAATCAGGCTTGTCATCAAAGCGAAGAACACGAATGTGATTGTCTAGCAGTGGCTGCGGTTGTCTTAACTCACGAGTTTATCTACAAGAAGTAGGACGGTGAACTTGAACTTGCAGTTGCAGCAATTGAAGAGGTCCTCCAGAGAGGGACCAAGAAGATCCAAGACCATCGCAGTGTCGCCCTCCGAGTCAGCGCCGAACCACCATACCGTGACGAAATGGGGGTTGATTGATTAGCCTTGAGCTTGAAAGTTGACGGATTCAAATTTGATGACCTGGCCAAGTAGTTGAACAGTCCTTATTGTACTATAGGTCGATTTAGCCGAGGAGCTAACACTGAGTACTGAAGTGATGGCTTAGTCATCTGGCTCCATCCCACTGTGCGGCCAAGACGGTGGTCTTCCATTGAACAACCATTCCGCTCACAATGTTCCAAAGCGCACTCCGGTCATCTGTATGTCTTTCTACCAGTCGTGCTCAACTTTCGTATAACGTCACTTTTCGTCAGCTTTCGCTCCACAGGAGCGCTGTTTCAAGCAGTTTAAGGACACAAACGTTCCGTCGATTTCTATCTCAGGAGTCTCGCGCAAAAATACAGGCTGCAGTGACAGAGTACCCTGTGGTACTGTTCATGAAGGGCAACCCAAAGCAGCCCATGTGTGGTTTTTCACGAGGAGTAGTGAAGATCCTCAGCGCTTTCGACATTCCACCTGAAAAGTTCAAGACATACAATATTCTCGAGGACCTAGAGCTCAGGTCTGGAATTAAAGAATTCTCGTAAGCTATGTTTAGTTCGACATTGTCACCGAGCCTCAAGTGCTTCTCTTGCAGGGATTGGCCAACCATTCCGCAACTGTATGTGAATGGCGAGTTCGTAGGTGGGAGCGACATTACTCTAAGCAGTGAGTTGAAGCTGCATGCCGGATGTGTACCCCAAACTTACATTATTCAAAGTGTTTCAATCGGGAGAGTTGGAAACGCTCCTGGAGCAGCATGGAATTATTCCGAAGGAGTCAGAATTGCCATCTTCATGAATTGGTACATAATTTCGACATGTCATTCATCGCATACCTTAGATATTAATTTATCATCATTCATCAAGCATTGGTGTAATTCGGTCATTGTCGACGACTGTCCGTGGAGGGACAGCCAATGAGACGAAACAACCGCGCTCGCGGCAATATTCTACGAAGCCCCTACAGGTTCATATATCCCAGTTTACGCACAATGACGGTATCTCGACGTACGAAATAGGGAATCAGGACAGACCATCGACATGCAAGGCAGCGTCTGTCGAAGGGGCATCGCGACGTGCAATCATCTTGAGTGCTATTTTTCGCGCTTTTTCAACATGGCATTAATGTTTCGACGTCCCTTCCATGATTCCGTGGGGCATATGGTGTAGCTGGTTATCACATCCGCTTAGCATGGGCTGACTGCGGGGGGTCTCCGGTTCGAGTCCGGATTTGTCCAATTTTTTTCCCTCGCCACTCATGAACCAATTGACTTAGCCTCGAGTCTCGAATTGAGCCTCATCAGTTACATAGACCACGACATCTTGTCACTAACACAGTGTATTCGAGTAACCATGCAATATATATACCAACAATCACGATCCTTTAGTGCTCACTGCTGGGGGCTTGAATACATTCTTTCGCAGGATCTCGCAGGAGCGCAGGATACGGTTCTTCAGCCAATCTCCACGATTGATAGCGACAACGAGCAATTGATCATGCACTACTATGCGACCCGTGTCCGTGCTGGTATATCAGCACTTGGTCCTTGTGATGTTCTCCTCTGGCGGCGGCGGCATGGGTGATGGCGATGCCTACGAGGGTGAGTCAGCATCCACTATCAGTTGTGATGTGACCCGAGGCGTTTTCTCTAGGGTTCTCTCAGTAATGTTGGCTGGGGTGTCCAAGTCTTTGTTCCATAACACAAGCCATTCGTCACGGTAGCAAGCAAGAAGCAGCAGCGCTCGTCTCTGTTGTGTCAGCTGTGCAACAAGCCATCTTAACACCTTTTTGTTTTGTTTTGGCACTCTATTGCCCTTCGACGAATGTCATTTTCAATTTGTCACTAGCCCTGACAGACGCAAGCAATCGAAAAGAATAATCACTCTTCTGAAGTTAATCCCGCCGTTAGGAAGCAAAGCAACTTCAGGAAATCGTCATGATCATATGTGCAAGGCACAGGTACGGGCGTTTCACCACGGTTGATTCCCATGGAAGAGCTTGTAATGCATCACACATTTGTAGGAGATGCAGCTTCGCCAGATCTGGGCAAAGGCGTTATAAGTATGTCGTTCCTTCGACACAATCCACTGCTCATATTTCTACGTTACTGTGGATTTCCTTGCTGTTTCTGCACTCGAGTCGCATCAAGGTATCACGTCGCCAATGGAACGAGCCGTCTTAATACCTTTTTAGGCACAATTTTTGTTTCATGTTCTCCACTTCTCGTTATAACGAAGGTACAGCTACTGACCAAACCGACACACACTACACAGGTTTGAATAATAATGAGAGCCGAATCCGAGGCTGCTCGGCTGTGACCTCCTGAGCCATTCCACAACTTCATTCCACCCATCTGAAGGTTTGTATGATGGAGTAATCACGATCTTGATTTCTCTACCAGGAAACACCGTGGCGAGAAATTTTGCCACTGCTTTTGGATTGGCCGGGTATGAATCCGCGTCCACCGCTATCAGCATGCACGTAGAACGCGTGGGGCGCGATGACAAAATGGTAAGCGTTTCATCATCGAGTACTGGCAACTCTGTTGTATCCAACGGGATACCAAGTTGAAGACGCGATAAATTTGGACAATGCCTTGCGAATGTGGCCAGACTGCCGACATTTATAGTAGCTGTCGCAAGCTCCTTGATGGAGGAAGGATTGAAGTCGAATTCGACCAGGTCTGGCCACCCGGTGGCAAGCTTCTTGCACACCGACGCGTCTAATGATATCACGAGGTCGTCCAGTATAACGTGCTGCAAGTGGGAGAAGACGAGCAGGTCTTCAATGGCAAGGAAGTATGGGTGACTTGAACCGCAGAACACGTCGTTATCGATGCTAAGTGGTAGGGAGAGTTTTCTTTGGTGCAGGGTAATGGTCCTCAGGGATGATGCCCATCCTCTCTTCGACATGATCAAGGCAGTAAACGCGCGCGCAATATGTTCGCCATCAAATGTGGGGGGGAGGAACAAGGAAATGCTATTCAGCGCACTCGAGTCAACAGCTTCTATGAGTGACATCATGAAACAGAAATCACTTGAGATCGTTAGACACCGCAAGGACGAAAAGACTCGATGGCGGTCTAAGTTCTCATGCCGGCTGCCAGCTGATGAGTAGAGCTCCATGATCATCAAGTCAAGGGTGTGGAGCACCGTTGACTGTAGTGCTGTCAAAAAACTAGCAGCAAATTTGGTAGGGCTTGACAATTTCAGTTTCTGTAAACAAGGGAACTTGATTTGAATGTCAGCGATGCCATAATCCTCGGAAAACTGCCGGCTGATTGTAAGATCCAGGTGTTCTAAGTTGCGGAACAAGCACAGAGAAGAGTAGAGCTTGTGCATATTGTGATCCCAAACGCTCACTACGAGATGGTGTTAACTAATGCATGTCCTCGATCATGCCTAAGCCTTACATTCCAATCTTATCGTCCTGAGCTGAGGGAGATCATTAACCAGAGCCGAAAGTAATGGCCAGTCTCCCACTTCCTCATCGAATTCGGAATAAAGGTCGAAACTCTTGAGGTTACTACGGGATAATGGCGCGAACGAGACGTCCATAATGTCCCCCATGCCCATCAGGGGCGCAAATTTGAGACACGACATGTAAGTGAGACGGGGTAGAAACCTCTGCATAGGGTAGGCCGAAAAAAGCCAATTGATGATATGGGAGGGGATCGAGAAAAGTTCGGGAAGAGGCCAATGACAATCGGCTACAGGCGGACCTATGTTCTTGATCCGTCGAGCATAAGGAAGCATCCATAACAAATCCGAGGGCGAAGGGTCTTGAATCAGGTGCTGGAATCATTTCAAAATTTGTAAGGAGGACGCATACCAAGCATAGCCAGGGGGAGACATGATCACTCACAATGCTCCGACGCAAGTACGGTTCATCACAAGATAGAATACTCCGATCCTCGTCTGGTTCATAATCACTATCTTGAACTTCGACGACCGATGGCGGCATACACATCAGCAATGGTCCAAAGCACACTTGAGTATGCCATAGCGCGTCGAGCGCCGGACCGCTCAACGCATGACACGTTGTCGCAACTGCTACGAGATCCTCCAGACGAAGCGGATTGGGCCGATGAGCGCATTTGGGTTCTGAGATAAAAGGATTCAGCAATTCAAAAATATTGCGTGTAATTTCAGGGAGAAATAAAGCGTGGTGCATGGCACAATTTCAGTCTTCAAAGTGCTTTGGGAGTTGCAGGAAGTGGTTGTACTTCGATACCGTACTATACCGTAATACTCACCTTACGTTGACCTTATGCAGACCATCCGACTCGGACCCAGCCGTATGCAGTCAAATCTGAGGTCATACTCTCTTGTGAAGGAACTCAATGTTGACCTAAGTGATGGGCCCATCTGTGGGGCACTGTGGGTTCTCCCCAGAGAGTTGGATTGTTTTTTCCGTCTGTGTCATGACACCTTGTGTCACTCGCCGATGTGGCAAATCGTTTCAGGCATCATAACATATCGAATGACAACAACCCCTGCGTAACGCGGAACAAAACACCATAAATGTATACTGTATACGTGGATTGCAGGCTCGGCGTTTCGTAGCTCCACCCGCGAATTTCCCTCAACGCCCGGTTGCTGGGAAAGGCTCTCGTGGGGAAGGTTGATAAGAGGCGAGCGCCTAAACACTTCTCACACGTGCGATTCTTGGAGGAGCCAATGAGGTTGCTGAAAATGAGTCGTGCGAGGGATTTCAAGAAGACTGCCCGTAATTATAAGCACGTTGTATCAGGAGCATTTCGAGGCCCCTGCGATGCTGTCCATTAGTTACGGGAGCTACGGGCTCCGGAATGCCAGCCAATCACCGCTTGACAAACGTGTCGCATGTCCCTCATAAGCCCTTACAGATGCGAATGTGAAGTGTTCCATGTCTCTCTTCCGACCCATTGCAATTGCACCTCCCAAAGGTCCAGCGGACATGGACGTGTACGCTGCAAACAGTCCACGCAGGGCAAAGCGCTTGCGTTCAGAGTCAGGCGCTGCCGTTGCTATAGCTCCGCAGTCAGACATTCATCGACCGTCTAGCCCATTTTCCAGCGATGACCAGGTTGAAGATGACGGCTACGATACTCCTCCTCCAGCGCCGCAACCCAAACGTCGCGGACGCAAACCTGGAACGCTTTCACGCGCAGCACGTGAAGCTCAGCGGAAGATCAACCACTCTCTCATTGAAAAAGCAAGGCGCACCAAAATTAATGATGCCCTGGCCGCATTAAGAGAGCTGGTGCCTCCAGAATACAAGCGGGTCAATGAAACTGTAGAGGGCAGCGACGAAGATGATGACGATGAACCTAAGAAGGGTAAAGGAAAGTCAAAAGCGGGAGAAAAGGAATTTAAACTCGAGATTCTGGTGAGGACGGTGGCGTATCTTCGGGACCTGACAGAGAAGGTGAGGCACCTCGAAGAAGATGGGTGCCCAAACTGCAAACAGTGTGCTCGCCAATCCTCTTCTGACACCAGGGGGCTCAAGCGAAGGAGACAGGACGTTGAGCCGAACGAAGTTGAGGAGGAAAAGGGTGCAAGGACAAAAGTGGGGTCCGCCGAGGACCCATCCTCCCGCTTGCCATCAATTTCCACCTGGCTTCCACATCCATCACAAGAACGGACTCGGCGAGCCCCGCTCCTGAGTTCATCCCAGTCACCATCCGGTGCCGTCCCGAGCTCTTCGAAGTCTCCATCACAACAGCTCCCAACACCTCCAACTTCCGCAACATTTACAAGCTCCTCCTCCGTCTTCGGAGTCCCGCCTGTTCTGACCCTCCCCTCTCCGAGTGCAATCCTCCCGCAATCAGGGACTCAGATTCAACCCTGCTTTTCGGGCTTCGTTCCACGACGGAGTTCTATTGACACATCATCATCCTCGCCAGTGTACACTCCAGAGGATGAGACTGCTGCATCACTACTGTTGCGCATCAGCACCTCCACGCCCGTGACCTCACCACAACTGCCACTAAAGCAGGCATCTCCGTCAAGTAAAATGAGTGACTCACGGGCGGGACGACCTGGAGAAGAGTCTGTGCATGCACTGACACCAAGTCATCTGTTGGGCTTGACGACGGGGACGTGAAACCGGACCATGAATGCCATTGTAAGACGTAAAAGCCGTACCTCGATCCGACTCTTGTCTGCGTGTCTTGTAACTAATATTTTGCTCGTACTTCAGTTATGAGGACTGTAGTATAAGTAGCCAAAGCTTGGTCTTTTGGAAACATTGTATTAGTACCTATATTGAATTGTGCTATTGCCGGGTGTTCGGTGTTTGTAAGATTTGCCGGCTTCCCTACTAAGACTTATCCTTAACGTCTGGTTTTCACTTCATCGCTTGTATGTTGAGACCATTCTGCAGGTCTCTATCCAGACACGGACGGTTATTTTACTCCAACAGCTCAGCGCGTCAGGAAGTTTCGCATGCCGCTAAAGAGACGCAAGAGGATGAGGACAACTTGCAGGACCTCAATCGACGGAAACGAAAGACGGAGTGGAAGCGAAGACAAGGGGTAAGCCGCACTTCTAGTTATACGCGTACCACCTGGAAATAACATCGCGCAGGGTCAATCTTTCCTCGATAACCTTGTAATCAACGTTCGAGGAGGTGTGTACATGTCTAATTTTTACTCGTGCATACTCAACATCATGCAGGCAATGGGGGTGATGGATGCGTTGCCTTCCACCGAGAAAAATGGAAGCCCATGGGCCCTCCTTCAGGTGGTAGCGGTGGACGTGGAGGCGACGTTTATATTCTCCCTACGCCCGGTCTCACAAATCTTTCCTCCATCCCAAAACGTATACGAGGCGCCGCAGGCGGGAATGGCCAAGGAACATGGCAGAATGGCAAAAGCGCACAACCAACGATCATCAAAGTTCCTCTAGGCACAGTATTACGCGAGCTTCTTCCAGGCGACTCACGACGCGCGAAGGACGAGTGGGAAGCGGAGGAGGAATCGTTGGAGGGCCTCAATCCCGAAGAACGCCGTGCAAAGCTTCGGGAAGATAGATGGTTGCATTATCCGCGATATGCGGATGATAATGTCAACCGTGATGTTTTCAAACAGGCGGAAGCAGCTCTATGGCGCGAGGAGAGAGCCAGGCGTTGGGCAAGGAAACAGAGGACGCTAGCGCCCATCAATCTCGACTTGGACAAGACAGAGGAAGTCATGATTTCTGATGATGCACCTCTTGGAATCGGTCAGCAGGAGTGGCTGGGACATATTGTCGCACGAGGCGGCAATGGTGGGTTAGGCAATCCGCATTTCTTGTCGCCCATCAACCGTTCACCTAAATTTGCGACGCGGGGACACGAGGGCGAACGTATAACATTATACCTTGAACTCAAGATTCTCGCAGATATTGGACTTGTCGGGATGCCAAACGCGGGCAAGAGCACTCTCCTTCGCGCATTGACTGGCGGACGAACGAAGACCGAAGTTGCCGGTTACGCGTTTACTACGCTCAACCCCATCGTTGGTGTAATTCGTGTAGGAGAAGATGGGACCTTCGAAGGCGAACTCCAGGGTGAACATATATTCGAGGAAACTGCTGTTGAGGAGGAACGCCTCCGACAGCGCGAACTTTCCGAAAGAGAAAATCCCGAAGAGCGATTGCGTTTAGAAGACAATTCGCCTGATTCCCCCGGGCCTGACATAGAACAACGGCCAGGTCATGACTTTGACGTTCATGAGACCTTTCGCTTCACCGTTGCGGACAATCCTGGGCTCATATCCGGCGCATCAGAAAATGTTGGTCTGGGTCATTCCTTCCTGCGCTCAATGGAACGATCCCTTGCGCTCGTCTACGTCGTAGACTTGTCTCGCCCAGAACCATGGGACGAGCTAAGAGACTTAAAAGACGAGCTAGAGAAATACCTACCAGGATTGAGTGATAAGGCTCATATGGTTCTAGCAAACAAAGCAGACTTGTTGGGTGGTGATGGGGATCAGGAAGCAGTGGAGGAGGCGCGTGAAAAGCTGAGGAGACTCGAGGAGTACGTCAAAACGGAGATGGTCGTGAAGACGGCGGATGGGGAGCGGATACTCGATGTCATTCCTACCTCAGCGAAGTTGAGCCAGAACCTCAAGAAGGTAGTTGGGCTCATGCAGAAATATGTCGAGCAAGCTAGAATCGCAGGGGTTTAGTGGTCGTGTGTATGTATGTGATCTATCTCATTCTCTCTTGGGATTGTAGACTGATATATACGTTACCAGCATTTACCTTCAGGCTGCCATTCGAGCCCGCTAGACATTTCTCGCGCCTGCATCAGATCCATGTTGCTATATTGCTGCAAGGAAGGCCTATTGTAGCCAGTAGGCTGATGTACGTGACAATGTGCGTACTATTGTGAGCTGGGGGTGCGAAGCAACGCGTTTCGTTCACTTCTATAGAAGTGCCCCATCCCGAGCGGGATGTCCCATTTCAACCGTAAGATGGACCTTCTTCATCCCCAAATTGACATCCTGAACAACGTAGTTCGTGGTTCTCTCTCGTTACACAACTTCCATCACCCGCCATGCAATGTCGAGATAAAAACGATCTCGTCGTTATCGCAGAGTTGGTAGGAACCTTCCCCTTCAAGCTCCCAGTCGGTGTTGTTAATCAGCACAAGGATTCCTGGGCGGCTAAAGAAATTATCAGAAAAAGATTAAGTAGAAGCAAACACAACACACATCGTCCCGTTCTCCATGAACAATTCCGGGCGCTCTTTGAGTAAATGATCACGAAGGTGATATATCAAGTACTCTAAATCTGCTGCCTTCGTCTCTCCCGTGGAAAGAGCGTCGTTGTACGACGAGGGCGTAGATGAAGATGAGGACGGAGTAGAATGCGTGGAATTATCAGATGGTACAAAGTCAGGGATGAGAACCGAGTGACTACGCTCGTTGCCAAATAGCAACTCGAGTCCACCGCTGAATTCCAGTTTGATCGTCATCGTGCCAGCCATCGTGGTCGTTGGCGTTGATCAGGACTCAGAGAAGTACTCTGACTCGAAGGATGGCCGAACATCTGATCAGCATCATTAGTGCAGCGCAGTCCTCCTCTTCGTAGGGCATATGGTGTAGCTGGTTATCACATCCGCTTAGCATGGGCTGACTGCGGGGGGTCTCCGGTTCGAGTCCGGATTTGTCCACTTTTTGCATCGATCTATGAGCCCCTTGATGTTTCTGCACTCGGGCCGCATCTAGGTCAGTCCATATCTACCAGTAACCAGTTGTGATACGATCCTGAGGCATTTTCTTCTGGGGTGTCCGAGGCTGCTCTCTCTGAAAATGCAAGCCATTCATCACGGTAGCAAAGAAAAAACAGCGCTCGTCTCCGCTGTGTCGGTTGTGCAACGAGCCGTCATAAGACCTGTTTTATTGTTTTAGGCCCAAATTTTTCCATGTTCTCCAGTTCTTGTCATAACAAAGGTTACAGCTGCAGACTAGACCGACACACATCACAAGTCGTGTATGAGAGCAACGCCCTAATTCGAGGCTACTCGGCTGTGACCTCCTTAGCCATTCTACAACCACCCATTTGAAGACTTGCATCGGTACTGCCAGCAAAAGGATGCAGCAAGTACGATCTTGATTTCTCTTCCAGGAAACACCGTGGCGAGGAATTTTGCCACTGCTTTTAGATTGGCCGGGGATGAATCTACATCTACTGATATCCGCATGCAGGTGGAACGCGTGGGGCGCGATGACAAACTAGTAAGTGTTTCATCATCAAGCACCGGCAACTCTGTCGTATCCACGGGATACCAAGCTGAAGACGCGATAAGTTTGGATGCTTCGCGAATATGACCAGACTGCCGACATCTATAGTAGCTGTCGCAAGTTCCTTTAAGGAGGAAGGATTGAAGTAGAATTCGACCAGGTCTGGCCACCCGATGGCAAGCTTCTTGCACACCGACGCGTCCAAGATATCATGACGCCGTCCAGTATAACGTGCTGCAAATGGGAGAAGACGAGCAGGTCTTCAACGGAAAGAAAGTAAGGGTGACTTGGACCACAGAACACGTCGCCATCGAAACTAAGCGGTAGGGAGAATCGTCGTCGTTCGATGGTAATGGTCATCAGGGATGATGACCATCCTCACTTCGACGTGATCAAGGCAGTAAGCGTGCGCGCAATCTGTTCGCCGTCAAATGTATGGGGAGATCCAAGGAAATGCTATCCAGCGCACTCGAGTGAACAGCTTCTATGAGTTCCATCATGAAACAGAAATCACTTGAGATTGTAGGGACGAAAAGAGTCGTATAATGACATCGTCGTGGCAAGGAGCAGTCCGACACATGCTTATATCAAATGGTATCCGGTCAACAATCAAGGAATTGAGTTATACGCCCCCCAGTTTTTGCCATAATGACGGACGTTCGTTACCGACCGACCCAACACACAGTACAAAGTTGTGTATGATAACAAGGGCCGAATTCGAGGCTGCTCAGCTGTGACCTCCTGAGCCATTCTACAACTTCATTCCACACATCGGAGGATTTGCGTAGGGACTTCCGGCAAAAGGATGCAGCAAGTATGATCTTGATTTCTCTGTCGGGAAATACCATGGCGAGAAATTTTGCCACTGCTTTTGGATTGGTGGGGGATGAATCCGCATGCACTGATATTCGCATGCAGGTGGAACGCGTGGGGCGCGAGGACAAAGCAGTAAGTGTTTCATCATCGAGCACTGGAAACTCTGTCGTGGTATTCAACAAGTTACCAAGCTGAAGAAACGATAATTTTGGACAATGCCTTGCGAAGGTGACCAGACTGTCGGGACCGACAGCCCCAGAGTCTACGGCCTGAGGCCTGACGTAGAATTCAACCAGGTCCGGCCACCCGATCGCAAGTTTCTTGCATAAAGCATCGTTCAGTGAGATCGCGAGGTCATCCAGTATTACGCGCTGCAAGTGGGAGAAGACGAGCAGGTTTTCTATGGAAAGGGAGTATAGGTGACTAGGACCGGGCAGCCCGTCAAGCCCTAGGTTGGGTCCGAATCGGTCCATTGTAATGGTCCTCAGGGATGATTCCCATCCTCTCTTCGACAAGATCAGGGTAGTAAGTGAGCGCACAATCCGTTTGCCGAATGTGAGGGCGAGAGTCAAGCAAAGACTTTCCAACACATTCGAGTGAACAGCCTCTATGAGTGACATCATGAAATAGAAATCACTGGAGATCGTTAGACGTCGCAAGGACGAAAAGAGTCGATGTTGGTCTAAGCGCTCAAGCTGGTTGCCGGCTGATGGGCTGTACATAATGATCAAGTCAAGCGTGTGGAGCATGTTCGACTTTAACGCTATCAAGAAATCGACAGCAAAGTTGGTATCGCTTGACAATTTCAGTTCCTGCAAACAAGGGAACACGTGAAGGCCAGCGAGGCCAGGACCCTCGGAAACAAGCCCGACGATCGTAAGATTCAGGTGTTCTAGGTTGCGGAACAAACACAGAGGAGCAATTGCCCCGGAGTAGAGCGTATGTATATTATGCCATGCACTGCCGATGACTGCGAGATCGTGTTAACTAATGTAGGTATCCTTGATTATGCCTTACCTTTCAATTTTATCGTTCTGAGCTGAGGAAGGTCATTAACCAGAATTGAGAGTAATGGCAAGCCTTCCACTTCGTCATCGAATGTGACAGAGAAATCGAACATCGTGAGGTTACTGCGGGATAATGGTGCGAACGAAATGTCCATAATGTCTCCCGTACCCTCCACGAGCTCGGGACACGACATGTGAGTGAGATGGGGAAGAAATTTTTCCATAGGGTAGGCCGAAAGAAGCCAGTTGATGGTTTTGGAGGGGATCAAAAAATGTTCAGGAAAAAGCCATCGAAAATCGGCTACAGGCGGACCTATCCTCTTGATCCGTCGAGCATAAGGAAGCATTCGTAACATGTCCGAGGGCGAAGGATCTTGAATCAGGTGCTGGAATCATTTCAAAATTTGCGAGGAAGACGCATACCAATCAGGAGAAGATATGATCACTTACAATGCTCCGACGCAGAAATGCTTCATTGAAAAATCGAATCCTCTGATCCTTGTCTACTTCAAAATCACTATCGCGAATTTCGACGACAGATGGCGGCATGCACATCAGCAATCGTCCGAAGCACATTTGAGTATCCCATAGCACGTCGAGCGCCGGACCGCTTAACGCATGACACGTTATCGCGACCGCTGCGAGATCCCGCAGACGAAGTGGATTGGGCTTATGGGAGCCCTCGGGTCCTGAAAGAAAAGGATTCAGGAACTCGAAGATATTGAATGTAATTTCAGGGAGAAATAAAATGTGGTGCATGGCAGGATCGATCTGTGCAATGGTAAAGGGATACAAGCTGTAAGTTCTGGACGATCATGCAGATGACTCGGATATATATAGTACCCTGTAGGACTGTGGCCACAACTTACGCGCTGCTATTTGGCATGGCACATGGACCAAGCTTGGACAGCTGCCATCCTGATTCCTCAAGGACATCACTTATTACTAACGCAATTCACCCCCCGAGTCTCTGGATCAACCAACGACGAGAAACTTGCAAGTTTGCGTGACTGATACAATACACAAAACATAAATAGATACATATTAAGAACAACGATTCAGTACGATACATAGGATTCACATTGCAAAGTACTGACTCCGGTATAATAACAAACGTCGTGGCAAGCAGCAGTCCAGAGCATGATTAGATCAGATGGTATCCTGTCAACAATCAAGGAACTTTCAGTCCACTTTCGGCAAAACAAAAATCCGCAAATCTGACCTTCTCATACGCGAGGAAGTGGCACGTCCTCTCGTATGGAGTTAAATAAACGCAGAGAGATGAGGTTTTCTTCCACCATCTTAGCGAGGAGCTCGCGCATCCAGACGCGACTTTCAGTGGTTATTTGATCGTACTCTATATCCGCTGCGAGCTCAAGCAGTTGCTCACGCTGCTCCGATGTGAATATCCCCAGGGATATCGTGTGGTTGCGTGTGCGTTCCTTGGAGTTAACTTTGAGCGCGTTGGGGTAATGGTACTGGTGCCAGTGCCCGTGCATTGCGAGTTGGGTGATATCCCAGACCTCGATGCCACCGCCAAGAGCGGCGTTCACCCAGTAGATGAGGACGTGTCTGGGATTACTGGGGTCAGAGTCTTTATATAGCCCAGTGGCCTGCAGAAAGACTTCTTTGTCCGACCAGTCGTCGCTATACACCTGCGACACATCACCAGGCCCTCTCGTTGGTATCGGAGTGTTAGACATGGGCGTTGAAGAAGAATTTGGATTGTCCGAATGACCTCGATTTTGCATCTCTTTTTATGATGCGCTGTGCCACAAGTGTGCCACCGCGATTGCCACCACAATTATCCAGTGGCCACAATTCATCCGAACCGCGGTTTTTCTTGTCCATTGTATCGGCAATTAACTTGCTTTTTCAGTTCGACGGATGTCCAAAAACACAATGTATTGAAAAGTAGACCATATTAGTTGGAGCATGAATGGGAAGTTCGCTATATATTCATGTCCGTCAGCTAATGATTACCGGAAGTCTTGCTGACGTCAACCTACTGGCCATGGTTACAATCTTGTTTCCCGATGCTGGATAGAGCCGGTAAGATACTCCGCGCTGGGAATCAACATCCTCTGATCCTATCATCGGTTACCTCCACCAATTCCTCCCAAAGTATGGTGGTGCATACCTCACTCCAGCATGACAAAATCTATTGTGATGTCGATATGCCACGCAGTCTCGATCTGGTGACGAGAGCTTAGAAGGTCGGCGATCGCGTCCCAAAAAAAGGATAGTCGACGGGAGATCGGGGAAAGTGACCTTCCCTTCTGACCTTCCCCTTAAGTAATACGCGAGATGCGACACCGCAAGGGCAAAAACATGCATGTAGCAGACACTTGAAAAGTGATTTGCCAAATGACAAAGTACTGAGGTTATCGTGTAAATTGTCAGGGATACACGAGTGATTGGCAGGTTATCCAAGAGCGACATGAGATGAAGATACCGCCCTCGCATCTACGAGAGACTCTGCATTCCATGTAAGTTACATCCCGAGGACTTCTGTCTCCATCAACACTGCGGGGAGCAGTTGAGGGAAGGAGTCGCCCCTATAAAGTACTTGACATTGAGCACTTGTTATAATTATCATCTGTATTTGACCTACCTGATTAGTACTTTCCCTGATTAGTGAACCATCAATGACACTCGTATACTTAAAACTGTGCAGGTCTGTACCTTGGAATCACGTCCACGACACGAGTTCCGTGACGGTTGTACCATGCATGCACTAGGAAATTGGCACCAGAGTGAGGCGAGTCTTTTTCCGAGCTCAAATCCGCAAAGAGTGTTTCACGGCACGCCAAAAGCTATGCTGACGATCAGTGAAGTCGGAGAATTGCGGCTATTGGCCTGTCATTGTCAACGTTTACGTTGTTTTACCGTTGATGTCATCATGTCATGCGGACCTAGAATCAATATCACAACGGCCACGTACAGGATGCACATTGATGAACGTTGAATACAATATCCGTTATCTCACATGATTAAGTTACGCCCAATGTTCCCGAAGTCTGATTAGATCAGACGGAAGCCTGGTCGACTTCGCGACTACATCGATCATGAATTCGTCACAGCTGGTGGAACGAACTTACGCCAGGATATGTCTTGGATTAAGTATTAGTGGCACCAACACATACGCAAGTCTTCGCGGATCATATGACGTGTCATGGAGTGGTCGGACACGTAAGAATTCGGCTCCCTTTCTCGTCGCTTCCGGGTATAAAGCGCAGCCAGTGTGGGGGCATTTAGACGGCGCTATGACCAGCGCCGTCCAGACTCCAGCGAGGCCGAGCGAAGGGTGTTCGCCACCCTCAATCGAGCATTAGAACGGTGAAAGAGTGTATTGGCTTTGGCATGATGATAAAAGAATGACGCCAGTCTGTGGTGCTGGATCCTCGAGGAGACCCTGAGGTTTATACAGTCTTGAAGGATGCCACCAACTTAATAGAGGTTAGCGATACGAGCTAACTCGTTGTTCGGACATGAAATGCACGATGATTTGTGTCCTCTGAGCTGCAACGCCTGGGCAGTACATACTCCTGCGACCGCCATCGTCGACTACCTGCCAAAGGAACGGATTGGATTGACCCGCCTCATCATGATGGCCCAGATTGGCCGAGAATCGAATGGGGCGGTATATCGTGAGAAGATCCACTATACGTAAAGAAAATGGAACATCGAAGCTCTTATGTTGTCATAGCCCATCCCATTCACGGTTGCAACGTTGCTCGCCTCCCTAAGCCCTTAAATTCAACGTTCTTTCATTACCCTCATTCAGCCTTTGCTCTTGTAACCCCCCATCTGCTAGCAAAAAAAACTTGTCTGTACTACATACTACGAACTCAATTCGAACCCCTTTCACGATGATGAACGCTTTCAAGACTCTTGTTTCTCTTGCTTTCCTTGTTTCTACGCATATCGCGCTCGTTCAAGCCGCTATCTATGTCAGTAGTCGCGCCATCTTTGACGTTGCACTTGAACTTTTGTTTCTGACATTTACTCGTCCAGGTGACTGACCCTGTACAATCAACCGTTTGTTCAGGTGGCCAGGGCTGCCAGGTAGAGTGGGTCGACGATGGTCAGAGCCCCCTCCTGGACTCCATTGGAGAATGTACTGTTGGCTTGTACAACGGCGAGATGGTAAAGAAGTTCACTGGTTTGCAGCCACAGTGGATTTGAGACTCATGACGCCGTGTTCTCTCACAGCTTCTCGCGCAGTCGCTTACATCCGTCAACGTTGCGACCACGAATTCCTTCTCGTTCACTGTACGTGTCCTTCATTTCAGATTTATTGCCCCTCTAATTACCGAGCGTAATTGTATAGCCTAACCCATCTGCCGGCGCCAACGGCGCATAGTGTGTCTAACTTCTTTGATATAAACACGAGTTACATCTAACGTGATCGACACAGCTACCTGGTATTCACTTCAAACGGCATCACCTACCAGGGCTGGTCTGGTACTTTCACGTAAGTAGCCTGTCCCTTTGTTCAATATACCACATTGCTGATAATTCGCCTCACAGCCTCAACGGTATGACGGGCACCACCGGTGGAAGTTCTGGCTCAGGTAATTCTACCTCAGCTGGGAGCTCTACCGTATCTGGAACTTCATCCTCTGTAGCTACATCCGGAACTTCAACCACTGTAGTCACTTCAACTTCTGTATTGAGTTCTGGGTCAGTCTCCGCTACCACCACCACTAGCAACGGTACAGTAACATCAACCGGAACTGACAGTGGTGTTAGTAGCCCCACCTCTACTATCACTGACACTAGTACTACCGCTACCACACTCACTACGCCCACCTCCTCTGGCACACTCACCAGCAGCACTGCCACCGCTCCCACTTCTGTCACGACCACCCACACTACCACTACCTCAAGCGCGACGACCACCCCATCATCCGGTGCTGTCATCCGTGCCGGTGCCTCAAACTCGCTGGCTGGTGGTCTTATTCTCGCCTTAGCTGGTGCTATTGTATTCTAGGTTGTTGGTGGTTTAGAGTGTTGGGTCTGCGATACCTTTAATTTTCTCTTTGAATACCCTCGCAGAGACATTGCAGAGACTTTTTGATTGCGATACCGAGCGTTTTCCTCGTATTATTTTTGTTGTAGACTTACCAGTTGATTATGTAATCAACTGGCTGAGATCATCATTATCGTTGTCAGATTCAGTTGATGCCCCCTCAGTATCCCATCTTCCAGCGGCCATCACAATGTCGAAAAGATCATTTGTTTCAGACTCAGACTCAGCACGAGGTTTCCATCTTCAGGCGCGTCCGCAGGCATCCTGAATGTCCGCCCAACACCCACATCTGCAAAACCACTGAAATGAGCGCTTACGACTTCAGTAGCGCACTCATGCGATTAGTGGAGATGCTGAACATATAACCAAAAATGTGTGCTTACGAACGCAAACCTGAACTAAACCAAAAGCGAACTGCTCAAAAGCACTTCGAGAGTTCGCTCTGGACTCAAAAGTAGACTCACACCGACCACATTAGCATGCTACATCGATGATGGAAACTTATATGTCTCCTCTCCATCCTTGGAGAACAATGTCGCAATACTCCGGGAGGAGTTCATTTTTGTGAACAATTGGCTTCGCGAAGCTGGACTGATGGCGGAAATTGACAAATCTGAGCTCATCCATTTCACATGGCGTCGTGCACCGGATCGACCACCTATCCTGCTGCCTAGTGACGAAGGACAGGTGACAATTAACCCCCGTGACTGTATCAAATGGCTTGGTATATATTTCGACTCTAAACTCTCTTTTCGCAGGAATGTATGTGAACTGGCAGGCAAAGCGGAAAATATCGCCCAAGGACTACAAATGCTTGCAAATACGGTAAGAGGTCTCTCGCAATCACTATTGAGAACTGTATACTCGGCTTGTGTCCGCAGTGTAATGACATACGCAAGCCCCGTTTGGTGGACGGGCGTGAAAACCCATGCAAACATGCTTACCCGCGTCCAAAACAAATCCCTTAGACATATCTGTGCCGCTTTCCGAACCACCCCAATAAAGGCCCTAGAAATAGAGACATCAATCCCCCCCATCAACCTCTTCCTCGAACACGCAAACGATAACGCCGCCACTCGACTACTCAAACTCCCCTCGTTCAACCCAATCCTACAGAGACTTGATCAACCCTGGCGACAATTTAACCTCGCTGACCCCCCACCCGCTCTTCCCACCGACAAATACCGTCCTCGCAGCCGCAAACCACCAAAATCGACCAGACTCACCCGTCTGTCAAAACGAGCATCCCCGAACGCGGAACGCATCAACATATTTGCGCTGCCACCTTGGGCAAACACGAAGGAAACGTACCGCGGCCGCCTAACGATCTCGGACAAGCAAAGAGGAGGCAAGAAAGAAGCCGCCAAAGCGCACATACAAACCGCTCGTAATCTACGAACGGAGGACACGCACCTTCTCGTTTACTCAGACGGATCGAAACAATCAGTCAGAGAGGAGGAAAGAGCTGGAGCAGGATGGGCCGGCTATCACAGAGGAAGAGAAGTCTTCTGGGGTCAGGAAGGAATGGGTCCCAAAGCAGAGGTGTATGATGCAGAGATGGTAGCGCTCCTTCGAGCAATATCGCGAGCTATCAGCTTCGCGCAAAATTCCCAGGTGACCCATTTACATTTCTACGTCGATAACAACTCTGTGGTGCAGGCTGCATATGCAGCTGCACCCGGACCCTCACAATACATTGCATTACAGATCAGACGCTCGATCGAAGACTACCTAACCACATCCCCCCTCCATCATGTCCAAATTGCATGGATCCCAGGACATCACAACATCATCGGCAACGAACGTGCCGACGAGCTTGCAAAAGAAGCCACTGGACGTAACGACTCGTACCACTCGACCTATGCAAATGCGCGCCGAAGAAACAAGGAAGGGATCTTGCAGAAATGGACAGAGAGTTGGAATAGAGACGTGGCAGCACAGACTGGACGCTTCGCTCTCGCAAATCGACTCCCACCAACGCTCAAACCCCGCCAACATTTCACTCACACTCCTCGAGAAGTATACGGCCGTCTTATACAATGCCGCACAGGACACGGATTCATGGGAGAATACTACGCTGCATTCGTTCCAACCGAACCCACCCTCTGCCCATGTGGAGAACCACGTCAAACACGAGAACATATCATACGTGACTGCCCACTATTTGCGCGACAACGCATCCATCTGCGTGAGGTATCACACAACATCATACTCAACGAAATTTTGGGTACGGAGAAGGGCATAAAGGCACTAGCGAAGTTTATTCAAGAATCCAGCGCATTCAAGAAGGTCGCACTGGAACGAGAAGGAGACTGGGAAGAAAGGAGAGGGACAGAAGCCTGAGTAAGGGCAAAGAAGGAAGTGACGAGGGAAGGAGGAGACGAGGAGAGATCAGAAGGAGGAGGAAGGAGAGAAAGTGTATCATATTATACTAAGCCTGGACACCAAACGAGCCCACACGCACACCAAAACTCATCAAACGCGGACCGCTTGGCTATTCGTACTATACCTACATCCCTCACCCTGTTACAACACTCCCCAGCACAGCCCTAACAGGGCACCGCGTCTTAACAGCTCACTTTGTTTGTTGCGGTATATAAATATAGAATTTCTCTCTCTCTCTCAAAAGTAGACTCAGCCAAATTGCAGCTGCTCCCCAATGGAGAGAATGCGGGGGACATGGATGAAACTCGACGCATGCGACGTCAGGTTTAAGTATCAAGAATGAGTTTGCATCTGCCATCATTTCATAGGCAAGAAAGTGATCGGCCACCAAAATTTTACATGCTGGCCACCCACGACGACCATAGTTGATAGCGACGCGCAGCATGGAACAGTGCTTATTATTGTGTACTGACTCCGGTATAATGACAATGTCGTCGCAGAATGTACTCATCAAATGGTGTCCTGTCAACAATCATTAATCATTAATCATGCTTAATCAAGCTTGAGTTCATTTTCGAGAAACCAAGTTTGTCCCTACTTCTGGTCATAACGAAAAGGACATTACAGACGTGTAACACACTACACAAACGTTTGTACGATAGCAACGGCCTAATTCGAGGCTGCTCGGCTGTGACTTCCTTAGGTGTTCCACAACTTCATACCACCGATTTGAACGTGTGCATCGGTACGGGTGGCAAAAGGATGCAACAAGTACGATCTTGATTTCTCTGCCAGGAAATATCGTTGCGAGAAATTTCGCCACTGCTTTTGGATTGGTGGGGGATGAATCCGCATGCACTGATATTCGCATGCAGGTGGAACGCGTGGGGCGCGAAGACAAAATAGTAAGTGTTTCGTCATCGAGCACTGGTATCTCTGTCGTATCCAACAGGATACCAAGCTGAAGACGCGATAATTTTGGACAATGCCTTGCGAAGGTGACCAGACTGCCGAGATCTACAGTAGCTATCACTGGACGGACCTGAAGAGGCGTTACGACGATCCCATGGCCAGAAACTACAGCCACATGGCTTCTCGGTGCGGCGGTAGGTCTGGAGTAGAATTCGACCAGGTCGGGCCAACTGGTCGCAAGTTTTTTGTATAGAGTATTGTTCAGTGGTATCACGAGGTCATCCAGTATAACGTGCTGTAAGTGGGAGAAGACGAGAAGGTCTTCTATGGAAAGAAAGTATGGGTGACTAGGACTGTGGGGCCCGTCAAGCCCTAGACACACTCCTGTTTTTTTGATGGTAATGGTCCTCAGGGATGATTCCCATCCGCTCTTCGACAAGATCAGGGCCATAAGTGTAGGCACGGTGTGTTTGTCGGATGTGTAGGGGAAGGTCAAAGAAATGCTGTCCAGCGTACTCGAATGAATAACTTCTATGAGTGACGTCATGAAACATATATCACTTGCGATTGTTAGACATCGCAAGGATGGAAAGAGTCGATGGCGTGCTAAGCGCTCAGGCTGGTTGCCAGCTGATGAGTCGCGGTCCACGACAAAGTCGAGGGTGTGGAGCACTGTCGCCTGCAATGCTGTCAAAAAACCAACAGCAAAAATCGTATCGCTTGACAATTTCAGTCTCTGTAAACGAGGGAACTTGATCTGAAGGCCAGCGAAGCCAAGACCCTCTGAAACCTGCCCGCTGATACTAAGATCCAGATGTTCTAAGTTGCGGAACAAGCACAGAGGGGCAATTGCCCCAGAGTAGAGCGTGTGCTCATAGCGGCGAAAAACGAAGACTACGAGATGGTGTTAACCAATGCATGTCTTCTCGATCATGCCTTACCTCTCATTCTTATTGTCCTGAGCTGAGGAAGGTCATTAACCAGACTTGAGAGTAATGGCCAGCCGTCTACTTTGTCGTCGAACGTGGGATAGAATTCGAGGCTCGTAAGGTTACTACGGGATAATGGCGCCAACGAAATCCCCGCGCCATTTATTTCGTTTATTTCGCTGAAATAGGACATGTGAGTGAGACGGGGTAGAAAAAACTCTATAGGGTATGCCAAAAGAAGCCAATTGATGATATAGCATGAGATCGAAAATCGTTCGGGAAGAGGCCATCGACATTCGGTTACAGGTGAACCTATCCTCTTGATCCGTCGAGCATATGGAGGCATGTGCAATAGATCCGAGGGCAAAGGATCTTGAATCAGGTGCTGGAATCATTTGTGAGGAAGATCCATGTCACCAAGGAATATACGTACAATGCTCGGAGGCTGTTTGAATAATTCTGGTTCTTCACGAACTGCAATATTCCACTCCTCGTCCTCCGAATCGGGTTCAAGATCATTATTCTGAGCTTGAACGACGGACGGCGGCATGCACATCAACAATGGTCCGAAGCACATTTGAGTATCCCATAGCACGTCGAGCGCCGGACCGCTCAACGCATGACACGTTACAGCGACTGCTACGAGATCCCGCAGACGAAGTAGGTTGGGCTCATCACAGTCTTCGGGTCCCGAAAGAAAAGGATTTAGGAACTCGAAAATATTGCATGCAATTTCGGGGAGAAATAAAGCGTGATGCATGGCACGATCTGCGAGCGTCTTGACTTTGTGCGATGATACTTATCGAAGGTACAGTACAAGGCTGCAAGTTGCAAGTAAGCTTTGAACCTGAGTGTGGGAATAAATTGCCACATAAGCCCAGATGATGGTCTTGAGCGAGGCCTCGCATGTAGATTGGCAAGCGCGATGTCCGTTGCAGAACCTAAACGCTATCAAGCTAAGCAGAAGCAGAAAGATCCGAGGCCACAGGCCCCAGCAAATGCAACTGAACGCCTGAAAACCGTCGTGCGTCGCCTGCCTCCCAATCTCCCCGAGGAGATATTCTGGCAGAGCGTTCAACCATGGGTCACTGATGACTCTGTCACTTGGAAGGTCTATCATTCCGGGAAGCTGCGCAAGAGGTGTGTTATAATACTGTACGCGCTCGTGCGGTGTGACTCAATGTCGCGGTGTGCTGGCAGGACGAATCAGGAGAATATCCCCTCACGAGCGTATATCGCATTCAAGAATGAAGAGGTGCTCGCGACGTTCGGACGTGAATACGATGGTCATCTCTTCAGGGATAAGGCAGGTTTGTGATAATTGAGTGCGACTACGCCGTTGCAGTCGAGTGATCTTTGCTGCAGGCAATGAATCCCAGGCAGTAGTGGAATACGCTCCGTTCCAGAAGATACCCTCCGAGAAGAGAAAGGCCGATGCGAGGAACGCAACGATCGATAAAGGTGCGGTTAGATCAGCGTTCAAATTCTCATGTGCTCAAATGGCCTATAGACGAAGATTATATTTCTTTCCTTGAAACGCTCAAGAACGCTGAGAAGGCCGAGCATGTTTCCCTTGAAACATTAAGTGTGTATTGCGTGATGTATAGTACCAATATTTCTGACGTCAGTACTGCTTATGTGCAGTTGCAGCATCTCAACCACCTGCTCCGCCAACAACTACGCCTCTCCTTGAAGCGCTCAAGGCAGAGAAGTCAGCTCAGAAAGATAAGGAAGCTATCCTCCGTAACCATGCACACTACAAGGACCTCGCCCTCGCATCTTCTGTCAAGAAAGAGGAAGTCAAGAAGAAAGCTCCCGTCCCCACTCCAGCACCGCAGAAACAGCCCGAAGTCAAACCTGCTCCTCTCAGCCGCAAGGCAAAGAAGGCCGCAGCCGCAGCCGCAGCTGTACAGAAAACCGCCCCTCCTGCTCAGACCGCACAAACAATTTCTTCCGCTGCGAAGGGCGTCTCTGCAGGGAACGCTAACTTGCCAGCCAAGCCTCCCCCACAAACACCTGCTACTCAAGCAAATTCTCGGCAGCGCCGCCCCTCGCAGAGTCGCCAGCAGCAGGCGCCTAAACTTCCCGTTGCACCACTCCCTCCCAAACCAGCGACACAACCTACTCCTTCTGCCGGTGCAGAGGTCGCGCCAACCGCGTCATCCTCAGGTCGCAGAGGGCGTCCAGTCGTCGGTATGGGACGGCACTTTGAGGCTGCCTTGAATGGCGCGGTTGGCCCCAGCGGGGGAAAGAAACGCGAGAAGGATACACAGTCAGGTCCCGCAAGTGAGGGTGTGCAAAAAGACGTTCCGGCGAAATCTAAGGATACCTCTGCGCTGTCTTCTCCCAGCCCCGGTATTTCGAGTATTCTGCAGCGCGGGGATGGACACACTCCTGGGAGTCCTATGATTCTACAGCGTCCTCAGACTGCTCGTGTTGCCGAAGGCCCTGCTGCTGAGTCACACCTTGGTAGAGGGGGGCCGCCGAAGAGAGGTCGTGGCAGAGGTAGGGGAGCTCCTCGTGGTGGCTAGGTGCAACGCTGGTATGCAGGCCCATTTTTACCCGCTATATATAACGCCAGTGCGAGGCTAGCGGTGATTTCAGTTGCGGTGCATGGTTTGCTTGGCTTATTTGCAGCACAGTAGTCACTTGGGAGCAGACCAGGCCTTCGATTTCAAAGGACTGTCGGTCGGTCATGTTCACTTCGTGCCAGCTGAGATCGAGCTTGCAGCATGACTGATACGTGTGCGCATCCCTTGAAGTAGAATTTGCGTGTAATCAGACCCAGTATCCCATGTATATCGTGTTTGCCAGTCGTTTTTGTACACGCATGCAGAGGAATTAGCAATCGAAATTAGTGTTCCGTTCCCGTTATAAGAATATTGAGTAGATTCTACTGGCATGCTATATTCACAGTCAAGGGTACGTCATCAATGATCAGAGTAAGCGAGTCCATCTCTATCCAAATGATGCCATCAAACATCGAACGAAAATAATCCAAAGATGTGAATGCGAGGCAAAATTACAGAAGGACGGCCCCAAGGAGAGATGCAGCAGCGCCAACAAAGCACGTGATACCGGTAACACCAACTTTGCCAGCGGCGCCGGTCTTGGTAGCGCTAGCAGAAGCAGAAGCAGTGGTTTTTGAGCTGGAGCTGGAGGTAGAGCTGGTCATTGTGGCCGAGCTCTTCGCGGTTGACGAAGTGACGCCACCAGTTGCGCTAGACGTTGCGCCGATAGGTGCTGTCGATTGACCGTTAATTTCAGCCTGAACGGTAGAGTTGAAAGTTCCGGTCATGCCAGCCATCCTGCGAATCAGACGGTGAGCGATCATCGATTTGGACGAAATATAAGAATCTCTCACGTGAATTTAGCGGAGAAGGCTTCAGCAGGGAATTGAGGGCTAGTAGCATCTTTCAGGTTGATTGACGTAAAGCGGACGAAACTGTAATGAAAAAATCAATCAACCTCGTAATGAACAAGGGAAGGACGGGTCACTCACTATTCATTACTGTTGGGGCCAATGGTGCCATCTGGGGTGAAAACGATGGACGAAGTAGTCGAAACATCGACGCTGGCAGAGATGGTTTGCAGCAACGTCTGGTAAAATTAAGACGATTATTTTATTTAATTCAAAATGATAACTGACCTGTACGTTGGCATTACCGGTGTAGATACCAACGAGAGCAGCACCAAAAGAGGTTAGGTTTGGGGTCAAGCCATCGTCTTGCCAGGCGACAGTCGCCTGCTGGCCAGCAGTAAACGTGGTAGAGGCAACGGGGCTAGTGATCTTCGCAACCAGGTAAATCATGTCAATTCAACGACAACATTCATACGTCTGATAGTTACGCACGAAGACGTTGGCGAGCGCGGAGGCTGCGAGAGCGAGAGAAATGGCGGCCTTGCTGAACATTGCTTTCTACTGTAGAGAAGGAGGGGGATTTAAGCGAATGTGGGGTGCTTGTGAAAAGCAGGGTATGTGCAGACGATACTTAAAGTTGGAAACGAAAGAGAGAGGTGAGCAAAGCCGACGGGAAGAGCAGTCAACGGAGTTCGAACTTTTGAGACCTTGGGAGGAAAAATTATCAGAACAAATCGCCTGAGGCAGCAACCGCCGCCTATATTGTACCGAATATCGGGCCCCTGAGGCTGTGCCTGGCTGGTGTACTCGAATACTTTGCATGGCAAAATCACATCAGCCAACAATAGGTGATAAATAACAGTACTCATCCATACTGCCGCATCAGACTCATAATTAAGAGGCTACACGGAAAGACGTGCAGTCGGGATAATCTCGGGTTGGAATAAACTCTACGAGCCTCTACGGCTCACGAATTACACTTGGCAGAATCAGCGATTAAATTAGAAATCTGCGTGTTGCAAACCACCAACTTTGCACGATCTGACGCGACGGTCGCGACGCCAACGTAGGCCGGGAACCATAGTATGTGAGCGTCCATAGTAACATATTACTTGTGTATGGGATGCTAGTATGTGGACAACATATTATAGCCTCCCATGGCGGACCATTCAGGTTCCAAGTTGGCTGCCACTTCTTGTAGATCCACGATGAGCTGAAGCATTTCGCTGGCCCATCTGGGTCTGAGCAGTTCCGTGGCATTCAATGTATACGTCTTCAATTGCGGCATTGTGAGGTGATGATCGATGATAAGAGCGATGCCGGCTGATGCCGGGCATTATGTGCGTTGGTGCCTGATTTATGTGTTGTCTCAATCTGACATTCTCTGACATCTCGCAATAAATTGTTAACTCGTTGTATCGATTCTCACATCAACAACAATATGCTATATGTACAAATATCGGAACCTACACATTAGTACCCACTTGGTCATTCCGGAGAATCGAAAACGGTCCGCATGACATGGTCTGCTTTTCTCCCAGTGTGTTTGATGAATCCGAGATAATCTAGCTCCTGAAGGGCACGGATGAATCGCGCTTGCACTTCCATGTGCCATTCCTCCTCATCTGCTCCCACATCCTCATCAGCAGCCTCATTCTCCACCTGCTTTTGTTTTCCTCTCTTCCTTGACGGCGTCCCAGAGTTTCCACGCGCACCGTCAGGAATACGATTGTTTCCCAAGCGCCGTTTCCGGGCTTCTAAGACGACTGCAAACGACTCGAACCAGTCATAGACGTTGATCATCTTCGCACTTTCTAGGTAGCCCTTGAATAAGATGCTTATGTCGGGCAGGTCGTCATCCTCGTCATCCTCAATCTGTCGTCCGGGGGACACATAGTCCTGGGGATGGATCAATCCTGCGAGGATGGAAGCGCGAGGTGATGGATTGATCAGCTGGGTAGAAAAGGGGGGAGCGAATTAGCTTGCGTCCAATTAATTACATAGACGTGTAGTCGTTAAGTACCTCAGACGGAAACGGCGTTGAGCCGGTGTACCAGATATCCCACAATGGACTGTCTTCTAGGGCGACTATGCGTAACCTGATCATAG
Source organism: Suillus paluster (assembly GCF_016628075.1). Taxonomy (NCBI): domain Eukaryota; kingdom Fungi; phylum Basidiomycota; class Agaricomycetes; order Boletales; family Suillaceae; genus Suillus; species Suillus paluster. The sequence continues at coordinate 301,167 of NW_024537585.1, read as the reverse complement.
GCTTTAAATCAATCAACCGCAATGATAGCCGCAGTGCGTACTTGAAATACTCTGATAACCAATTCCCGAGCGGAACTGATATATCCTGGGCGCTTGCATCTCGATCGAGCATCTTATATGCCGTATCTACGCGTGAGATCACTTCGTCTTCCTCTGCTCTTACGTCCTCGGGAACATCCTCGAAAAAATCGCGTACAGCCCGCACAAAGTCCTCGAGTTGTGCTGCAGGTAGTTTCCTGCAGAGAGCAGCAACGCCTCAATCAACTGTTCCCGTCAACAGTGCATTCAAAACTCACACACCTGACCATAGAACACAAATAGCCGTATACGCTGCCCAGACGTCCACGCAACGCCAAACATATTAAATCAGGCACCGTTTGGTCACCTTGAGCGGTTTTGTACCCATGCGCCAACATAAATTGACGGACACGGAGCACAAGTCGAACCGCCACACGGAGCAGCTTCACGCGCATTCGGAAAGTATCGCGTGCAGTCTCCGCTAAAGATAGGAGTGACTCGACAGTGGCGCTTCGCCAGCGAGTAGCATGCTCTACAGGTGTAATGAGCGTCGAATCGTGCACCCGAGCGAATAGGGCGTCGAGGAAGGGGAAGGCATCGGGTGTGAGGAGCGCTTTGGCAGCATCTTTGGATCGTCCTAGCGATTCAGCAAGGGCGAGGACACTGAGAGGTTCTTCAAAGTGTTTTATGTGAGCGAGCTAAGATTAATCGTGTTAATTTTGGACGATCGACAGGAAGAGTCAGCATACTTGAAGTATGGATAATAGACCGTCAAACGATGAGCTGTGACGAGTAAAAAATTCGACTGCAAAGTCAATAGTTGTCGGACCCATCATCACCTCTGGCTCAAACATAGGATCAAAAAATGTCTGGGAAGATTCCGTCAGTGCTTAATGATGACATCGAGACTCAACATACTTCCAATAAAATGTCGTGCAGAGACTGCTCAACTGGCGGGAAAGGGCAGTTTCTCACTCGCAGCAACGACAACATAGAGCGGGGGTATGTTGCATGAATGTATGATGGGGAAGGGGGCGAAGACAGCGCGAGGATAAATACGAGTGGTAAACGCGGAATGTATGAGCTAAGGAATATTCAATAAGAGGACAAGCATCAACAAGGGCGGTCTGACCTGCAGACTTCAAATATGTCTTGAACCACCTGAGGCTCTAGTTGTTCGAAGTCATGCATTATAACTACCAGACGTGTTCTTTCATGACGATCATCTTTTAATTCACTCAGCGAACAGCAGGAAAGGAATGATCGAAGCCCTTACCTCGCGCATCACATATGGCCCGATACCATGCCTCAAGGAGAGCAATATCATATGCTGCTAGGGAGGTGGTTGGCTTGCGTTTTACGTCTAAAGACATTAAAGTATTAGTAGACTAGATAGATAGTCAAAGAGGCGTGCGCAAGCACCTTGTCCTCCTGTCGGAGATCGGGATACAAAACCTGAGACAACTGTCTTCATCGCTCCTGTAATATTTGGGCAATCGCTTGGAAAAACGTGTGTCACGAAGTGATCATTTGAGTCCTCGAAAAGCTCGTCGGTACTTTCCTGTAGTCGGTATGAAATCTCGTCGAAGAGAGAAGATGATGTGCTGGATGCTGTCAGAATAAGGATCGGAAGGCAGTATTTTAGCTCGAGCAAGACAACGGACATGTGACAGATATGACTGGCAGCTCGGGGTACGGTAATCCCGGAAGCTCGTCCGTATAGGACTTTTTGACTTGATCGACGATACTCTCCACGACCGGCGCGTGCAGTGAGTGGATGAGTTCCTAGTTATGTGAGACTCCCGAAAGGACAAAAGAGTGAACCACACACTTGCATCCTCTTCAAACATTTGTCCCAGGCCGTTCTGCATGCTTGAAAGCGAAGCTGACATCCTTGGGGAAAATCTCGCTCGGGAAACAGGGACGGCGGTGCTGTATCGCTGTCCACATCATCTGAGCCATCTATTTCAGCTGTATTTTACGGATGGAATATAGATTTATGCTACCAGAATCATTGAAGGGGATGTAGACTGTAGTCTAACAACCAAAATCAGTAGACACTTCAATGCACATTTGTGCAGAACTGACCTGGGTGACATCTTCTAGATCTGTGTCGACTGCCATGAACTGAAACGATTTTGTTGTAGAAACAATAAGCAGGAGGGTAAGTCTAGTTGTGGACGGGCTTTGACCTGCCCTGAAGAAGACACAATTGACGCGACGCGACGCGTCTGATCTTTGCAAACACACATATTCATCCTTGTACTTCGAATTCAGTGTAGTAGTCCACTAAATTCTTGATTTTCAGAATGTCATCTCCTCCTAGAGTTGATTTTCCAACGTCGGATATCGATGACATCGAGATGGACGGGCCACCTCAGGATGGCACTATCGATCAATCACTATCCATAGCTCCTCCGCCCCAACGTCTTTTTCTCCAGGGAACACCTTCTGCTGCAGGAACTCCTGCGCGACAAAGATATGCTAACAGCGTTGCAGCTACGCCTACGAGCGGTATCGCTGCCAGACGGGCGCTTGGAATGAGCACTCCTCGGCGAGCACCACGAACACCTCTTTTTGCTCGTGAGTGCTTGCTCAATGTACAATTACCTGCCATTCATTTTTATACTAGCCGGGAGCTCCCCACTCGCATTCCCAAGTTCTTCGCCTGCTAAAACTCCCCGGAGGAGAGTCGCGATCGATTCTGATCCAGCTTTTCTAGACTCTGAGCCTCTCGCCTTTCCTTCGTAAGTCGCTGTCAATGAGATCTTTATCCATTCGGCTGATAATGCGTTAGGAGTCCAGCCGCTGCTCTTGCTACGCCAGTCAAGAACCGTCGCGGGGACATTCACTCTTCTCTTTCCCTAACACCAACCGCACGGCGAGCCAGGCGTGGCGATTATAACAACGATCTTAACGATAATCTCAACTCAGATGGAACTCATCTTTCCATTCCCGCATCGTCTGTACCACACCTCTCAGCACCCGCCGCGCCCTCTGACGAGCCAGATGAAATCCGCGCCATCTGGGGAACCACCGTGAACTTGGCAGAGACAATGAAACTCTTCCGGGACTTCCTGCGCGGCTTCAAACCGAAATATCGCGCCACCCACGATCGTCAGGAGAACCTCCGCACTCGGACATTTGCCACCCCAGACGAAGGCGAAATCGTGCTGTATGAGACGTACATGCGCCGTGTCCGCCAGACGGGCGAAACGAATCTCAATCTCGACATGATTAACCTACTTTCCTATCCGCCATGCAAAAAGCTCTTTGCGCAACTCCAGAAATACCCGCAGGAAGTTATACCCGCGATGGATCAAATCCTGAAGGACCTTATGCTCGAACTCGCCGACGAGGACCAGCAGGCCGGCATGGACGGCATGCAGGGCGACCAAGGCGACGAAGAGATCGCTGACATCATGGGCAAAGTCTACAAAGTTCGTCCATTTGGGTTGACAGCCGTGAATATGCGTGACCTCAACCCATCTGGTATGTTGTTCAAACCTTCCTCATGTCTTCATCGTCCTAATGTATTACAGATACCGACAAGCTCATATCTATAAAAGGCTTGGTCATTCGGGCCACGCCCGTGATTCCAGACATGAAAGTCGCCTTCTTCCGCTGTCTCACCTGCTCTCATACTGTACAAGTCGAAATCGACCGTGGCAAGATCGAGGAGCCAGCTCGGTGCCCGAGAGATGTCTGTGGCAGCGTAGGGACGACGTCCCTCGTGCACAACCGTTGTGAATTCGCGGACAGGCAGGTCATCCGGCTGCAGGAGACTCCTGATGCGGTGCCTGATGGCCAGACGCCACACACTGTGTCACTAAGTGTATATGACGAGCTTGTTGATGTGTGCAAGCCCGGTGACAGGGTCATCGTCACTGGCATCTACCGCAGCGTCCCTGTCAGGGTGAATCCTCGCCAGAGAACGATGAAAAGTTTATTCAAGACCTACCTCGACGTCGTCCACGTCCGTCTTAGCACAGGTGGTACGCTAGGACTCGACCGGAGTACACGTCCTGCGGGTGGTGACAAGGTACCGGGTATAGGTGGCGTTGGTGACAGTGCAGATGATCAAGAACTCGAGGAGCAAATTGCAGGCGCTGAGGGGGGACGAACACGCAAAGCAGAACTTGAAGCGAAGCTCATCGAGCTCAGCAGGCGGCACGATCTTTATGAGCTCCTAGCCCGTTCCCTCGCACCGTCAATTTGGGAAATGGACGACGTGAAGAAAGGTATACTTCTTCAGCTCTTCGGTGGCACCAACAAGAGCATCGCAAGAGGTGGAGGCGGAGGTGGACCGCGTTACCGCGGAGACATCAACGTGCTTTTGGTCGGTGACCCGGGTACCAGTAAATCGCAGATTCTGCAGGTATGTCGGTCGCCGTCTGCATTTGTGAAGTTAGGTAAAGCCATTGCTAGTATGTTCACAAAATCGCTCCTCGTGGAGTCTATGCATCTGGCAAAGGCTCTTCGGCAGTGGGTTTGACCGCGTACGTGACTCGAGACCCTGATTCCAAGCAGCTTGTCCTCGAAAGGTAAGGAATACATCATCGTCATCCCGGAGACTCTTATTCACGAATTTCCAGTGGTGCTTTAGTGTTGAGTGACGGTGGTGTCTGCTGCATCGATGAATTTGACAAGATGTCCGATGCGACGCGGAGTGTGCTCCATGAAGTTATGGTCAGACCCATCCAGATGGTCCTTTGAATATCATTAACACCTTCTTCAGGAACAACAAACCGTCTCAATCGCCAAAGCAGGTATTATTACCACCCTCAACGCCCGTACATCTATTCTCGCGGCTGCAAACCCTGTTGAATCAAAGTACAACGTCGATCTTCCCATCACGCGCAATATCGACCTCCCTCCTACGCTCATCTCCCGTTTCGACTTGCTATATCTGGTACTCGATCAAGTAGACGAAACCCTCGATAGAAAACTCGCGCAACATTTGGTTGGGCTGTACCTCGAAGACGCACCCGACACTGGTGGCTACGATGTTTTGGTGTGTCTTGCGTCACTCCTTTCCTGCATACTGAACTGACCTTGCTTTAGCCCCTTGAGGAGCTCTCCGCATATATCGACTTTGCGCGTACGAACATTCACCCCGTCCTCAGTTCTGAAGCAAGCGATGAGCTCGTCGCCTCCTACGTTTCCTTGCGGTCCATCGGCGCCTCAGACCCCCGCTCATCTGAAAAACGTATCACAGCTACAACCCGTCAGCTCGAAAGTATGATCCGCCTCTCTGAGGCCCACGCCCGTATGCGCTTCGCTGCGCACGTCGAGTTGCAAGATGTACAGGAGGCATGCCGCCTCATGCGCGAAGCCATCCGCACGAGTGCTATGGATCCTCGCACTGGCAAGATCGACATGGGCTTGTTAAACACCGGTACTGGTGTTGGACAACGCAAAATGCGGGATGACATGCGGAGAGAATTATTAACGATGTTCGACAGTGGTGCTGGAAAAGGCAAGGGCATGAAATGGGGCGAGGCGATGAAACGCCTTGCGGAGCAGAGTAGTATCCGTGTTGATGCTACTGACTTTTCTGAAGTTATCAAAGCGATGGAGAACGAGGGAGTGTTGACTGTGGTTGGGGAGCGGGATAAGAGGATGATTAGAAGAGTTCAAGGGGCGTGATAAGTATTAGAGGTTCTGAGGCATGGATCAAGTTTTGCTTGGAAATGTTCATTTTACTTGTTGTAATTGCTTACATGTGTACTGATACTCTATCGACTACGAACACGTCAGGATTAACTACCAAGCTATGAACTATCTCAGTCTGCTGGCTAAGCCATTTTGAACAGGGGATAACTAGAGTTGGCGGAGTTGGCGGAGTTTCAAACAAAGGGTCATAAAATTTTCTAGAGCTCAAGCAATCATCTTGCATGTTCGTCCAGTGTTTCTTCCACCGCTAGTCTCGACGGTGACCTTGGTAAGTAATTTCATCCACCATAGTCCACCGTTCGCTTCTGCTTTTTCGGTTACTTTGATGAATACATATCACATTCAAGCTCAACAGTCTTATGGACCTCTGCGTCCAACTGCTGACTTCCTACTTCTGCAATTCTGATACTTCTCAAGCTTTCCAACAGTCATTTGATCAACTACTAACGTTCGTTCTTCCAGCCCTCAACCAACCGTCAACTATACAGCTTCGTCCTATGGTTCGGTTGCATTCGTAGTATTTACATAACACATGTTGTCGCAATGAACATCTACTGCTTTGATTACATCTATGTGTCCTAAATCCCAAATTGTGTGCTGCAGTGTATCGATAATTTAGATTTCAATAATGTTACAGAATGTGGGTAGATGAATATACTCTGAGTACACATGCAACAAGGAGATTAAACATGCAGTGGTCATAGTGCTGTTCCCCGCTCGAAACTAGCCCGAATCTCTGAGGTATATTTGTCGTAGTATCGCGCAATCTGTCGCTCGTCGGTTCATTCTTCATAAACATGACCATGGGCGATGACTCACCTTTTTGTTGAATACGCGATTCCGCTCATTAATGTAGGTGATATCGCCTTCATCCTCGTTGAGTCTCTTTCGGGAGAATTTGCCCTTCTTGTCAATGCTACGGCGCAATGTCAGTGCTCCATGGGAAGCCAAGTAGTGCAGTAACATACTCTCTGTTGATCTTGCCAACCAATCTGTCGATGGCATCTTCAGTAGGTTTATTGTCGGCATACAATAGAGTATTGGCATCTCGGTAGAAGCTCTCTGCAGCCATTCGTTGTTCAGTTGATGGAATCACCTGGGAAATGCAACATGATAAGTAATACAATATATCAGAAGGGTCGGTAACATTGACCTGTCCGCCTGAAGGATCGAAGGTTGTGAGAGCAGACGATGATGGCGTGCTGCTCCCAGACTTGGAAAGTGATCCAGGCGCCAACCCCAGTACGGCCTCTTTCTGTCGGCTGTACGCAACAAGGTCCGGTTTAATGAGGTCAAGGTCTTTCTTGTAGCGCCGTCGAGCTGCGTGAGCATCGTCTACACACAACAATTATGAGTGACATCATGCAAGGAAGCAGTAATCCCGCACCATGAAACTCGTAATCTGCTCTCCGTGCTTTCCTCGCCTTCTTCTTTTCCCAATTGTCATTCTCTTCTATCGTCCATTCCCAATTCTTCTGCCGCTCCACATCCTCTCCCTGTTCCTCTGCTTCCGCTTGCGTACGCAACACCTCTGCAAGTTTCCGTTGTCGTTCTAGGCGTGCAGCATCCCTCACCGTCATCTTGGCTTTGGAAGACTCTTCAATGAGAGAGGCGCGATTCGCTTTCGTCGAGGAACGCTGTGACAGAATGAATGAGGGACAAGGACTACGAGGTACACAGGACCACGCACCATCTTCGCTCTAAGCTGCTCCATCTTGGCTTTTCTTTCGTCCATCGTCATTGTACCTTCCTCTGCCAACTTCTCTTCGCCGCCGCCTGGTGAAGCCATTATTGGTATACCAGTGATCCGCTCGAGACTATGTAGGTTGTTCCTGGCACTCCAAGCTTATATAAGCCAAAGCCCCTAAATGGTTCCTTGTGGCAGCTTTCTTTGCTTGAAAGCAACTGCTCTGGTGATCGTCTACTGATAATTGTCGGGATGCATCCTATTTTCTCTTCGTATTGTATTAAACGAGCCCTATCTGAGTGTTTGTACTTTTATGCACCTCCCTGTATTTGTCTTCAGTGTGACTTAGAGCTGCTTCGAGTCTGGTGATAATTGAAATACGTCTATCCTCGAGAGTTCTCACAAGCGTTGGAGTTGCAATATCTGCGACCGCCACAGTAGTCGTTGCCTCGAATTTCCAGACCCGTTCCCAAACGCTGTCTCAACGTTGCTTTGTCGGAGACGAAATAATCTATCGCCGCTGCATCACATCGTCATGTGCATTTGCATGTCGAAGCTCATTACTGATGGGAGCCCCCAGGCAGTCCGCTCGACGCGAAACTAAAGAAATACATGGTTGACAGTCATCGTGTGTATTGTACTATCCGAAACGTTTCGTAGCCCCAATTTCCTTTTTCCTCTCGAATTCAATGCGTGCCAGTGGCCGGTTCACTGGGGTGAGGAATATTTCCGGACAAGGCAAAGGTTGTACGACTAATCGCACGGGGCGCGACAGAGGAACACTTCCCCGCAGACAGTAACCACTTCTACAACTGAGAGCAACGGCTCAACGACATCCACGGAAACTCTGCTTTGCGGTGCGGCCACCTGAAAGTCTAGCACCTGAACACTATCAGAGGTGTGTATGGTCTCTTCGTCCTTCCCTCCTGGAATGTCATTTTTATTCTCGGCCCACAAATGTGGCCTCCATACCAAAACCCTCTGCATTTTTCAAACTTGCTCATCCTCCTCCCCAGAAAATCGAAGAACAGCGCATCACAATCGAAGACCTCGAGGCCCTCAAGGAACTCACGGACGAATTTGAAGAGAACCATGTTCAAGTCGAGCGTGAGCTTCGAGATAAGATTTTAGAGCGCGAGAAGGATCTGAGGGAGGAGAAGGTCAGAGTAGGGTTATTAGAAGACGTAGTGGCAGACGCACATGGGACAATCGCAAGGTTCAGAGAGGTCGTTGGAGAAATGCAGGGGTGCGTTTTCCTATCCCTTCTGCTTTCTTCTTTAGTTGTGTTCCTTCACGGGAGATGCTGATAAACTCACCAGCGAACTCGACTCCTTGCGTTCAGCGACGCAAGCAGCACAACACGAGTCTGCCACGGCTGCCCACCAGACGGCAGCGATGATGTCGCTGAATTTGAAACTCCAATCCTCGGCGGCCAAGAACCAGGCCAGGGCAGTAGAGCTGGAGATCAAGAAACTCGAGGCGAAGGAGAGGGGAGAACTGTTAGGAATTGTGCAGGTGGGCTTGCTTTTTTGTTCAAGTTGTTTTCCAGCGTTTATTTTCTTTCACTCCATCTGTTCCACTACTTTCGTTCTTGTTCTCCACCGTTTCTTTCGTTGGTTGTAATTACTCCGCTCGTCGTCAGTGAAAAAGAGGTCATCCGAAGGCAAGGCAAATCCGGATTGGTGGTTCAATGCCAACCTTCCCCGTTTGCCATGCCTTCGGTTTATGACTTCATGCGTCCCTCTCTTTTCAGTTTACGTGTCTGCTTCGTTCTTTTCGTCCTGTCCGTTATTTCTTTTCCTTTACTCCCTTGGTTTCCTTTCTCCCCCTTCGCTCATTTTAATCACTCCTTGGTGTGCGCCTTCTCATCGGCTAACTTTTCAACTTTCAGCCTTACCTACCTCAACAATACGTCGAATCCGACAGCGACGCCACAAATTGCTATCTCTTCTTCGCACGCCTAGGGTACAAAACCGATCTCATTAACACTATTGTGGGGCTGGCTCATGGCCTACCCGAGTCGCTCAACGGTGTCGTGTCAGAATATGCGCAGTGCGTTACATTTTCCAATTTACAACAGTGGCACATGTAACATTCATTCACCGATAACAGATGCATGGCCGTGCCGCGTCGTTCTCCACGCTCTGCAAACGCTTCGCTGCCATCCTTAGGCGATGCGACCCCACGTCGTTCCTCAATATCGGACGCATACCCTGAGATCGCCCCAATGGAGAAACGCATCGATCTGCACATTGATCTTCTCCGACGGGATGAGTTTAGGGAGATGGAATTCGTCAGTGACGTGCTCAAGTGCGTTTGGTCCTCATTTTTACTTTCATCTCCTTACCTTTGCATGTCAACGAATGGAAAATACTTACCGCTGACACAGGATGCTAGCCTAGTTCGACCATCTGGCAGAGACACATTTCGATGGGTTCGGGCAGGACCTAGGCGAGCGCGAGCTCGGGTACGCACTTTCGTTTGACCATGATCTAGGTGTGTTTGCTGCATCTATCGGGCTCACGAAAACATCTGTCGCTGTGATTCTCAATGATGAAGGTGCGTAACACTGCCTTTATTGGCACGATGTTTGTTGCTTACACAAAACACTCCAAAGATGTTGTCCTCGACATGGGTGGCTATTTGCAGAAACTTTTGAAACAGTGCAAGAGCGCGAAAGTGTTGTCCAAGTAAGGTAGTTTTTATCGCATGGCGGATATATGCTGAAGGGGTTGACAAGAAACTTACGAAGCGCCTTGACGATGTTATCCAGGAGTCTTCGGCGCTTAAGTCCCATCTCGTTCCACAGCTCAAGACTCTCAGCAATGCAGTTCCCGAGCTGGTCAACTTTGGTATCTCTGTTAGTGTTCCTGTGCCACCTTCTAAGGATGACTACTAATTTGCCCAATTGTAGCTCGCCCAACAAGTAATCCCGCACCTTAGCGATGCCCGCAGCGCCAAGTCTCCATTCCAGTTTGCAACAGTGTTATCGTATGCAAAGCAAAGTGTTTGCTATGAGCACGCCTATCAATGTCCAACTATCCACGCGAACCGCAATGCATCAATATCAACCTCACCGCGCCTCAACGCCTTCCACAGCGCTCTCCTCTCCCTCGATACCAGGGTACTCGCTCCCAAACGTCCTTTTGTCCGGCCCGCCAACCCCACCACACCACACAGCTCCACGCCTGTCATACCTGCTGCGTTCTTGGCAAGGCTCAAACACCTATGTGCCACTGAAGTTTGCATGCGCCCGCCGCGAGAAATTTACCTCGCAGACCTATTTACCGCGACGCGGCATTTTGGTGCGCTAGACGCCATGATGCTCACTGCCCGTGCACGCCAAGATGCGGAGGTCCTTTTCAAGCTCTGCTAATTATGTACCAGACTTACTTTATCGTATCATAGTGATATTGAATACAACATCCAAAAACGCTTGGAGCAATGCGCTTAGTTGCCAACGCCAACGCCAATTTGAAAGGCGTGTTCTACCAAAAAGTCATAAATAACGTTATGGTTGAAACATAAAGAAGGAAACATAAGAACGGGACACACTTGATGCTACCAGCCCTTACAGGCAGCGATGATGTAATATCACAACGTTGTCACAAACTCCTCATGGTAATCTAGACATCAACATTCAATATTCAATGGCTATGTATAAACAACTCAAATTTATCGCAGCATACATAGCCAATATTTAGCAGAAGCAGAATTACATCCTTCTATAGTTTCCACGGCTACAATATCAAGGACTCATGAATTCACTGATGTGCTGACAGGTGCCGGGAGTCTTCAGAGCGCCACGAAGCATGCTGGCATGTGGAATGGCGCATTTGATATGCTGGTAGAAATTGAGTGACTGACTCTTATCATAGTAAGAATGAATGACTATCTTCATTTGTTCATGGTCTGTCTAGGGAGACTGGACTCTCATAGCAAATTTCTTCGCTTGGACCCATGGGGTTGTGGTGAGTGCTACTTATTCGCTTGTCCCGTGGTTTCATCTCCGGGTGCACGAGTCTCCCATAGTCGGACCAGTGCTAAACACCCGTTTCCTACAGATTCACGACATCCAATGGCAGATCATTATTGGCACTTACACCACACTAAACTAAGCTGGTCAGCATGGACGGCTTACTGATACATCAGTGCTTGTCAAAGCGCATAGTTTGCTTTGATCCAAGGATCATCCAAGCGTACGTCCTGTCCTGTCAAAGCGTTGGTCCCTTGCGATATTTAAGGCTTCCGCAACCTGGGTTTTAGCTCCACAAACATCGATCACTTACCACATTCTACATCCGATCCCAGAGATGACATCCCTCGTCTCCACAGATAGTCCTGCACCCTTGTCATCATTATCCCCTGACATGGCTCAAGTGCTCACTGGTGTCCGCTACATCATGGAAATGAATATTACCCAGGACACCAAGCTCCTAGACATCATTGCTATCCTAGGCGCTCAAGCCTCACAGTTAAGGGAAAGAGATCAATCAATCATGATTATGCAGTCGAAGTTAGAGTAAGCCATCTTCATCTTACTGTACCCGCTCAACGTACTCAATCAATACTCAGCTCGCAGCAGGCCATCATGGAGGAGATTCGCTCAGAACAGCGGCAGCTAACAGCTGCCGTCGCATGTTTCCTGCATCGTGGGCAAGATGTCTCAGTGACACTTTCTCCGCCTGCCAGTCGAGAAACGCCAGAGCCTGTGACACCTACGGCGACCCCAGAAACATTTCCGAGCGCTATTTCAGTGCCAGAGCTACTTGCCTCCCAGCCAACTCCCACCGACGCACGATCAGACATTATCGCTGCCGCGGACACCAACTTGAGGACTATCACCGTTGATGACCCATGGAGAGCTCCCGAGCACTACGTCAAAACGCAACGAGGTGGCGAGCTACGGCGCCAGGGTGCGTTTTATGGCACTCCCGACTGGAACTCCATGACAGTAGCTGCTGGTGGTGTACCTGATTCTGGCATGCCTCCTTTCTCTCCTCCGGCAAGCCCTAAGGTCCAAGAAGAAATCATCCCGGCAGCAGGGAATACTCGCGCAGATGTACGCAAAACGCGGGAAGCTGGGCAGGAGACAGAGGCCGCTGTCATTGTCCTGAAGGCCGCACTAAGTGACGACGAGGAGAGCGCCTCTAATAGCTCTCTCCGTAGCTCCTGCAAGCGTTGCAGGGATCCTAAGGAGCAAGAGGCACGCAGAACCTCAAATCCTATGGATATATATAGGATCGTTCATGATGCATCCCATGGGTCTTCCCCCTCCTCGTTGTTCTCCCCTTCATTCCCTGGACCTAGTCCTACTCAGGATGACCCCAGCCGTGGTGGTCCAGCAAAGCGCAGACGTCTGTCACAAGATATCGTTGAATCCGATGCAGTTTTCAACACGAAACGCCCAACTCGCAGAAGTCCGCGCCGTGTCACACCTAAATGATATCATTGTTCATTTTATCTCTTGTGTATTGTATACATGTATTTCTAAGACCCAGGGATGAGCGACCGTTATCTCTCGTTGTATCATCACACCAATATCAACGAACGCTTTCTACAATCATGATGTTGAAACTGCAAAAACAAACTTTATGGTACGATTGGCAATTCCGGACTGCATCAGAGGCTCCCAGGGACGTTGCTTTACGGCGCCTTGTTCGTTTTGGGTTCACGGCGCTGTTCGCGAGTGTTTTGTGAACCGAGCCTTTAAGACCTTACTGGTAACCAATCATAACAATCATAACCGTCATTTCCATTCCCACCGCATGATATTCTTTGTGAACTATGCATCCTCGCACGTTAGCAAGACTTGCCTCCCTTTCTACCCATCTCCGTCGAGTTCCTCTCCCTGCTCATTCGAAGCCAATGTCATCTACTGTTCTGCCAGATAACTCGGCCTTTCAGTCACCGCCATTGAACTTTGCCATTTCTCCTGTACCGAATAAGAATCCAATTGACGAGGGACGGCATATAAAGACAGCTGCAGCGCTCATCATTGGGTGTGTTCGTGTTCTGGGCTTTACGGATGAAAAGCTGAGAGTAGCTATAAAGGGACGAAATTCTGAATGGAAAGACGCTCGACCGGAACTCCAACTACTTTGCACGGTTCTGTTTTGAGCATGGTATTCAGTTGTGAGTGACCCTTCCTGTCTAGTTATATACGCGTTGATGGTCGACTGCGCTGCAGGAAACGCATAGAGGTGATAGCAGATGATGAAGCTGAAATGTACGTGCGCCGTTTGTAACACTCATGTTGCAGGGGCACAGCTGCTCAGCGAGCCCCAGCATCGAGGCCAGCCGGAGAATGGTGCAAATGTACGACTTTGTGGTAACGACGGGCGGTATTGGACCCACCCACGATGGTACGCAATTCCTTGTGAACTTTATTACCAGCGCACCACCATGACGCCATTCATTATCATTTCATCGCTCACAGATATAACATATACATCATTGGCGAAGTCTTTTAATCAGGGCCTCGTATATCATAAAGAGACGCTCGCTCGAATGGAGGAGTCTGGCAAATATCGGGCTTGGGTATCAAAGCAGAGCGAGGAACAGCGAACGGCACGCAAACGTATGGCACTGTTCCCCGATGCTGCTGAGGTGCTTTTCGTCGCAAGTGATATATGGGTGGTGAGCATGCATGAGTGCAGCTCTAAGACCAGTTGCTGATTTCCACCAGCCCGTCGTCCGACTACAAGGGAGACTCTGCATATTTCCAGGAATACCCAGCCTCTTTCAAAAGATGCTAGATAACCTAAAACCATTCCTTCCTCTCCCGCCTGAAGAGGAGCGACCTTTCCGACTCCAAGTCTTCACGGCGTAAGCATTTCGTCACCATTTCATATCAATATGCTGAACGTAATTTTAGATTACCCGAGTCATCCATTGCCCCTTTCCTCACTGACCTCCAAAAGCGGGTGCAACCCGAGGGTATTCGGATAGGCTCGTATCCGGTCCTACAGAAAGGTGTGTACGTGTCGCTCATAGGCGCAGACCGTGGCCGTGTGCATGAGCTCGGCGTAGAGGTTGAGAAAGAAGTGGAGGGACGTGTTGTCAGCGAGGCAGAAGCGGAAGCCAAGCGGCAATTGGGTTGCCAGTGATTGAACGCTCAATCAGAGGCAACCTTGTATTATACGGTCTATTGTGCTTTCTGGATGCGTGGATCATTTTTTTTTGTTGCATCTTCACTTACGCATAAGCACTTGAGACGGTCTCATTTCGTCTGCTTACCCATGGCAATAGGAATTTTGGCTGCCGGTCCTGATCTTGTCTCCTGTTTCTCCCGCCCGATGAACCAACACCGTACGACCCTCAGCCCAGCGTTACACACCACCATGTACTACCCGGAGTGCGTAACCGTAAATGGGGTTTTTGTCAAACCATCCCAAGTCTTTGATGGAATCAATCTTTGTCTTCTCGCCCTCTCTACCATAACACATGTCCTAGTCCTTTCCCTTAGGATAACTTCCGACCATCTCAAACCGACCATCCAGGTCTTGTAAGAGCCCGCGTCCCACGCCTGCAGGAACGGTAACAACATCCCCCCTCTTACCTTCCGCCTCCACCCTTCCGGGATTGTCCTCTCCACCAAAACATAGCTTCACACGAACGACCAGAAGCGATGCACAGTACTTTATTAGTAATGCTATGAAAGTATGTCGTGCTGTACAGTCGGGGCTCGACAACGCCGACGAACCTTAGGTGGGCCTTGATGGTGGCGGCTGAATTCGACTGTGGGAAGCATTCGTGATACATGATGAGAGGATAATTTTGCAGGGATATGTTTGGGATGAGATTGAAGCTAGGAATGAAATGAATAGATGCTGGAAGACTTCGGAGAGGTGCGATTGGCGATGTCATGATGCGAACGAGTAGGCGCGACTCGGAGACGAGAAAGGCCCCTGTAAGGCGACATACATGACGTCACGAGGCGTCTATTTATGCGCCGCAATTTTGCCGTGCTACTACTTCCAGACCAGTCAGATGTTATCTGAGGTCGCCAGCACTTACTCAATTCCACGGAACGTCGCCCAGAACTATTACGCTGGTGGTTTTCGCTTTTGCGATCGAAGGAATAAGCAGGTTAAGGCGCTAATTCTCCTCCCGACATGACCCGATATAATTGAAAAAATGGGTCCAGTCAAATGACGCCACTACCCTCTCGTTATCAAGTAATCCATCAAGTATTTAAATTTTAAAAGCTGATTGTTGAATTACAGCATTTTTCTTGTCTTCGTTTCCTCTAGGCCATGTTCAAGGCGCGCTTGAGTGTTGTATGTGGTCGTATGCAACCTCACCCGGCAAGACTGTCGGTCGCCGCAGGACGAACGTTTACTTCCTCTGCACCGCGGAGTAAACAACGTCTGGTCATATTGGGTTCAGGCTGGGGAGGCTATGAGATTTTGAGAGATGTCGATAAGAAGCGTTGGAGTTAGTCTCTGACTGCGTTCGAGCGAATGGTGATGTTGATAACCCCTTTTTGCAGATGTCACGATGGTCTCACCAACCAATGCTTTCAATTTTACGCCTTTGCTTGCTAGTTGTGCTGTTGGTACCCTCGAATTTCGTTGTGCGGTTGAACCGGTATGTCATATTACACTTCCGTGACAATGTTCTCATTAATCTTGATGACAGGTTCGGAGGTTTTCTCCACAAGTGGTAAGTCAAACCTAGTTATGTCTTGAACCGTGTGCTAATGTATGTTTGTCTTTTAGGCTTGCTATCAGGCCTGGTGTGACTCGATCGGTCTGTTCTTGCGTTCTTTAACTGTCGCAGACACCTGACTTTTAGTCTCCCCAGACTTCAAGCAAAAGACCCTGAAATGTGTACGTACTCATTCGAAAGTCAATGGTCACACTAAGCAAGGTATTTCAGATGCCTGCCACACCTGCTTTGGAATTTGGACGAGCTACCTCTGCCCCTGTCGTAGAGACAGCCACAACAGAGAGTTCATACCCGACTACGGGCACTCCGTTCACCTTACGTTATGACAAGTTGGTGATTGCTGTCGGCGCCTACTCGCAGAGTACGTAAACAGTCGTGATACACTACAATTTCTAACGAAATTAATGATAGCGTTCAACGTGCCTGGCGTCAAAGAACATGCGCATTTCCTTAAAGACGTGCGAGACGCTCGAGCAATCAGGACGCGTATCATAGATTGTAAGTGTATTTACCAGTTTTCATAAACATTGCTTACCCTGCGTAGGTTTCGAGCAGGCCAATCAACCTGTCCTCTCTGATATCCAACGCCGAAACTTACTCAATTTCTGCATAGTCGGTAAGCATCTGATCTCTGGTGACATTTTTATCCTTGTGTTAATACAACACTTTATAGGTGGTGGACCCACTGGTGTCGAGTTCTCGGCAGAGTTGCACGATTTGCTGCATGCTGAGATAGAGAGGCACTATCCTTCGCTCGCAGCGTATGGCTAAAATCACGCTCTACGACGTGGCACCAAACATCCTTGGCAATTTTGACAAGTCCCTGGGAGTGTAGGTCGCCTGTGTTTCTTCTCCGACATCTCTGATGATATTCGGTCAATAAACAGCTATGCTGAAGACAAGTTCCGGAGAGATGGTATTAGCATCAAAACAAGACACCATGTGGAACGTGTTGAGAAGGTTCGAATAACGCTGTATTGTTATTCTAAATCTTGATGCTGATTGTTATGCAGGATCGCATGTTCGTTAAAGAACAAGGAGAAGGTCCGCAGTCAATGCCCCCAATATTTTAGTCCAAGTCTTGCTCACACAGCTGCTGTAGTTCCATTTGGTCTTCTTGTCTGGAGTACTGGATTAGCCCCTAATCCGCTTATCCAGTCAATCGATTCTCTTGAGAAACATGACAAGACACAAGGGTCTGTGATCCTACTTGATTAGCCGAGACGTTCGGGCTGACGCATGTGGCTGTCTCTAGCCTTTTCACTGACCAAAACCTTAACGTCATCACAAAGGAGGGCCACGTTGATCCATATGTTTGGGCTATCGGTGACGCTGCAAACATCAAAGGCCAGATCCTCCCTGCGACCGCACAAGGTTTGTCTGCCCATACCCTATTAAGCGCCCATGGGCTGCGGGCTTATCATCCTGACAACGCCTATTTACAGTCGCGAATCAGAAAGGCAGATACCTGGCGCAAAAGCTGAACAAGATAGTCAAAGATCAGGAGCACACAAAACCCTTTGAGTTTCATAATAAAGGGAGCTTGGCTTACTTGGGAGACTGGTGCGTGGCGGTCCATCAGAATCCGAACATTTCTGATTCGGCTGTACAGGAAAGCAATCTATGATCGGTCGAGTGCTGATACTGTCAAAACTAAGGAGACCGGTCGCTTGGCGTGGCTTCTATGGCGTTCCGCATATTTCACCATGACTCTTAGTATTAGGAACAAGTGCGTGCTTCTATTTCCACAGATGACTATCAGGCCTCTGATGTATACTGGTTAGGATTCTGGTGCCCACATATTGGTGAGTTCTGCATCATTCTGATCAGCAATTCAATGATCTCATCGACTTCCTGTACAGGTTCCTAAATTGTGTGTTCTTGTCCGTGTACTCCGGTGATATGATGCTAATACTAATACAGGGATTTTCGGCCGTGATCTGACGCGCTTCTGATTTTTGTCGCTGCGCCACTACACCACACTCATTTCACACTCATAGGTGAGGAATCTTGTCGTAGTGGCTACCTTGTGCTGACTTAATATCAGACTGTACAGACTTAGAGATCTTTAGAATTCATGTTGTTATGTTTATCATTACAGTGCCATAATATGCAATCAATGTAAAACAAGAAATAACGCATATGTATGCGATAGACATCATTCAAAAGCATTAGTATGATAGGAAAGACTAAAGATTGTACACATTACTAGAACGGAACAGAAAGACGCGTTAAAGAATGGTGACAGTTTTTCTTCGGATTTTGCGCTTCTTTTCGGGTGGCGCTGGGGAAGTTGGTGTTGCTACACAGGGTTCAACATCAGCAATATTCAGCAAAAACGAGGGCTTTAGGACTCACGCTGGTGCTGCACAGCTGCTGATTTCTCCGTCATTGACTTAGCACCGGTAAGAAACCCTTCCACAAAATCCTTGTTATCTTGGACGATTTCCGGCGCGATCCCACAACCCTGAAGGTCCGCAATCAGTCTCGACCAGGTGGGTTCGATATTCCTGGAAGATTCGATGATGCCTCTAGTGGAGATTCCGACATGTGCCACATGGACAAAGGAGTGGGGTGCGGGGCTGGAGATTATCCGAGGGCTCACTGGAGAAGATTGGGGCACCTTCTGCTTCTCTTTCTTGTTCTTTTTGACGGATTTGAAGAGGAAGGGCTGGAAGACTGAAACACGTGTTGTGAGTTACATACAGCGTGGCAGCATGGCCGAGCGGAAACTTACAGTGGTGTCGCGTCCGATCCGAGACTTTTTTGTAGAAGACATTTGCTTCCTCGTCTTCGTCGAAGCAAAGTCCGAACATGCGACTCTGACGCAGAATTCGGTTACGCTGCGATGCAATAAAACATAATGGACGTACTGTTCCAGAGAAATAGTGAAAGAAAGGCTTGTCTCTCGTGTACTCGAAGACCTCGGGAATGTAGAACGTCCAAACCACACGGTCGGTCTTCGTGTCAACGAGGCGAAACCAGTATTTTTCCTTGAGACGCAAGCCATGACCGCCTCGCTTGGGGGGAGACGTGCCATGGGGTGCGTCTCGATCACGTCCGAAGACTACGATTCCTTTGAGCTTAGAGTAGCTCCAGTTTAAATGGGGATTATTGAAAGGCGCGTTGTAGACTCGAACTGCAGCAGTGGCGACCACTTTCTGCATGTTGGGTTCGAGAATAGAGGAAATGTGGCGTTGTTTGTTCTCAGCTGCGAACGCTGGTGAGGGGTCATGCATCTGCGCAGAATGTGATGCTGCAGGAAACGAAAAGGTGGTTTGCTGGTGTTGATGATCGATCGCGGAAACGAACAGGGACAGGACGCGAGTTTATATACCGTTTGATAAGACAGGAGAGCGCCTGTGGGGAAGAGAAGGCCACAGCGTGGTCCCCTCGTGCCATCATAATCTTTGCCCGGTAACGCAGGGCCGTTTACGTTATGGTATTCGTTGTCAAGCCTGTGAGGGCATACATAGGCTGTTCCCGGGGATCATTGCCCTAGGAGGAGCTTCCTTTGCTAAGTCCATTTTGGCAGTCAAGGGCTCAAGTGCCAGTGCCAAACAGCTGTGTTTTTTCAAGGCTATAGTTTCAAATATGTAATACTGTTCATGGTGTAAATTGCAATTCTCACCTTGCCGGCTGCTTAGCCTGGAGATGTTCTGCACGGGGTGTGGTTGCCAGGGAGGACATCCCCAAAACCAAGTCCTCATGCTGAGGATTCTCATACGTACACATTAGTACGACAAGGTGATCGTGTTGAAGAGTAGCCTCGCGTTCTTCCTTACCCCAATCGCCACCCCGTGGTAGTGAGTACTATGTAGTACTGTAATGTCGTCGGCGCGTTCAGAAGATATGAGTACCGTTGCCGAGACGTATCAGGTTACTTTTGGAAAAATCGTTATGTCACTGTTCTATTCAGTAAGTTACATGATGACCGTGACTATCACTCAAGCTTCAAGTTTAAGAGTTAAGACGTATACTCAGCACTCAGACACTATCCTTTTTTTAAAAAAAAATCCTCGTCTATTGTCTGGTGGAGCAGTGCTCTTAGCTCTATGGTAGACACCGCTGTTGGCCACGACCTCCAACATCCTGCTGCAGGTCTGGCGTAGCCCTCCGCAGGTCCCCGGAGTCCGCACCCATTCGCAACCTCCAGCGCCCCAGGACAACTTCCTTAAACCTTCTGCTATCCTGGCATATCAAACGCACCCAACCTAGACCCTTCACCACCCTTCACTGACCTGGGAGTGCCACGGCCTGCCCCAGTCTTCGGTTGCCTACATTGTTCAATCCCGACCTCCCGCTGCCCCTCTCTACCCGGTCATTTCTCCATGACCGCCCGCAATCTCTCGTTACCCTGGCGTGTCTTGACTTGATTCGAAGAATCGAAGAAGTCAAAGAAGAGCGACAAGGTTGGCTCTATGCTCGATGTCCGTCACTCTGAGTTGAAGGAGAGTGATAAGGTTTGCGCTATGAGAATATAGGAAGGGAATAAGCAGCCTCCGGTGACCATGGCTCGGGCCGCCGTATTTATTTTTTCCCATCTCGTTCAAATCTCACTCAAACTTGTTTGCAGATGCTCACGACGAATTATATCACCAGTACTAAGTGGTGAGGGGAATACCGTGACGGTCCGTGTTTGGTCCCATGGTCTCGTTTCGGCGCTGTGCAGCCCGGGACAGCGTCTGGCCATCGTCAGGAGGTGAGGCCGACATTGCATGACAAAAAATGCGGCGACAGGCGATAATTGGAACGATGGAAGGGAAGGGAACGGCGAGAGCCTTCGGACATTTGAATGGAAGAGTGACGCTCCGAAAATTTCCCAGCCCTGGCCTAACACATCATCCCCGGATGAAGGTGTTGTCGCACGGCGAACCTCTACAGGCAAGTATGTAACAGCATGCCATACATACCTGTAGCAAGAGGATCAGCAAGTGGTTCTCAGCGCTCGAAACGTAAAGCGTACTGTAAGAGGTATGATTGCCAGTGGATCGGTTACAGCATATGCATCATCCCTTGACTATCGTGAGGCAATCAGGGGGTCCTATATCGAGTAGCGTGGAGTGACAAGGACCTCTTCAACACGGTGCATCAGATCCTAAGAACAGCTCTGGACAGGTTATCGACTACTACGAGTTGTGCTCCTTTCAGCATTCTGATCTTTGTCGTGGATCCCGCTGTTTCACAGTTGTTTGGGTGTCCCTCTGACGTGGTTGCTTCGGGAATGTACCGGTAGGCGTCCAGAATATTTCGGAGATATAGCGAGTACTTGGCATCATGATACACCTTGATAAAGTCTGTTGATTCCAGTTGTGCATGACGGATCTGATCTGAAATGTCATCGGAAGGGTCAACGGATGCCTTCGACTGTGCAGGCTGAACGGGTCGGTTGCTACGTCTAGCCGTTAAGTCGAATCTATTTATGCTCGACGTAAATGTAAATGGGACACCCGACGGTGCGGCATGGAAGGAAAGTGAGATGGGCCCGAGATTCTTGGCTTGCTGTATGGATATCATGAACTTCCAGAAGTCCACGATCGAGTGCCGAGTCCAAGTAATTAGCGTGGTTCCGTCGAATTGGGTTGCGGGTCCAGAGGGAAGCTGAGGGGTATCGCCTCTTTGTGGAGCTTGTACAGGCTCTGTGATAGTGGCCCAAGCGGCACCGTCCCACGGTAACCTTCCGCGTATAGGAATAAGCCAAGCCGCCCTATTGTAAGGACTGTGCATGAAGAGCTTAGCCAACTCAAAATTATCATACGGGGCTATCATATATGCCGGGGCCTTTCTGTAAGGCCGAAGGTGCTCCCTATCCAACCCCGGAAAACCAGCACTAGGACCTGCGACAAAATGAGGCTGCAAATTGTAAGCAGAAGTGAAGATAAACTGAGCGAATCCTCAAGACCTGGGGGATCAAGTTTGCAATGCAGGCTTCATCATGTCTGAAGCGCTTCCTAGGGGGTTCTATAGACAGTTCATTTGTTGAGGATGCCCTATAATGCGCAACGTCTCGTGATTGTGTATCACGAAGGTCTGTGCGCAAATCCGGCGGTGCAGAGCGCTTCAGGGTAGGACGAGCGCGGCGAGCTTCAGGCTTTACGTGTATAAACTCCTCGAGGGCTTCGAGCACAAATTCTTCATCGTCGCTTGGAGAAGGAGGAACTCCCCAGTCTTTGAGAACATGTGTTCGATGCGCCGACGGTACTCGCGGTGGGCTCACACTGAACTGGTATAGTCTGTCATGCCTCAGTTCTGCTGACAGTTCATAAGAGAGCGAGCTACTAGGTTACGAACAACCTACCGAACAGCCGTGTGTTGAATGAGACAACCGGTTGTTTCCATCCGATATTTGAAGAGGCTGCATGAGCTAGGTCGCGTCCAAGCTCCAGTGTTTCATCAGAGTGTGACGAAGTTGGTCCTTCATCATTGGAGTAGTTGTGTACCGTCAGTCTAAGGGAAGAGCCCATGATAATCGCGTCCGGGTCCAAGAACACACAAGCAGCAGATAAAGTAAGATTGAAGCAAGATGAGAGGAGAGATGTGTGGGAACGAATTCAAGACACCAGATCGGACCGCTCGGAACCACTGGTTGTCCCGGAACCATATTGTTCACTCGAAGTCCACTGACATTGTGACTCTAGATCTAAGGCCGACGTGGACTGACCACATTTCTTAACATTATCAGAAGGATGGAGCAGGCGGCACAACGTAACATTGTTATCATCGGCGGCGGAATCATTGGTATGTATACAGTACTAATGGTCCATAACCGCTTATCTCTCACCCTCACTGACTGTCTTCTCGATAGGATGCAGTATCGCTTACTACTTGTCCAGGCACCCATCATATTCCCCCTCGACAACGAACATTATCGTTTTGGAAGCCTCGGCGAACGGGGTTGCGCAAGGAGCTTCTGGAAAGGCTGGTGGATTGATTGCCAAATGGGCATATCCCCGTGAAATCGTAGATATATCCTTTCCCGAGCATGTTAAGCTCGCTGAAGAGCATAACGGTGCCGAAAGATGGGGCTGGAGATTCGTTGGCTGCGGCAGTTGGGAGGGGGAGGGAGAAGCGCTTGCCGAGAGTGGAACTGGTGTTGGGAAGGGAGGGAATCGAAAGAGTTTGGAGAAGACACTTGGTCTTGAGGCTACTGCATCGACAAGCAGGGCGGACAAGGGGATGCCTGACGACTTGACTTGGGTCAAGGAGGAACTAACCACGTCGTACAACCCAATGTCTGGTCCAGACGGAACAGCACAGGTTCATCCATATTTATTCACCACAAGCATGCTTGACCTTGCGAAGGAGAAAGGCGTTCAATTGGTGAACGGAACTGCCATCTCTGTTGAGCGGGTCGACCGTCATGTCACAGGCGTCACTTATAGAGATCGTTCTGACCCTAGCCGCATTGAAACTCTCCCAGCAACGCATGTAGTATTATCGGCTGGAGCATGGTCGCCATCCATTATACCGTCCCTTCCGATTGCAGCCACGCGCGCTCATAGCGTTACTATCCGTCCCAAGGCTGGCGTCACGATATCGCCCTACGTGTTATTCACGGAAATTCTACTCCCTCAATCTCACGTTGTCTCTCCTGAAATATACGCGCGCCCAGACAACGAAGTGTACGCCTGTGGTCCAGGAGATGACTCCGAGTTTACCCGGCAACGTGGATGACGTCGAAGTCGATCTAGCGGCCTGTCAGAGTATCACAAACCATGTTGCCAGCATCTCCCTTGAGCTGAGAGAGGGAACAGTCGATAAGCGCCAGGCGTGCTTTTTGCCAGTGGTACGTACTGGCGGGGGGCCCATCATCGGAGAAGCAGACAAAATTGCCAAGGGTCTATATATTGCAACTGGTCATACCTGCTGGGTAGGTGAAGCACCTTGCGTAAGATTTGGAAGAGCTTATCTGGTAATTTTCAAAGGGCATTTGCAATGCACCTGGGACAGCCAAGGTAATCGCGGGACTCATCATGGGAGGAGAGGTGCGTACGCGGAGTCTGGCGCGATTGGCACCGTCGAGGTTCTTGTAGGAGAATCCAGTAACGAGAATTCTATCGTGCAATCGAGGTATGTACTATTCGGAGCCGTAATGAATAGCTTCCTTGAAGAATCATGGAGCGACACGCTGTTCTTTTAATGTTAAATAGGTCGGACGCCGTATCAGAGAGCGATAATTGTTTTGAAGCGAAATAGGCGACACCCTGATATGATGGATGAATATATTTCTGGGAAGAGTCATACAGACTTCAGTACTGAGTCATGGTGCAACGAGACAACGTAAATGGCTCGTAATTTTTGTTTGGAAGAGATTGGCGCCTTAAATGGTTAGTACAAAGCGGGGACAAAGCGGTTCTCGGGTGACCGAGTCAGCCCATCAGGGCATCCGACGAAACAAGGCCCCTATCCTGTGAGATACTATGTTTGACAAGTCTCGAGCATGCGTAGCACCGGACGAGGAGCCGAGTTCGCGTTTCCATGAGAAATTGACACGTCAGTAATTAATTGATAACTGGTTCTACTCGGCGCAATTCCCAATGGCTACTTTTGAACAAAGGGAAGAGTCTGCTAGGCCGCCGCCTTATGATGACGTGCCTAAATTCACCGACAACTTTGTTTGTTTTGTATTGTTGTTACTTATAGACGGTGTTGCCTTATTTGGATAGTACCTTACAAGGTGCGACTTCTTGAGCTTCGATCAAGTAGACCGTCCAGCTGAGTGACTGGTGAGTTCTCTCGGTCAGTTTGTTATTCTCCGAGTCATTTCAAGTCATTTCTCATAAATATCTGATGCGGTATTAACGTTGCTACACAGAACCATTGAATCTAAATCGGTTGACCCGAATTTACGTCCAGGTTCAAAGGACAACATATCAGCCTCGTGGCTTGTCAGTGATTATATCGGTCACACTAAAACGGGACGAGCGTCAAGTGAGCAAGTAAATTTCGCAGCTTCTTCCCGCTCTCATCGTCTAGGATTCTCACAAGTTTGTCTCTCTTCTTTGGCTAGTCACTGGTCATGGTCACTTCCCTTTGACTCCCTCTTTGACGATATCCTGATCCCTAGTCACGTATCGTGTCGCACTGTCACTAAATCGTAGTGCATCAAACTACAAAAACACACGCACGGTATGTTTAATCCTCCGGTTTTCCGACTATATCCGCTTAGGCTGTGGAATATGTCATTGACTTGAAATTTTTTGGAAATATACACTAACCGCGTTCAATTACCCAGAGTCTGGAATCTGACGAACTTCATCCACGCTTCAAAGATCATCCAAAGCCTCCTCGACGTTCTTTCATATCACACGACGTTCTTTCATCGCACACGCACCCTCGACATTGGGTATCACCTTCCCTTACAAGCTTTCAAAGATGAGTGGCAGCCGGCAGAGTTTACTACCTTCAAAACAATATATCTTGGCAGAAGACTCTGATCCCCTTGAGTATGTTCTACGCTACAGACATCAGCTGACACTCACTGACGCATTTGTACAGGCTTCTTTGTTCTCGTTTCAACGTTGCAAAGGCAACATTAGAACCGGCATCCGACATTCCGACAACCTTGGACATGCGTGTCAAACGGGATGCTCACATGCCCTCACATGTTCTCGCCGTCTTTGACATCCCAGAGAGCGAATGGGGTCCATCTTATCAGCCTCTCTTGGTACCTATTCGTGTTGACCTCTTCACTCGCGGTTTTCGCTCCAAAGTAATCCCACCCAGCCCACCTGGATCTACTTTTCCAGTCCCACATAGCCCTGAACATACCGAGGGGCAATTCGTGACACTTCCCGTCATCCCACTGCTTGTCCCGCATGCTCCGTCTATCCCTCTACTCCTCCTCTTCGGACTTGGGCTTGAAACACGATCCGACTTGCTGTGCTGCCGCCTCCTGCCTGCTGAAGTAATAGGAGAATTCCCCGCCTCTTCTACCATGGCCAACCTCATGGCAACGCTATGCAGCGACGACCAGTTCCGAGAGCACAAAATATTTAATCAAGGACTATGGAAGAATATACTCTCTTTAGGGCCACGGGACTCGCATTTCATCGAGCTGGCACAGACAGCATGGAATGTCACAGTAGAAGCACGGCGAATCCGACAGCGCAACACGGCGGGTAATATCCTATCGCTCCCGATATGAGCGGACACGTATCCCCTTTGACGTCTTCCTTTCATTCCGCTTTGCTCATCTTGCTAAAACGGCCTTTATACGACACTTTGCTGAACGAGGATCATGATTACATCTGCACTGCTTACATCGTAATACCCTACTCACGCATTGCAATCGATTTGCTAATTCTTTTCTCTGACGTTCTGTCTCCTCCGCATCCGATCGTTACTAATATCCTACATGTATATGATCATTAATTTCCTTTCGTGACGGCAGCCGACGTGAGCACAAAGGGAACCTCAAGGTGCGTATCATGTTGCAAATCTTTGTACGGTCATCGGTCACCGCCCGGATTTTATTGGCTCCAGGTCATCTGCGTTTATCTGCTACGTAGTTACACCACCAGCGCCCAGACAATCGGACATAGATAGCACACGTATTCGATACGGACTTCGGTAGCCTGCAAAAGGAAGTGAACGTGCATATGGCGCTTCAAGTTGGTGCTGGACTTGCGCTGGACCATTGAAAGGTCGCCACTTTTCGGCTAACATCCCTTTCCTTGGCACACGATCATGTCTGGAAAATCAATTGGAGCTCGGAGAACGAAACAGACATTTGAATATGATGGCAATTAATTCGAGCCTGCTTAAATATTCAGGGTTAGATAGGACCCAAGCACCACATCAGCTTAAGCCAATATATAAAATCATGTTCCTGCGTGATTAGGTATAATACACAAGATCAGATACTGGATAGCTCAGAAGACTTTCATCAAATGGATACAACAAGAAACAGCCAAAACAAAACGAAACACAAAAAACACCTCGCAGCTCACCCATTCAAGTCCATCTTCTCCCCATCCACACGACTCCGCCTCCTTGCATACTCACTCCTCCTCGTACGCTTCTTCGCGCTCATCAGCACATCCCCACCCGCTCTGGCAACACTATGAGACTGCCGTCCCCTCCCGACGTTCGCACCCATGCTAGACCGTACCTTCGGCACGCTGGCACTCGCACGGGAGCTCGATGTACCCACTTGTGGCTTTGGGATAGCGCTCGCGCCTGCCTGCTGAGCCTCGCGCTGGGAAGCCAGCTTTGCGATCACCTTCCCCCTTGATATGCGTGGCCGCCGTCCGAGCATAACCTTCGGTTTCGGAGGAATCGGAGGCTTCACAGTGACGAGCGTTGCAGCGACTGCTGCAAGGGACATCTGTGGCTCCGAAGGCTTCGACGTGGGGCTCACGAGTGTCAAAGGCTGACTGAAGATCTTGCTCTGGGTTCGGGGGATCGTCGGAGAATTCACAACCTGTTCCGCTGTATCTTGTTCCTTTCCTTTCTCCTTTGCCTTGTCCTTCACCTGGAGTGGGGAAAACGACGGCACGGGCATTCTGCTGGTCTTGGCTAGTGATGATGCGGTTGGCGCCATGAGCGTAGAGTTGCGCGCTCGAGCCGTACCACCGATTGTACCTTTCAACGTGCCAACGAGGGAAGTTTTCGTGCCCATGGAAGATACATGTCCTGTGTTACTTGTTCGCGAAGCAACACCGAGTGACGAAACGCCGGTAGCGGAGTTAGTTCTACTATGGGACATCCTACTTGACGTCCCAGGAGCGGGGAGCAGAGGAATCGGCGACTTCGATGTGCGCGATGACGTCGAATCAGCTACTGGTGCAAGCGAGCTTCCGGAGGGTACGCGTTTGCCGTTGCTGACCGATAGCACACGCTCTTTGAGGGTGGGTGGCGCGCCGGATGAGCCAGGGATGATCGAGGTTTTCTTGGTCGTCGATTGTGCTTTCGGAGGGTCCTTGGTTGGTTTGGAGGAAATAGACGGAGCCACCGTTTTGGTCGGGGGTGCGGGTGCGGGCTTGGCGGCGGGGACATTTGACTTAGACCCAGCTGCCCCACGATTCCAGACATTTGTGACGAGATTCTTTGCAGAGGAGAGGAAACCGAAGCGTGAGGTTTGCTTAGGTTGATCTGTAGGCAGAAGTTGATTCGATCACATGAATCAAAGAGAAGTATTAGGATCTGACTTACGGGCGACACCCTTGCCTATACTTGGCCTACCCATGCTACTGCGCCGCTTGGCTTTGTTGGCATCCAGCTTCCGACGAATAGCTTCACGTTCCTTGAGCTTCTTCGCATCTTCCCTTTCCCTCTCTGCATCCTCAGCAGGATCGATACGAATACGTTTAGACTTCCGCCTATCATCCTCCCAGTCATCCTCCTCTTCGCCGTCATCATCGTCATCATTATCGCCAAACCCTCCTGGGACGACTTTCTTCGAAACTGGGCGCAACCTCACACTTGAAGTGGATGGAACGCGATCCTTCTTCACCACAATGCTCGATTGACGTTTCTTCCCAGCGATAGGGACAGGGGCGACACTCTTTCGCTTGCCCAAGACAGGTACAGCTTCTGCGTTAGGTGGCAGCCCGCGTCGCGCAGCATAGTGGTTCGTGATGCTGTCCATCTTGTCGAACTGTGCTTGGTGCGCCTTGTCGAATAGCGTGCTCGTACTAGCTTTCTTCTCCTGCTGCGGGTCGTCCCGTCCTGGTATGGACTGTTGCCGGCGTTTTAAAACGTCGATGTCTACGCCTGCGACGCCCTCAGCTTCAAGGCGAGAGTTCATTTCGTCCAGCACGCTTTGTGCCGCACTTCGGAATTGCGCGTTTGAAAGACGATGCTGAGGATTAGGAGAACCGAAGATGAAAGGCTCGGAGCGGGGTATGCCCAGCTCGCCACTTGGCTTTTCGGGGGAACGCTGTGGGCGGAATGAAGCCATGTGCTCCCGAGCACGGGTCAGCCTGGGTGCTGGTGAAAATAAGTCTTTGGGGATGTCAGAGGGCTTTTGACCGGATTTTGGAGTGGCGCCTGTATTGAACTTCGTACGCGCCGGTGTGGTGGACTGGAGAGAACCGGGAAAATCGACGTCGATGTCCATGTCGGAAGTATCTGTGGGCTGAAAGGCAGAAAATGTTGGAATGGCTGGGTATAAGCGCTCGCATTGGGCACCCCCGGGCGAGAGTGGCCATATACCGCCACCTTCCACCCCCCCGGGTGTAGGGGGCGCAAGATCAAACGATGTCTTGAACGCATCTAGCCTTGGCGGGGAAAACAATGAGTTTCTGGGTGCGTTGGAGGCGACTAGACGAATTGTAGTCGTTGCAGGCTCCTGAGATATACTAAGACGGGCATTGGCTGGTGCTGGGAGACCTGCAAGCGCGTTCTGTCCTGGGACGGGCTCAACTTCGGGCTCTGGCTCAGTTGGAGCTGTGCTCTGCGATTGGCCACTTTGCGTGGAATTGAGAGAAGATTTGGATGATGTAGTTGCGGTTGTTCCAGCAGATACATTCCCGCGTTTTAGTCCAAGGGATGTGGCTATGGCTTTGAGGGAGGAGCTCACACTTGCTACAGAGCGAGTTAGAGATTTCGTTTGGACAGCGACCAAAAAATGAGTTAGGAAGATAGATACCTTTGCCTCCGTTCGTTCCAAACTCTCCTGCTTGTGTGGCATTACCCGCCCGGTTGTTTTTGAGTGTGCTCACAGCATCTTCATCAACTTCTGCGATGCTGTCCATGACAATCTCCCATTGCTCACTCGGGCGGGCCATCATAGATTCTATGCTCTTCATTTCCTGCTCTATATCATCTTCTTCATCTTCACTCGTGTCGCCCCTTGTCGCGATGCTCAAAGGATCATCAGGCGGTAGTGTTTGTGCGTGAAGCTGGAGGCGCTCAATAATATCCTTGTTCTTGCCATTAGCTTTGAGGCTATGAATCTTGCATAATTTTACAAGTTGGTCGCGTTTGAGGGAATTTAGAGCCGGGCTGTTGAAGAGGATTTGGGTGGTCGTTGACATCTTCAAGGCATTTGATAAAACCAAGTCGCCATCATTGCCTCCGTTCAAAACACATGTCATGTGATCGTGTTTCATAACCACGTGACTGTTCACGGCCAAACTTATCAATATCACAACTCACAGTGACCGCATATCTTATTCAATCATTAATTTTTGATCGAGCCAGTGTGTTGGAATCCGATACCCTGTAATTCATTCAGACTGTGCGAGACTACGAGGTGCCGTTATAATCACCTTGTGTACTCCCTTCACCGACTTGAACCTCTGAATGACTTCCGACTCCAAGTCGGTGACTTGGACTGGTCACTGCCGTGCATCTGATGCAAGTGTACAATGCGTAACATTTTCCCTCGTTGAAAAGCCCGTTACTTGAGGCTCGAGTGTAACAGGATGTGCTGTAACCCAGGAAGAAACTGTGAGTCCTCTTAATGGATGACATTCCACCGTGGTCCACGACGTCGCCAGTGTGATTTCTCGATGCTGGAAATCTGGAGGGCACTCTAAGTGTACAATCCAGGAAGGTGGGTGAGTAATGGACTGGTAAATAAGGTTTAAATTTATGTATTTTGACCCTCTTCCTTCATTCGTTTTTGTACATTTTTCGATTTTTGCTTCCGCAAGAAAAAATAATCTAGGAGGGACAGGTCTAAATTCATTTTTGAATTGTTCATGGGCCCACAGATACGCTGACAACAATCTGTTTTAGGCATGTTGTTTCCGCAGCCACCGACGCGACGCGTTGTATGTCTCACTCCAGTGGATCCTGTGGGTATTGTTTGTACAAACCTCTGACGTGATTGATCTTGTTTCTCGCTTTTTAACCCTCTTCCACTATCTTACGGACATCCTTCTCTCTTCTCTTCCTCTTCCACGTTCTTATTAACGTTACCCCTCTCGCTTCTTAATCTCATAGCATGTATTGGGAAACCACACGGGCCTGGCTATTCCCCACTTGAGGGTAGCCGCTATTTGGGATCGATCTCCCGATCATCAACGCTCACTTCTTGTGCCACGGTTATTCACCCAACTTCTAGTCGCGATGTTTGATATAGAAGATATAATAATTGATGGCTCTCCTACACGCCTCGAACAACCAAGTCCAAAGCCCAGAATAGCCCAACGTCGGATATCGTGCCCATTCGACAACAACGAATCACGATGACTTGACCTGGCTGGTTGACATCGGACAGTAGGCCACGCACAGGATGATGGCTGGTGAACTGCTTGCCATCTGCCGCCTGCCAGCGGCTCTCCTGGCGGTGATACATAAAGACGTGCTCCCACGTTTAGGTAACAATTACCCTGTCTCCTTCCTGCGATCTTCCGCGGCCTGGAGACTACACTAGACAGCAATCAGGCGGACCATGGAACATATCTTATGTTCCACGATCCATCCTAGACCCATGTACTTCTCTTCTGTGGATGTCGCATGGGCAGCAAGTATCCCACACACGCACAGCATACGAAGCCCTCTACTACGATTTTACTGGCGTGATCGCGAACTTCACCGCAGTACATTTTTATACACAATCTGACTGCAACTTTGTCGACGG
Organism: Suillus paluster; assembly: GCF_016628075.1. Lineage (NCBI taxonomy): Eukaryota > Fungi > Basidiomycota > Agaricomycetes > Boletales > Suillaceae > Suillus > Suillus paluster. Next base: position 269,578 of record NW_024537585.1, on the reverse strand, counting down.
CGAGTCTTACGCCACCTCAAACTCGCCCTGATAGGAATCGAGTGTCGACTTTGTTCGTCCTCCGGCAACAGGTTCGTCACATACTTAGGCCCGAGACATGTCAGGTAAGAGCTTGCTCAATCGCCTTATCTAATCTAATCTAATCGCTACGTGGACCGACAAGATCAAGCACTACATCACCGAAACGTGATCACAGCAACGCCTTTGTAACTGTTTTCCAATTCGATCGTACATGGAGGCCTCGTTTGATCAAGCTCTTGTCCACAAGAATCGTGACCTTGCAGGGACAATGGGTAACATCAACCGCGGGTGGATGTTTTGATCGTGAATTTCTTCTCCGAAGTCCTGTCAGGCTGTGGACGTTCCACCTGTGGCGACGTCGCAACAAACACTATTGAACAAGTGCCAGACAATTGGATGTAAACAATGTGTGGACGCAATCGGTGGATTGCTGTTTTCGATACTTCTTTTGTGGGTCCATGTTTGACCATATGGGTCCCAAACAACTTCCAAATTCAGCTAAAAATTAACGAGCAATCTGCTTAAGAGGTAATTTTTACTGTGACATGATGGATTGCTTTGCAGTGTCACGTCACGATCAACATTATGATTGCTTCTTCCCTTCCAGGTGTATAAAGGTCACCTCCCGTCATGGACAGTTCTCAGCAAAGTCCCCGTCGACAAACGCGTAGCACATCTGTTCCTTCGTCATCTACTTGCGTTTAAAACCTCGTTTCCCCATACTAGCCTTTACGACAACCACAATGGTCTTGCAAACTGCCAAGCACGTCCGTCGTCTGGACTCTGAGAACACTCCTCCTGCCGCACGCCTCTCTACAAAACCATCCAAAGTTCGCAGTGGCATCCAGGCTGCCTCTCGTCGTCGCCGAGCCCTCGCTTCAAGCGGGCCACACCACCCCAGGCATGCAATTGAGCATGCCAAGAAGCGCAAGTCGCAGACTCCGTCCAAGTGCCCGCCTACTTCAGTGCGGATGGACGTCCCCACTCTTTCTCGCGATGTCGAGATGGGGGACTTAACAAAGGTTTCTATGAGCACTGCCAGCGTGTCTCTTCCCAGACGCCTCGCTCGACCTGAGATCTCAGCTGAGATCCCACAGTCAACACTAGAGGCTGTGGCCCCTGAACTTGCGAACACACACCTTGACTACATTCGCGAAGGACTGGAATGTGTTGGGCCTGAGTAAGTCAAGTGTCTTCCGCTCATCGATCAATCATCTGATCAAGCCTTTTTCAGCATGCTCCGTGTCCTTGCAGGCATTAAAGCCGAACCTGTCTCCAACGTCCTCCCAAAGGAACTTTCCATAATCGTCAACAATCTCTCGTCTGACATGCCCACGCACATGTTCGCAGTCTTCTCATCTCGCCAGCCTGCCGCTGCTCGCCGTCGCGTCACGTTGTTCCCTGCACACAATCTCGTCTTTGCCACCCACTGCGCAAACCTTCCCATTCTGCCCACTCCCACACCAGCATTCCCTGAGTGCGCAGGCCAGGAGATCAAAGTGCCAGTTGTCCCCCTTTGCATTCCTGCCCCTGAGGCTTTCCCTCAGCTCTCCACCTTCCTCTACACCAAACGTATCGACCACCTCCTCGGGTCGCTTATGCCTGTTGCCACGCCGCCACAACTCTATCTTGATGACCCTACCACTGTCATGCCTATCCTCACCGAGTTCGCTGAGAAACTCGCCGCGACATATACCGCACAAGCCCTGCTCCTGCACATCTCTAACGTGCACGGCACATGGCGCAACGCAGTTGCACTAGGCATCGCTGACGAGCGGCTCTGGTGTGCCCTCGATGTAGCATGGGAAGTACTCCTTACTTCCCTCGCTATTTCCACGGGAAAGCCTCACCTCATGACGGAGATCGCATGAGGAGGTATCTGGTTTACATCGTTGGCATTGGATCTGGAATTTAGGATATTTCTCGTCTATCTCGCGCATGAGATGGGTAATTTCTTCACCCACGTTAAGTAGGTGTATGACTATGCAGTCAACTATCGCAACAACATAACACTGTTCAAGTAGCAAATATTTTTATTGTTATATATGTGCAATTTATGCATCTCAATCGTGTTTTGTCAAAGTGGTGATCAGCGTCATCTGAGAAAGGCCTCTCTGCGTTGACAATTTGAAGCTTCCCTAGCTTAAGCGAGCGCTCTCATTGGAGGAGAGGACTAGAAGTCCGAGACTATACCAAACAGGAATCGTTCAACGATAGTTTTTCGACGGGTCCAAACTCTGATGCTGGTCAGCGATTTGCAACTAGTTAACGCTGGCTCGGCCTTCTTTCTGTGGCAGTGAGGCTCAAATTTACCTGGTCAGACTTCCCGCCAGTTCGACGGCAAGACTACGCTCGATCACTACGTATACAGACATACTAGTCAGATCTCAGATCCGTTCATCTCGAAGAGGCGTCTACAGTGGACACTCACTGCGAAGGTGTCCTGGCGTTCCAGAATTCATCTACGATGGTCTCCGCACCGCCCCCTTCCTTCCAGACCTACTCTGCGACCACCGCGCCGGTGGAACTGCTCGCTTAGGTGGCAAGCTCCGCCAGGACCGTCGTACTTCATATGTGAGGCCTCGTCATCTCGTTAACTAGTTGACTAATGGTTTCTTATAGTCGACGTTACTTGATCTACGTTTTTTTCCAATCGTTCTGCCAGTTCTGCCCGCCCACAACACTACGGCACTAGCTTAAGATACGTATGCAACGGGAATACTGTCCACAGTGCTCGCAGTCGCAAGAAACTGTCTCGGGTTCCTCTCGTGCATATTGAGAGGTCTCTCGACGACCACGGCGAGCAAATGTCGCGTCAACTCTCGCCGGAGGAGGCATCAGTGGGAGTGGCTATCTGTATATCGTCGGTGCAATGTCACTGATGCAGGATTCAGGCCACAGTAGCCCTATTCTTATCTTACTTGAATGCAAATATCGTAGTATTCGAGAGTCGCCTGGGTCCTACAACGTCTATCGAAGGCGGTGTTGTGAACCTGGAGCCAATCGGAATGCATGTTCTTCGAGGGCTTGGATTAGCGGAAGCGACCCAGTGGCATCCAGGTTCCGTGGGTGCATATATATGAGTTGTCCGATGGCCTGTTGGGTAAAATCACTCTATGTTCCGAGGAGCGTTACGGTTTTGCATCCACGATGATCAAGCGATGGGACATCCAGAAAGTGTTGCTGGATACCATGGAGAAGAAGCAATTGACTATCGTATGGAACGCCAAGGTTGAAGATGCCATGGGTGCCACCCTGATCCGAGAACTGGTTGGGACTGGATTTACTTGGACCCGCATCACTTCCAATCAATACCATATTTTTCGGCTTGTTCAATGGCAGCGCGCCGTTTGAATTCTTCAATAGAACCGTCCCAGCTGCGCCGATCTCCCTTACAAACTTGTAATAGTCCGCTTGTACATTCACATGCTTGTTGGTCACTTCGTCATTAGGATTGAAGGCGTCGAAGTTCGTTGCAGGGTAGTCCTCGTCCTGGTGAAGATAAGCCAACCAGCGATTATCCGCGTCACATTGTCGTCCAGGCGAGCCATGCTGATGTACCCGTCGTCCACATAGTCTGTGAAGTTACTCCGGAAGTAGGAGTCGCCGGAGCCAAACGTGATATCGCCGGGCATAGTCATATCAAGCCCTGTGACAACAGAAAGGGTCGACATGGTCGCCGTCCAGTCGGATTGTACGAAGCCTTAGAAACCGTACTCCCGCTTCAAGATGTTGTTGAACATCTTGTCGCTGTTGCATGTGTAACTTCCATTGACGAGGTCTACCATTTCAAACCTCAAGATGATGTGAATGGTATAGAACGCGGATGAGGCTTACTGTTACTGCATATGACGGACGAAACGCCAGCCATGACGCTGCACAAGAACGGGTGCGCGTAAATCGCATGTTGAGTTCGGACATCGGCATTTGAGGATTCTTGGGTACGGAAGTGCTCCTGCTCACTAGCGGGACAAATAAGTATGAGATGCAACAGGAGGTGAACTTGTTCATGGAGGGCTTGGCGGTGGCTTATACTCCACCTTGTTGCAGGCCTACGATTGTCTCGTATGCAGATTCGCCGGTCAGGAAAGGATCGGCACCAAATCCCTCCCAATTGCGGCCGCCTTGAGCGATGCGGCTCACATTCATCATGGGACCAAGAGCAATGTTGACGCCTTTGCCCTTGAACACCTAACCCAAAGCCAGGCCACGAGCACGCATCAGAGCGCGATTCCAGCTGTGATAGATATTAGACAATTACGTCGGCGAACTTGAAGATGACTTACGTGGACGCAACCTGAATGCCAGCTGGGAATGCAGTCGCGAAGTCTGCAAAACGGACGGCGAGAGGCGAGTCCTAGCGAAATCGTGAGACAAACATCTCATAAATTCAAGCTACGCACTTCAAGACACAAACCGGGGAAGTTATTATTGGGTGGGACTGTTACAGACGTACAAGCCATTCACCCAACCGATATCAGTGGTAATGTTGACTTTTTCCTCGATGGTATAATGCCGATATATGGGTACCAAGCATATTCAGCACGGACACAATAGATTATGAGAAGTATCTGAAGATTCAACCTGAAGACAATCATATCATTAGAAGGGATGCACCCACAAGTTTTTGGCCTTCTGGTAGGCAATGGCCCATGCAGGCGCAAAATCAGGGCACAATTTGCGGATCACTGCTGACATCGGGAGGGGTCAAGGGGTCAGTTGCAGGGAGAACCGGGGGACGAGGTTTGAGCGTAGGTGCAGGGTAGGGAGTGAATGAATAGCTAGAGATCGGAATGGTGACGATACCAGTCGTGGTGAACTGCGCCTGAGGTGGACAGAAGCAGAAGATGTTGTGGAGCTTGATGAAGAATTGGACGAGGTTGCCTACCGATGAATATGAGCCAGTACTAGTAATACTGAAATTGCCACCTGAAGCAGGTGTTCCAGCAGGACTAGAGGACGAACCCAAGGCCGGCTCACTTAGAGCAAAGGGAAATATACACAACAGCGACAGCAGCTTGGACAACATTGCAGTTGCACGCGATGATAATAAAATCAAGAGTTAGAAGAACCACCAAAGTTCACAGGAGCTGTTGTGTGCACGGACCAGCACTTTTGTAGTTCGCCTGAGCTCGACTCGGAGCTGAACACGAGCACGGCAAAGATGTCACGACCACGATTCGCAGCTGCCAGCTGACCCATGGAGCGCTCGCTCGGCTACTTTTTGTCAGTAAAAAAAGCAGCAGGCGATCCAATTATCTTTGGTATCAATGCGTCCGTTCTAACGGACACAGTCTGTCTTTACGAACGAAGTGCAAGGAAATCCAGGGAAACCCGTGCGCGTGAAGCCAGACCTATGTGGCTTGAAATCTCAAGACACCACAGGCACCAAATAATATGCTTGAATTAAAAAGTAAAAGACAAGATGAGAGTGAGAATGAGAATGAGTGAGGGTGATTGATGGATCACATGTTGAACAGTTTAATCAAGGGAATGCCGTTGCCCCATACATGAAGCAATTTTACTGCTTAATTCGGATGGAGGTCAGCGAGACCGTTGGATAAATTAGCGGAGCGCAAACAGGACGACCTACCATATAATGTTCATTTTATCATGACTTTGCCCCACTGAGAATGTCCATGGAACCCATACTGGCATCCGGACAAAAATTAGCCTAATTGGCTGTTTCACCCAGGTTACGATCCAGACATCCAACATTGGTTTGGGTGTTAACCTAGGAGAGCATCCGGACTGTAACACCTGCGGAGGGAATGGGGGTCATGCTAGGTTGAAGTCCGGAGTCCGAATTCCGAAAAAGAAGTATAGAGTGAGCATGTCCTAAGGAAGACAGTCGTTCCTTCTATGGTCTGACTAGGGGAAACTAAGCATGTCCGGACTCGATGACTTACCTTGCGCTGCCTCTCGTATCACCTAATAGGTCGACCTCTCCCAGGTGGGATCGTTCAGGAGAACGACGGATCAAAATATATGTCGAAGGCTCGTAACATGCTGCCAGTGGGAGTGGTAAAGTAGCCTCACCTGGCCATTGCCAGACCATAATGGAAGGACTCCAGACAGTGGGTCTAGCAGTCGTTCCTTTTCAAGTTGAATATTATGGGGGAACTTCGAACTTCGAAGGAACTTGGATTGTTTATGTAAAAATTGGTTGCACGAGTCTCCCCAACCCACAATCTCGATGATTTGTGAAGTAGGGAGAAGCGAAGTCAGTTTGCCGTCATGCAATGCGAAGTACTGAGTAGGGACTACGGAAATGTTACCCAAGATTAACAAACACAGCAATTTTCCATCTTCTTGCTGGTGTGCATAATGTGATTACAGTTTGTCAGTCATTGCAGTCTTTCTTGATGTGAAGAGTAGGGAGGGAAGTTCCGATAACTGTACAGCAGGCAGCGACAAGGTTAAGGTTACAGTAAAGTAGACCGACAATGACCCTCCCCCACTAACGTGGGAGTCGGGGAAGGTAGTGATCCACCGATCAGTGCAACGTAAACCACGCACAATAGGGGCTTTTGAACGTTGTGTAGCAAGACTTCAATGTTCCCTTGAGGTCCTGAAGCCTTCCCAGAAGGAAATAGTAATTAACAAGTGCGATGTCAGGTATCGATAACAAGTACATGATAGAGAGATGAAAGAAAGAGTGTGCGTACTCTAACTCAACATATATCAACAATGATTCCATCCCAAGTTAATGTCGAGTCTCACGCTCACGGCTCAGACGCTCTTAAGGTTGCCACTTTTCGCAGCGAGGCTCACAGTGGCGAGCTTCTGACTAATGTCGCTCCCCGCCACCGCTTTCCCATTTGGGCCCTTTGCGATGGAGATATCGTCCTGCGACTTGAGCTGCTCTACGTCGGCGTTGTGGTGGTGGACGACATGTATATCCTCGAGTGTTTCCTTCTCGGATTCTTGCTTGAACTGATACAAATCCTCGCCGAACTTCCGCGCCTCTGGTGACAGGTGATGGGCGAGTGTCGACATACGCTTCACCGCCATCATTCCCAGCACTGCTTTTCGGACTGCGAGAAAATTCACGCTGTTCAGTACTTTCACGAGTGGATAAGGAATATGGGACGCACACGTCTTCTTCGCGTCGAAAGCCTTCCTGACGTTCGGCAACAAGTCTCTTGGCTCACCCGTCTCGTTCTCGACGAAGTGCGGTATCTCAGATGTGAGCCATTCATGCTCAAGCATCTGTGCTGCAGTTGGCCGTTGTTCGGGATCGACGGTCAGGCAAGTGGCAACAAAATCCCGGGCAGTGTCCGAGACGATGGACCAATACTCCTCTGTGGACATATGAAGTTGCTTCGATGGCAAAAGTGCGGAAGCAGCATACCAGGCTCGAACTTGTAATCTCCAGCGATGATGGCTTCCATCTCTTGTCGCTGCGTGTCGCGATCGAAAGGGGTGTAACCTATATCAAGCTTTCAGCACTGAAATCATTAAAGAAAACACGCCATAGATGCGCACCAGCGAGCAAGAAATACGTGATCACGCCCATTGCCCAGACGTCAACAGGTTTCCCATGACCCGCTAGCAGCAGTGTCAGGACAATGATCAATATGTCGAAATCAACATCTCGCACTCTTTTTGAAGATCTCAGGCGCCATGTACTATCAAAGCATTTTAATCCCCGTACAGAGACAGGGGAACTCCGACTCACCCCAGGCGTGCCACAAACTTCCGTCAACATGCTCAACTTGTTCTCCGCCATTACTCGACTAAGGCCGAAGTCGGCGATCATGATTTCCGAAGTCTTCTCTGGTTTTGACCGGAAGAGTAAGTTCTCCGGTTTCAGATCGCGATGCACGATCCCGCAGTCATGAATGTATTTGACCGCCTGGAATATGGTGCGGATGAGCCCAGCCGCGTCACTTGTACCTGTAATTGATGATATGCGGAAACGGAAATAGGGGATACTTACGCCTCAGTGTACTGTCCCCTAGCACATATGCTATCGAAGAGTTCACCACCAGTGCAAAGGTCGAAGCAAAGGTAGAGGTTGTGCGACGTCTAAAAATAGAAACGGTTCATTTGGTTAGCGGGCGCTATGGAACGGCGTGTCCACCATGCACGGACCTCGAAGTAGTCGTGCAGTGTCACAATGTTTGGATGACCGCTCGATATCTTCTTTAGTACAGCAATCTCATTGCGAACCTGAAGTGGAATGTGATCAGCACCTCTGGTGTAATGATGTCCCAGAAAGGAGGAAAAGTAGCTGCGGGCCTGCAAGGGTTGAATGTGGCGCCCGGTTGATTGGACGAAATATCCGCAATCAGCGTTTGTTATCAAGATCATTGCAGCGCGCATATTTTTCCCATGCCTGACATGCTGTAAGACCACTCTACCGAGTAACGTTGATTCAACTGCAAGTTGCGTCCCCAGCGACATCGCAACCGAATAGACTATTATCAACGCTGGAGTCTGTTACCACTCACCATATGTTCCCTCCCCTCCATGAGCTTCTTGTTAATGACTTTGCAAGCATAGTATTTGCCTGTCGTGATGTGTATGGCCTCCTTCACGATAGCATATGTACCGCTTCCAAGCGTACGTCCTGTACGATACTGCAACGATCAAGACAATATCAGAACGAGAAAACCAAAACCAAGAATGCGGATGAGGGGTTAACATTCCCCTGGGCGATCACTGTGACACTGTGATACCAAGTTTAAAGCACGTACCTGACAAGGGACGGTAGCGGATTGAGGCGGCATGATTGCTGCTTGAGCGTAAGAGTCCTGATGGTCGTTCGATGGAGCGAACGATAGGCAGATGAAGGAATTGGGATAAGATGAGATCCAGAAGCAGCTGTAGAGCAGCCTAAATAATCTCACCTCAGGGACAGTCTCCGGTCGACTTTCCTTTTCTGTCGGCGACGGCGACGGAGGCGTTGGCTTTATGTCTGACTCTGGTTCCCGCACAGGTTCCGGTTTTGGTTCTGGCTCCGGCAGGGGGTCGGCAGCAATGGTCGGTGGGGGCAATGCTGGAACCGAATTCGACTGTGGCGAGCGTTTGGTCAATCCCACCGACGCTGCCAACGTCGAAGTTGAGAATCGTTGCGAGGGCTTTTGAGGAGCGAGGGTTTGCGCTCGTCTTGTCTTGCGCTTTTCTGTTTGCTGGCTCACGGTGTTCCCCATGCTTGCCGTCGGTAGTGTTGAGGAGTCGTCGGTAAGAGGTGGTCACGGTGAGAGATAGAACAGTTGGCTCACTACTTACTTAAGGTTGAAGGGTACCAAGCAAAATATATACCATCAGCACCATAAGCACTGTGGGCGCTTCGCTGACTTTCTTTTTCGAATTCGAAGCACAGGTACCAAGGTCGATGCTACAGAGCTGTGCGCCACTGCACTGCGTTCCTAGACAGACGCCTCCTGGCGTCGCTTATCTTTCGTCGAACAACCTACTCGATGAGAGTACACTTTTAAGGCTGAGCAAGAACCTCCAGGCAGCTGTGCAGAAATTGCACTCGTTGAAACACAGCGACACGTTGTTTTCATCTCGGATCCTACTCGCGAGCGATTTTCGACGAATCACGGTGCAGCTGGCCTGGTTTAAATCATGTCACACTGTCCAGACTTCTACATGGCTTGCTTCATGTTGATGTTGTGCGTCGCCCTCATCCACAGGATTGCAATTACCCAACTCCTGTGTTGGTGGCTGGACAGGTCAAATCTGAATCATTCAGAGTCATAGGTCATCCAATGCCATCTGATGGATGTTCTATCAGTCAGAAGAACTCACAGCTTCATATATGTTTCACTCGCACAGACTCTGGTATGGGATAGGCTGATCATCCTCACGGCCTCACTACCTTGTAATACTTTGTCATTAATGTCGCTGGCACTTCCCGGGGTAGATCCTATCGTGTCTTATGTTGACCAATGGCTCTATTGCGCCCCAGGGTACGATACGGGGTCATTACGAGGTTCCCACCACCTTGCTTCTCCAACTGATTGTACTATCAGATCAATCTATAATCCAATATGTCTCGCTTTTACCTCTGTATACGCAGGCCACGAGTTATTCGGGATCACCACACTTCGGCCCGGAGACTCATCGAGATGTTCTACGATGCGATCGCTGTCAATGAGGTGTTGAATGCAACCCTTGAGTATTCTAGCTAAGCATCAACGTTTGTCGGTGCCAAAATTGTGAACTCGCAACAAAGGTACAGAAGTTAGCTAGTCGAATGACATGTGTTCAACATCTAAAAGCCAGCTGCTGACACGGGGGTTTTGTACCATTCGAAGTGAATATCTCCACCCCGTCGTCCAAGTACTATCGGTTACGGTCTATTCGTGATGAGCCTCCATTTCGTGAGTCACACTTTTGGGCATGGAAACGTGATGGCTTGTCACATGGTGTAACGGTATGTCACGAAATATAGATTGTAAGGGATAGTAATTCGTTGGTGAAAGTTCAATCTGAGTTATGATTGCATGATTCTGTCAAGTTGTGACTGTCACACAATTCAAGCTTCTAAACTTTAATTTGAAGGGCCCACCTAGTGCTCTTCAAGTTTGAATTTTCCATTGGCCAACATACGATTGACGATGCTCGAGTACGCTGAATCCTGTGTTCACGAACATGGGGTCAGGAAGTGTCGGTCCCGGGCCCGAACTTCTGCATGTACGTATCTGAGTTTGTGATATAACCCGCCGCAATTTAGTTTAACGTAAACTCACGTACAGCGCAGAAAACCAACGACTCGTCCCTTCTCTGTTTTTCTTGCCTGCTGGATTGTCGACTGCGACAAAAAGCATACCAGTTTCATTAGATTTTACTATATCTCACTCAGTTAATCGTCACCATGCTCATTCGTCTCATCCCATCCGGACCAAACGGCGCCGTTCTTTACAACGTCTCCTTCCCGACCAACCTTCCCGATTTGCCTACTCCCCTTGCGTGGTCGAACCAGCTACACCTTTTGACCTCGGTATTGCGCCTCGAGGCTCCGCAAAGCATTCATGTGTTCGACCGTTCAGTCGGTCTCGTCGCCCTGATAGTTGAAGTTATGTTTGATATACCAACCAAGGAGGTCGTCGTGAGCTTCGTTGACGGGCGCAGTTTAAAGTTGCCCATGCACTCGCAGTGCATGCAGATGCTTCAGGCCGTCATTGATGACGTTAGAGCGTGTTCCGCACAAGAATCTCGAAGAGACAGCTTCGAAGGTGCCACCTCTGCTAGCATCTGCAGCAGCGTTGCTAGTTCACAGGAAATTCCTAGCACATCCGGCGCACCCCCGAAATCTCCGAAGTTGAGCCGGCATAAGAAGCAGCGTTCCCTGCTGTTTTCTTTGATCTCGTACGTGTTGTCGTCTTCTTCGCTCCTCCAGCAGTCTGACTGGTTTTGGGCGACTCTTTAGCTCGTTGGTACCACGTTCCTTGTCTCCGCCCCCAGCCCCTCCTCCATCACCCACCACACCCAATCCCTCGTCGCCGCCTCCCCTCCCGCCAATTCCCCCTATTATACCCCGCAATGCATCATTTTCTCCCATCCCACAATCTCCAATCTCCCCTTATAACCCCGCTTTCCCACCATTTACGGACCCGCCGATTCTCCGTCGCCGTGCGCGCGCCACACTTATTGATGCATGGAGACGACACGTAGTCCCTGCGCTTTCGGCACACAACCATTATGCCGGGTACACTGAATGGGTGCTCCGTGGTATTGGTACCGTAGTTCGCTCCGAGGTGAGAGACATTGAGAGATCCTGGCAGCGCTGTGATGCGCTTGGGCGCGGTGCAATTCGCAAACATGGAAGGACGCAAAGCGAGGGGAGACTTGCTCTTGACTTTGGTGGTCGCAGCTCTGAGGAACCCCACAGGCGGTGGCGCGCACCTTCACCATTCCCCGATGAAGCAGAGGGTGAACATGACGATTGTGTCGTGTATCCTCGCCACGAACAAGGTTTGGTTCATGCCATTTCCAAATGCCGTGTTGCTGACAAGTTTGTAGCAAACGAATGGGGCAGAATCCGTCATGTTCGCAACCCAAGTTCATCCGACGAACTTGACGCGTATGCTTTCGAGTTTAGCGTGGAGAACGGCAGCCTCTTACGCGAGAGCTTTGGCTTTGGGGCTGACGTCTTTGGTGATGTGTGGGATGACGACAGCCATGTCGGTTTCGATGATTTTGGCACCGTGGGCCCCAGAACGGAGTTTATCTTCGACGATGGACAGCTCAGGTTCGACGAGGATTTTGGAAGTGATTACGAGGGTGACTATGTAGTCGACACGACGTTCGCTGCTACGCCCGTCCGATGCGACTGAGGAAGACGAATCAGATGAAAGCCAATCATCTTTACGTACGCCTGAGGACGGTGAAGTGCTCCCTTTACCACTCCCAGCTACGTTACCAGCTTTGTCCGAGAAGGATGCATGCTTTCAGCAGCGCAGTCATTCCGACTCCGCTCCGACGGCTGTCTCCAAAACGACTTCTTCTCGTCCTAAACTTCGTCCTAACCCCGGATGCCCCGCTACTGTGCCATGTACATATGCCAAGCCTGCGAGTCCTACCGCGGCCCCACGGAGCGACCGATTGCCGATGCATCCGCAGAAATTCTCCCCGAGTTCCCCTACCTCACCGTCACGTTTACCGAAGCGCATGCCCATTCCAAACATAGAAGAACTTCTTTCCACTCGTGTTACTTTGCTTTCCCGAATTCGAAGTGCGCTAACTCTCGTGCGTTCTCGTGCACGTGAGGAGCATTGGGGCTTGATGTGGTCGCGAAACCCTTCTGGGTGTGGAGTTTTGGACCTTGAGGCTGAGGGGCTGCTTGAAATCAGGGCACGCAGGCGTGCATGGAGTGCAGGCATCAAGGTATCTGCTTCTGCGCCAATTTTGGTTTCAGCTGCTGTCCCGGGTTCCAGCCCGGGCGCGAGGGTATGGGATGGCTCCTGCCCGTCCGCCCCGCATTTTCCACACCGACCTCCTGGGCTCTCACCACCTGTGACAAAGGTGAATGGACCGATTATCCCCACTGGCCTTTTGTTGGGTAGACCTGTCAAGAGGTCGCCATTAGCTATGTACGTGTGGACCGCGGACGATGTGCTTAAGCAAGACGCTGCTCGCAACGGCAAGTACGGAGATATTGGCCTCAAACGTGGCGGAGAGACGGCGGGTTTGAAGCGAGCCCTGCGCGTTTCGTTCCTCGAGAGCCCCACAAAGTTGTTTCCCGTGCACGAGGAAGGGGACGATGAAGAGGGGTCCTCCAAGATTGACTTCCCGCAAAGTCCTACGTCGCCGACATCACCAACGTCACCTATCAAAGTTACATCAACCACCATTCCGGACGAGAGATTTGGTGTCAGTCAGGGAGGTACCAGTATGACTGATGATCCGTTCTTCTACTCTCCCTTTCATGCACGTGCGCGGACTACGAGCATGTATCCTTGCTCTCAGCCGATACAGGAACTCCCGATGTTTAGGCCACGGACCCCTCCTCCATCGTATCAGGCTGCCATTGGAGATGGTAACGCCGATGATGACGACGATGAGTGCGAGAATGGGACGCTCGATACTTGCGCATTGTTATTCCAACCCCTTTCAGCATTGCGCTTGACATCGCCCCCAAAAACTACGCCTGCACGACCTCCGCTAGTTCCAAATCCGCCGTTCACTCCTCGAGTTCGTGCTGTGTCCTTGCCGACATGCCCACTTCGCCCGCGTAGTCCATCTCTCTCTTCGAGGTCTGACGAGGATTGCCAGGATTTATCACAAGCTTATGCTGCGCCACCGCCTCCAGCCACCCCCATTACCGCAGCGCCAACCATTGCGATGACTGATTCTTACCTCACTTATGCGCACCTTCATGCACCAGTGCCTATCTGTGGGAAAGCCAGCGTGGCAAAAGGCATGTGTGAAAAGGGCAAGGGAGTTGCAAGCCAAGAGGTGGTCTTTGAGCGGAACGGGGAAGAATTTACTTTGGGTTTGGAGGTGGCATTAGGTAGGGCAGAAGAGGGGCGTTCAGTGTGGTGAAAAAAGAGAGGCGTTTGAATGCTGATGCACAGAGCCAAGACCCGACAGGAAATGACTACTGACGTTTGCTCTAATCTTTATTCGTGTCTATCATGCTTTCGCTCGTATCAGTTTTCGTATTTTCGCCCTCATCGTGTAAGTGTGTACTCTCTTCCATTGTACATGTGAGCTCATCGGCGTTTCTTTAATCTAAAGCATTTTAGTCACGCTTTTGCCCATTGGTTAGCGTTATAATGGTTTCACCTAGACCGTCATCAGATACTCGGATCGAATTACCTAGTCATGTGGTAGTCTCAGCAGGCCTGGAATTCTAATTGCTCAATGGATCCGTACGGTTTATCAAAATTTCGGCTCCTTCGTTCTGAGTTTGGCGTGTTGTGCCCCGCCTTCGTACATGTGGCATACAAGTTTCTTGTTCACAACAGACCTCCGCGTTTACGTTATACTTTGACATGTCACTCCCTCAGATTTCAAAAACGATGACAAGGTTATGTTGGTGGGCAGTACTTTGGACGTGATTCAATCTGCAGGGTAATGATCCGGCCTCTACTACAACAAATCAAATCCCCGCTCGGCCAAATCAACTGTATATGTAAGAAATCATGGTCATCTCCCTCAAATTAGATGAAAATGAAAATGTCCCTGGGGTTGGGATGCGCGCATGAAGCAGTCGGTGATTAAGTTGACTACACCATGAGTTCTGTACTTCGAATCAGCTCCGTTGCATGTGTTTGAAGAAAGCGTTGTGTGCAAGATACTCATTAAAGAAAACCTGTTAATGGGCGGAGAGCATTGCGTTCCTCGTTATGAACCTGTCTCGCTGAGACATCTAGATTGCAATGTGTATAGTCGGTGATTAAATATATTATGCCTATCACCGTCAACGGCGCACAATAACCGCTAAGCTGCATCTACCACCCAAAAATCCTGTTCGAAAAAAAAATCAGATGGTGTATCAACATTAAGAAGCAGGCGCTTACTCCTCGTGCATCTCAATGCCACCGACAGCCCAGCGTCTACCAGCATCTACCTGAGAAATCACCTGCGCAACCTCATCGCTCAAACCCACAGGACCACACACGCCGACGATGACACCTGTGATATCCATACTGGCCTTGACTCCAGAGCCGTAAGACACTGCGCGCGACATCACTGCGTCGAGGACTTTAGCGACTTTTGGGCGTCCTGCGGTGAGTGTGAGCCCTGGCGGGAGGAAATCTTTGCCTGGGGGTTTTTCACATGCACGTGTGTAGTAGACGGATATTTTAAGTGGCGCGTAGACGCTTTGTTGGATAAGCGCCACTAATTGGGGGACGAGTGGAGTGAGGGAGGCTAGTGGAAGTGAGTCACATTCAGCGAGAATGGGCAACGATACTGACCAGAATCTTGAACGCTCCAAATGACTTCTATGATCTTCACTCGGCTTGCACCTTCCGAGTCTCTCTGCCAGTAGTGGTCGGAAAAAACACATCATAAATGATCAATCTGACTCACTTGGAGGATATCTTGAACGGCTGAGAGGGCAAAGGTAATCCCACTTCCGCCGACAACGAACATCGCAGCGGAATAGCTCGCATACACGCAGTGTCCCGGTCCTCCTGCACAAGATATACAGCCATGAACGGAATGCCCATCTTCACTTACCATATGGACCCTCAATCATAACCTGCACCATCCTCCCAAACGTGCTTTCATCTGTACCATACCCCGCTACTTTTGCCATCTCGTACAGCCGCCCCGTCCATCCACCGGTTTTCTTGCACAATAAAACCATGCCCTCAGGTGTCTTCGCTGCGGTAGCAATGGTAAACGGGTGACTCTCTGCCCAGCCGATCCACCCCATGGCTGAGGAAAGTATGCGGATGCGTACGTGCTGCCCTGCCCTCCAGCCAGCATTGAGCTGGGGAACCTCGATACGTGTGAGCATAAGGTCGGGGATGGGACGTATGCGCGCATTATAGCACTCGTGTTTTCATAAGCCGGATGAGGTAGTCGAGGCCGATGGCACCGCCAGCGGCGATCACGTATGGCCAGACAGAGGGTTGATGACCATGAACCTGGATATGCATAGCAATATCAGAAGTTGGAAACGTGCCACGGAAACAAGTTAGGCTCACAGCTGGGAGAAAAAGAATGAAGAATACGATATGCGAGCCTGTAGAATACATTGTACGCCCGTCGTCTGAAGAATGGAGCGAAAATAGGAATAAAAGATCTAGACTGATGAGCGCAACAAAGGCCCATATGATTTCTGGTGTGCGAACGTATTTAGAAAATGTGTGGTCTATCGTCCACTGATAAACTAAGATGGGGGTGAATGCCAGACATCAGCGCTGAGTAATTATGTTCTTTTCGAACTCACTATAGCCAAGCGAATGCACGTTGGATGCGACCACAAGGAGTGTCCCCGCATACCGATGAATATAATTGAGCTGTAGATAGTTTATCAGGAGTTTACCCAAAAAAGTGCAGATACCAACCTTCTCATACCCGAGGCCAACAAACATACCCAGTAAATTGTTTTTCGTCGCCAAGAGATAGACGACAGGAATCTGCGACATTGCTACGAATCCAGTACGTAGCGGATCCGCAAAAGGGTTTGATTTAAGGAACCCAGCATAAACCAGAACCGCAGTGTAGATCACCAAGATCAGTGCCTGCCCCAGCGAAAAGCCCTCCTCGAGTCTGTACCGCAGGATATTAGCGAAAGTTGGGACACGTGAGGACCATGCGCGGACATGTGGAGGGAGTGACCAGCCCTCTTCCTTTGCCGCTGGGTGTCGAATAAGGTGCGCGTCTGAATGAAGGGTATGTGATTCTTCCGATGTAAGGTTGTCAGCGGCAGCGGCAGGGGCAGGGGCAGGAGCCCCGAATGCGAGAGTTTGTACGGAGCGCATGACAGGCCTTGGCGCACGGCGCTCAAGCGGGATCGCACGGAGGATATGTCCATGGCGCCATTCCGCAGCGCGGGAGAAGCGTGCAATAGCACGAGGAAGCGCGAACAGGGCAAACACGCCTGCAAGTGCGAGAAGGAAGACATCGATATGGAACACAAGTTTGAAGGGGTCCACCTGCGGGATTGGAGCCTGATGCTTGATTTGGTTGCGGCATCCATGTCTGGAAAGGGCTCAATGGTTCAACCTATTGAATCGACTAGAGGGTGTGATAGCAAAATGAGCGAGGAGGAAGTTAAAATATGTGCGGGACCACGCCGCGTGAACAGACCAGCCTGAGGGCGTAAGTGATGGTGGATGTTGGGAGAGGCGAGAGGACGTTGAGGTGACTCACAACTACAGGTCCGACTCTATATGGGATGTCAATGGATAGGCATGCTACTAATTAACTGCGCAGGTAGGGCATGGAAGAGACGCTTTTGTGCCTTGATATCATAATATTAGTCGAGATGGAATGCAAGTATTAGAAGTCATTAAACGTGTTTGCCTCATGTCCATCTTACGAAAACTTACCAGTCAGGTGGCAGCAGCGCTTATACTGGGGACCTAATAGTAAGTGGCATGTATCTATACTGCCGTTAGTAGGCCTTAGTAGGCAGTGCTGCGGCGGAGATCAGTACCCCAATGCTTGAACCAGCCGAGGAGATGACTTCGACCCTCTTCGACCTGCCAAATCACATTCGGAACTTGCTTTATTTTCTCAAATCAGGTCACGTCGATAATAAAGAAGGAGCAGCTTTTTTTTTTCTTCTGTCTCCCGTAGATAGAAATAGAAGGAAGAAGATAAGTCGTGCCTTTAGCCTATCATTGGAGGACTGGGTCACATCATGATGTTGGAGAAATGCTGTATATGTTCAAGTCACCCATCCGAGGCCATTCTGGGAGGACACTAGCATCAGATTACATCGCACTGGTCCCCGAAGAAGGCCGTGTGCAGCATTGTGGATCATGCCGGATCTCGCATCGAATGCCACTGGCAGCAACGGGTATGAATACTCGGCCCCAGACAGGGCTGTTCCGTAGTAATGGAGAAGGTGAACTTCATATTTCATTTATTGTGTGAATTGATGTTGATTAGGAGGTCCTCAGGTAGTGCCTGAGATCTCGCTGCTCAGCAAGTGCTGCTCCGTCTAAGATAGTAGTGGACTGCGGCCAGATTGTTTCAGGCCTAAACTACCAAACACACCTCATATATGCCCAAACTTTGTCTTGCGAGATATTCATTCCGATCCGCATGCCCGAAGCCATTCATCTGCACCATCGAGGCCCGGGTTCAAAGCCGAGCCTGCCCGCTCAGACCAACCGATGAAGCCATCGACCAACATGGGCAAAGACAGCGATGCCTCTCCAACCCCGGGGCCCCGGACAGTGTGTGAAGCCGATTAGTACGGACCAGGATATACCGGATTATTGTGCCCGATGCATGGGTCCATCAGGGAATTGAGAGGTTTGTCACACAGTATCTCTTGTCCACCTTGCTGGCTAATTCACCTACCGCAGGAAATCTCAGTGACGTTTCACGATACAGAGGCAGATGACACATCTGGAGCAACGTCGTCTACTTACGCACCGATAGATACATCGACAGATCGTCTCGGTCGGTGTTCCGTCGTCAATTTCAAGGTACATTCAAACACTTCCGCATCTGCTTATTCAAAGCCTATCGTGGTGTTTACTGTTCAAAAGCAAACACTGCTTATTAAAAGCGAGCGAGCTGCTTCTCATATCTTATTAACTTGCTCTCACTTGACCAATCACTTGTTTATGCACTGTAATGTAGGACACGTCTGCCATACGTCAAGCCACCATGTACTACTCCATTGCGGGAGAGGTCAACGCCAAGGCAGAGGCACACGATATTCCATGTCCCACCAATGCCTTCTGGGCATGGGCTCAGACCTAAATCCAGAAGTCCGGTCACACCTTATCTCTGCTTGGTTTCATTCCATATAACATTCAATATTCCTAATCACGACTATGAGTGTGTCTCGCATTCACGATGGGCAAACCAGAAAGTTCCACCCTCCAGTGAGGGGGAGGTCATCGCCAAGGAAGAGGCGCACGATGTTAACCTATCTGACCAACGCCTTCTGGACCTTGGGATTAGACCCAAATTCCGCCGTGAGATGTCTCTGTTCGGAGTGCTTGGGATATCATTCTGTGCCATCGGCATTCTGAATGGAATGAGCAGCGCCATTCAGACAGGGTTGTTCTCTGGAGGCCCACTTGGCCTGTTCTGGGGATGGAATGTGAGTTTGACACTTCAGTCTGCCTAAATACGACCCAAACTGCTATTCTATACAGATATGCAGTTTCTTTATGCTTCTAATTGCGTTCAGTTTTGCAGAGATTTGCAGTGCATAGTAAGTAAGCCACACCATATCAGAGCCCACGCCTTAGGTCGTCGCATAGCCCAACAATGGGAGGACTCTACTTCTGGGTTTGCAAAATGAAACCAGACGTTCCCATTCTTGGTTGTAAGTTTAAACATCCACCCGTTGCGCATTAGCTCAATGAATCAGTCTTTACTGGCTGGCTTTATTCCATGGCGATGGTATTTACCGGTGTCTCCGCTAATTTAAGGTATGTTGCGTTTTTCATCATTGAATCAGAACCTACGATTTGCCATCTCCATCTAGTGTCGCTTTATACCTTTCATCCATGGCAGAAGTCGGACAAGGAAGAACTCTAACGAGAAGTAGAAATCGCTGCGATCGCATGGGCCGTAAACATATTCTCTGGCATTGTCAATACCATTGGAACGAAGGCTATAGGACATATGAGCACGTTATTTGTCTGGTGGACACTCGGAGGCACAGTTGTTTTGGTTACCACCCTGCTTGTAAAAGCACCTATGAAGGTAAAGTTCTGCCGATCCGCTTTCCTTCACGTGTCATCTGATCTTGTCAGAATTCTGCCGACTTCGTGTTCACGAATGTTCAAAAGTAAGCTTTGCTCTTGTTGCGAACGACAGTTATTGACTGGCCGACTAGCTTCACTGGCTGGCAATCTAGAGGCTTTGTTGTGCTTCTTGGGTTTCTTCAGGTGAGGTTCGGCTCTGTACACATGTGGTACAATCTGACTCACAGCCCGATCTTACTCTAGGCTGTATACACACTCGAGGGGTGCGAAACAGCAGCTCAAGTGGCAGAAGAAGCTGTGCGAGCAGAGATCCTGGCTCCACTCGCTGTAGTTGGCAGCATCGCTGGCTCTTGGTTGATCGGTCTCGCGTATTTGCTTGCGCTTCTTTTCGCAGTTCAGGACATCGCTTCTGTTCAGGCCACCACATTTGCCATCCCAATTGCTCAACTCTTCTATGATGCAGTCGGGCCCCAGTTGACACAACTGTGTCTGATTGTTATAATGGTTTCTCAAGTGATGGCCGCAATCACGACATTTACCGCAAGTTCGAGACTATTCTATGCGCTCGCAAGAGACAATGCGTTCCCGTTGAAAAAACAATTTTTGACCTTGAACCGGTTTCAAGCGCCATACTGGGGTGTGTGGACTAGCGTCTTGATAGGATGCATCATATCATGTGCCTACATCGGGTCTGCGATTGCAGTCAGTTGATCCAGCTTATTACGGCGCTACTCTGTTAGGCTTTTTGCATTTACGCTTTCACAGTTCAACGCCATCTTATCATCAGCAGCCATATCAGTGATGTTGAGCTACTTGCAGCCCATCATTATCCGTGTGTTCTGGCCTGACTCGTTCGTTATTGACAATGATTATCCAAGCCATGTCTGACTCGTTTCTTGAATTTAGAATTCAAGACTTTGGACCTTTTCGCCTCGGAAAGTGGTCATGGCCAGTGAATTTTGCCAGTTTCTTGGTACGCAAATAATTTGTAATGCATAGCTGGTATTTATCACCCATGCAGTTCACCATTTTTGTCTGCATTTTATTCATTCTACCTACGGCATACCCGGCGGACGTCCTCAACATGAACTACTCAATTGTTGCTGTGGGCGGTCTTCTGGTTGTGATCACGATCAACTGGTTTTGGTGGGGAAGGCATAGTTTTAAAGGCCTTGTAAAAACGGTCACAATCTAATATCACAAGTGTTCAGGGTCAGACAGCTAAGTAGAATGCAATTGGTCTCGCGGCTTGCCCTCTTAGCTAATGTATGAATGTCACGTGAGACTCGGGTATGAAACTAAGACTTATTAGTTCCCATGTACACTTGCAATACGTCGTTGGTACACATCATTAATATTGCCAGGCTCAAGTACCGCTTGACTCTTGTCCCTGAGACCTTCCTTACACCTGCACCTTGTCATACTATTACGACGCATTACATGTTGTTGCAGACGACATCAATTAGTAACTGACCATACTTATTCTTGTAGATCACGATGAACGGTGACTACAAGGCCTCGAAGGAGGCTTTCGTCTCTGGAATGACTGGCTCGACAGTTTTTCATGTAAACATGATAAGCGGCGTTGCATTGGTGCGTATTCCTACGCGTTATTCCACCTCAGCAAGTTGACCATCTTCAGTCCTCGATCGCCCTTCATTCGGCTCTGCGTTCGCGTGTGCAAGCGTTCGGGTCCGCATACTTTTTGGCAGAGTTTATGATACTTGTGATACCTCTGTTGTTGTCTATGACCTTATTTGCGGAAGCTCCTGGCGCACTATCTCTCCTACTACTCGTACCGATGCTTGTATTGCTCCTTCTCCCCCCTCTTGAAATAGGCACGCCTTTGCCAGCTGAAAGTCGAGACGAGCTGGTGTCTCCAGGTGGAAGAAGTCGAGCAGAGACTCCGCCAAAGCCCTTGTCTCAGTCCCTCAGGCCCTTACCTGCTCTGACCACTTACCGTGCTCACATGATGTTAATGACGATCCTTTCCATCATTGCTGTCGATTTTCCGGTGTTCCCCCGTTTCCTAGCAAAGTGTGAGACATATGGTGTTTCTTTGGTATGTTCAGAAAAAGCCATTGTCCTTTAACTCTCACACAACTCGATTTCATAGATGGACATCGGCGTTGGCTCGTTCGTATTCTCTCAAGGCGTTAGTGTCTGCGATTCCAATCATCAAAGACATATCTTACCTCCAGGCCCCGATCATTCCTAAACTGAAGTTCGTCTCCCGTAAGACGATACCCATCATTGTGTTAGGCGTTCTTCGTGTCGTGCTTGTGAAAGGCACTGAATACCCTGTAGGTTTTCGTATGGGTTCTATGTCACGCGTCCCTCTTAATATCTACAACAGGAACATGTGACAGAGTACGGGGTACACTGGAATTTCTTCCTCACCCTTGCCCTTTTGCCTATCATCGAGGTCTTAATACATCCTGTTATTTTGCATATCCCCGTCGCTCTGCTGGGTCTTTGGATTGGAGTTTGTAAGTAATAGTCTGCTTATCATAAGAACCTGAAATGGATGCCTGTTCGATAGTGCATCAATTCGCACTGTCATCCGGAGGAATGAAGGATTTTCTGCTCAACGCCCCACGGAGCAATATTATTTTTGCGAACAAAGAAGGATTGCTCTCCTTGCTAGGTATAATTTGTCACTCTGGTAAGATGTACATATTCTAATTCCTCTCCACTAGGCTATGTGTCAATCCATATACTCGGCCTTTCCTTAGGAACCGTCGTACTTCCTCCTTCCCCTTCGTTTTTCCGGAAGCAGCAGCAGCTCTTACTCGACGGGCCATCCTCTCACCGACCAAGCAAACTTGATGCTTCAGCACCCAGACAGAACGCAAAGATCGTCATTGAGTTATTGTCGTATTCAGTGGTGTGGTGGATGCTTTTGGCCTTCACGAGGCTAGGACTAGATGTTTCGAGAAGGATGGTTCGTTCTACTTTTTGCGCATATAACTTTCTATCCGAGTTTTATGTGCTGAGATAATTCTTAGGCAAACATCTCATATATCCTTTGGGTCGCAGCTTTCAACACGTCTTTCATCCTTGGCTACATTTTACTCGACATGGTGTTTTTTCCCACCAGAACGTCGAAGATACGAGATCCAACTGATCCTTCAGGCAAACGGCTCCTCATCGAGGAAAAAGGACCGAAAGGTTGTGCACCTGCGCTGTTGGACGCTATCAACAAGAATGCATTGATCATGTTCTTGCTGGTTCGTCTTCCCAACACAATTTCTCCTGCATTTGGCGTCCTGACATCTATGTCAAGGCAAATGCAGCCACTGGTTTGATTAACCTCAATATCCAGACTATGTTCGTGGGTAATACGAAAGCGATGGGAATACTGTGTGCGTACTCTATGGGCATGTGTGTTTTTGCATGGCTTTGTAGAAGGAAGCGGATATGGAAGATATGAGGTCCCAAAATATCTCAAATACCCATACACTTCCCAGTATTCTTGCAGTTGAACCTACCAAGCTCCACCACAGTGGATGGCACTATCGCGAGACATTGGCCGAGTTCTTCCGCTGTCTTAGTATTCGGTCCATATCAACAACAGGCATCATTTGGGTATCATCACATAACAGTTCCCTACATAAATACATTGATAGGTAAGCGTCGTTATGTAGGCAAGATTTCGAAATTTGGTTCCGCTTCGATAAAGGTCTTAGGATGAGAGTTTGCCCCTGCTAAAACGCGAGAAGGCAACTTTGGCCAGACCAACATGCCCCGCCACGATATGCGCCACCTAGATTTATTCCTTAGACGGAGTGAAGTTGTTCCCCCCGAACAACTTGCGAGAAAATCTCCAAAGCTGCTTGGGGCTGGAAGGCGGCCTAATAACAACGTAAGCGGCATCAGTGGATATATCCATCATCCTGAGGCTGAGTCAACTGACCACTTCGTGTCCAGCTTCATACACCCGTCTACAAGGCAAAACAATGAGATATATCTTAAAATCTGAAAGAAGAAGCTTACGCGAAGGAGAAGTTGTCGACGTTCTGCACGGCAGCCACAGGCGTGCCATTAATCGTCATATTGGTGAATGGGGTATTGTGAAGCGTCTCATTGCCATACCAATCCATTGCTAGGACTGACGCATGACCCTGTTAACCAGCATAAGTAAGTGATGCTGGCGACAAGATACGTGACAGCTTACCCCAAGCCAGTTGCAACTAAAAGCAACAAGAAGCGTTAATATCACACGAGATGTCATCACGGCGGGAAAACGAACTTCATATCAGTATCTCCAGCCTGATCTTCGAAATTAGCAGATGATGAAGTAGACACTGAGGCACGCACCCAGATCAAAATCTTCATCCCAGAGTTCACCAAAGCCGATAGCTGGGGCAGCCATGTCCTAGCGTCCTTTAACAGGGATCTACATTTAACACACAAATAAAGAAGTTAGACAAAAACGTACGTCGCCTGTCTTTACAAACAACTGATAGGGTGCATCTGGGCATTCCTCGTATTTGACCTGAGCACCGATCTTCTTCATGACATGCTTCTTGCGCAAATAATGCATGTAGTATTCAGGGGGGAATAAAGAGGACGAATTTTGACGGATATCATAGCTGTCGTAATTGCCCGCGGCAGGGACGAAGACATTGTCGATCTGACTGAATGAGGTGACGCCACAAGATAGCACTGACGTGTTACTCACGCAGTAATTATCAGCCTTCCGACAAATCTTGTTTGAGCTGGTGGAATTTCCAGCAGCGTAACAGGCTTCCTCTTGTGCTACGCAACCATCGGGGCCGTAGAGGGCATCCGAAATGTTCTTGAGTACGTCATCTGGCTGGAGTTGTCCATAGCCAGGGGCATAGGTCACAAAGTTTAGGTATGCGATGTTCTGAATCAGTGGATCGTACCAGCCACTGGGAATGCTCATTCAACAGAGCAGTCAAGAAAGTCATCAAAGCGACTTACTTGTTGATCATCAGAGCGCTGACAACAACTGGAACGGCATTAATCGCCCTGCTAGCGATTAAGGCATTTTGCTCTTCAAAGTAGGTCACAAAACTGGGCCCATAGTGACCACCATAGCTTTCTGTGCCAAATATGAATCTGAGCCAGACATAAGCAATCATTCACCACCACCCAGTTAAGCGACTGACTCTCGGCTGGCATACTTCGAAAATAGCTGGCTTTCAAACAAAACCTGGAATGCAGTCCATACAAAGGGCGCGGCGGCTTCTGTGCTGTTTACTGTATCGGTACCATAGGAAAATCCGGTTCCGATTGGCTGGTCGATGTAGATAACTAGATGGGGAAGTCAGCTCTTGCGACGAAATCAGATAGCTACGTGCTACACACTGTTGCTGATAGTATTCCAGCTGTAGAGACGCGCGTCAGGTTAGCATGGGAAGACGTCTATAGTCCTGACATACCTGTAGGGGTTAAGAGTGGTCGAATTACGATCGGCATTCACCAAGCATGGCCCGTTTTCTGTACAGAATGAGAAACAGAATAAAAGCCAGTCAACTCAATAAAACCTTGAAACAATCCAATCATAGAAGAACATCCAGGCCCGCCATTCAACCTGCGAAAGCAGGTAAGACGTGCGACCAGGCTCAAGAAACGGACCAAGTTAACCTACCATAGAGCAAATGGGGCTGTTTCAGGGGAGTTTCTAGACTCAAAGAACCAAAACCACTGTTTTGAGTGAGTTTACATCAAGAGTAAAGTGCACACACGAGTTACAGACGTACCATGGACATGTTTGTTCCAACGTCAATGTAACCAGAAATTTGCGTAACACCTGGAGTCGTTTCACATATGCCTGAGTTCTTAACATAGCGAATGCCAGTTGCATTGTGAATCTTAGATCGAATCTCGATGTGCCCTGCTTCTGAAGTGTCAAGACCGTCCTCCACAACAGAGACAGCGCAAGTTATGGATGCGCCAACTAATAGTGCAAGGCCGGCTCGGACGAGCGTTTTCAGAAACATGTCAGCGCGCGCCAGTAGGGTGGTCTAAAGTCTTCGCAGCAAACCAACTCCAGGTACTTATACGGTACCAGATACTCTGCCCAGCCTGAGAATATCAGGAAGACAAGTGCCCACATGGCGGCGAGAGAAACGAGATATGGTTGACGGAATTCTGATTGGCCGTTTTACGTTCAGGAATAGCGTTTTAGCAAAAGTGCGATGTCGCCGTTTTAGACTGCTTGGTTCCACAACTAGCGAGCGGAACTTGTTGGTGCGCTAGAAATAGGTGCTTTGCCCATTACTGCTGTGAGTCAGTGACCACGGCTAATCAGTGAATGCTGAAGGTAGTCAGCATCCCGGGCCGACGTCCGAAACGTAGCTGCAAACAAAAGTACATTCGTACGGCTTCCGTGGCGTGCCAAACACTGAACAGCATGTGTACATCGGTAAGAGGCTTCATGCGTCGATGCATCAGAGTTTGGACCCCGTCGAAAAACTATGGTTGAACGATCCCTGTTTGGTATAGTCTCGGACTTCTAGTCCTCTCCACCAATGAGAGCCTCGCTCGCTTCAGTTAAGCTAGGGAAAGCTTCAAATTGTCAACGTAAAGAAAGGCCTCTCTCAGATGTGCTTGCGCACATGAATAACATTAGAACGTAAGTAGTTTTGCCATATTGAATATTCTAGCTAGTGCGGCAAAATTGCCCGCCAACAATTATTTGATTCACGAACATCCGGGGAAGAGCAGTGAACTGGGGCCCGAGCTCGTCCACGGCGACACCTAGTTGCACTCAACCCGATGTGATAGGCCAAGTTCTGATGGATGGGCGTGTGCGGTACAAGTACAAGTCATAAGGCCAATGTATGTGACGAAGAACTAATTATAATAGTACTAAAGACCATCGACAGTCCTTGGATGATCAAGATTCAAAATCCAACTGTGTTCCAGATTCGCTATGAAACATGATGGGCACCTTAAGTTTCAACACCAGCAGAACCTATTGAAACTTGTCAGCACAGTCGCGCCCATGGCATAGCAGGAGCACCCACTTCTCGTTATACGCC
The DNA here is from genome assembly GCF_016628075.1 of Suillus paluster. Taxonomy (NCBI): domain Eukaryota; kingdom Fungi; phylum Basidiomycota; class Agaricomycetes; order Boletales; family Suillaceae; genus Suillus; species Suillus paluster. Next base: position 242,724 of record NW_024537585.1, on the reverse strand, counting down.
CATTCCACATTCCCTGTGGCCCCAGGTCCATACCACACAATCTGCGGCAAATGTTCATTTCGTATAAACGTCTGTCCACCCGTCTTCTCCGCAACGTTCCTTAATCCTGCTCGCAAATTCCACACCTCCACTTTCCCAATTCCACTTCGTCTAGCCGCATGCTTGATCTTCGCGATCAGCCCAGGGAACGTGCCTTCACTGGCCCAGAGTCGCGTGACGATCAGCGTTGGTGGGGGAGGTCCCATTTCAACGCTCCAGCTTGCGTATGTGTTTGGGTCGCTAGAGGACTGTACACCCCAGAACCCGCCTGCCATAGAAAAATTCGAGCCGTATGTTGCCCGCGGTATTTGGAACGCGCAGACACCGTTTGTGGGCAAGCACGCCACAAGTGCCGAGGGGCACTCCACTTCATATGACCCATTGCTCATCGGCATAGTCTCTAGCTCCTTTCTAATCAGCTCAGCGTCGTGGTCCCAAAGCCCCTTCAGCTGTTCCTGAGTCAGCCACGTCCATCCCTCGTCGTCTCCCTCGTCAGCGCCAACCTCCCATACAGTTGAAACTGGTCCCCGCTTCTCCCATCCGCCTCCTTCTCCTCCTGGCCCCGCTGAGTGGTAAAATTCCTCCCCAACATCACTCCACAGCACCGAGAACAGTCCCCCGCCAGCATCCGCTACTTCTTCCGGTGGTGCGCCCCATGCCTCTGGGAACTGAGGAAGATTAGCACGCGAGGCAGTGACCCAATGCAGGAGGCGCATCATGTGCCCAGCGTAGCCGCGCCCACGTCTTGATGGTGGAGTGAAGACCGCGGCGACGCCATATGAAGTTGTTTCGTGTACTGAGTTGGGCTCAGAAGGGGAGGAGGAAGGATAAGCGACGAGACTTGCGCGCTTGTATCTGTTCCCGCGGACGCACGTCAGAAAGCTGCTCGTCCGCCGTACTCGAGTCGCTTACGTCCTACAAGCACACATGAAATCAAGTGTCGTAGGATCCTCCCGTGGCGCCAATACCCTTCCCCTCTCATTAGCTCTCTTCTCTCGGGAAACTGAGTTGCTCACCAAGTGATCATTTTCCCCTCCTTTGCGTGCTCCAGAACATCCATCTCTTCATCTCGCTTAATATACTCCGCGAGACTCATACTGCCACCCAAGTGCGGCCACCTTCGGCGTCGTGTCTCCTCAACTTGCGCAGGCGTCGCGCGGAAGAGCGAGATCGATGCAAGGTCTACCTTCGGTCCTGCCATCGGAGATATACTTTAGAGGTCAATTCGCTAGTACTTGACCAGATTGAAGATAGTGAAATTGAAGGGTTGCTCCTTATATCTTTATCGCAACCTCACCTCCCACCCATGTCAAGCGCGCAACTAAACAAGACTTATCAGAATTATCACACATGGTCACGCAACTCCTGACCCTACCCTCGTGTCGATCTTCCAAGGCGCGTGCCAAATATAGCCTGCTAGTCATACAGGTGCAAAATGCGCATGGTTGAGACCGTACTTCGGCGTTCAGCGCCAACTAAAGCTGTATATGTGCATTTAGATCATGGGACATATATGAAAGTATCTTGCGTCTCATCTCTCCCATACCATGGCCATCCACCCGTCCCTTTTCCTTCTACGAGCCCCTCCAACTCCCATGGTCAGTTCCACACCTCCGCCTTTTCCAACAGCTTCGTGACCATCCCCATCGTGCAATCAACTACTAGTAGTATACCGTACCCATGGCCCCTTGGCCTCTGTGTCACTCTAAACGCAATAACTTTGGCTCATTCATCACACGTCCAATTTCATCACCCGCGTCCTCTCGCACTGCCCTCACCTGCCCCATCATACTTCAAATGCGCTCGTTGTTGGAACCTTCGTAAGCGAAGAACTACATCAATGATTGCCGGATGTCTAGATTTCTAGTTCCACTCTATTCATCATCCACTCCTCAGCTGCGATGTCGAACATCACTAGAGGCACTTTTGTTTGAGAGGTGCCCATCGCAGCTGCATCGCTGTCCGTAGATTAGCCGATGAGTCGAGCGGAAACTGACACGCTTGTTTCTGTAATTTTTTACGGGTGTCAATGATCCGGTCTCATACGAGCGAAGCCCTGCCGCACAAAGCCGTGGCAAGAGCATTTGAAATGTCAAAACAATTTGGTTGTGCTCAATATATAACTCGTCTTGTGTTTATAACTATGTCCGATAATCTAATCACATCGTGCAGCTATGCCCGGCGGCGAGATGCCAATAAACCGGACGATGACGACTGCCCACCTCTGCCCGCCCTTTGTAATATATTGTAATTGGAGAATTTATCGATGGGATTGAAGGAGGATGTGGATGGTGCCGGTCCGAGTCGAGAGAATGATCCCAGGGGCTCGACATCACATATAAAAGTGGTACTTGATGATCGCGAACAACCCCACAAACACCACTAATCCAGACAAGATAGCCTCCCCGAAGTCACCCCAAAAGGTATTGACGTCGAAATGAGGGCGAAGTGATGGCTCCACCGAAACGGCTATCTTGTGCATCCTGCCGGAACTCCCGTCTTGAGGAACGATGAAGAGAGTTTGCCGGGCTTTATCATAAGTGTATTTGTCACCGGCACTGAGGCCCGAGACCACTAGCTTCCTGCCTTGGGTGATGAGGGACGGTACAAAAATTTCAGTCTCTCGAGCAGTAAGAACGATATTGTCCTTAGACTCGGGCGACCTCCACTCGAAGATGAACATGCCTGTGTTCATTTCGTACTCGAATCGGGTAGGTATGCCAGCTGTCTTTGCTGGGTATGGTCGGACGACAGACGGCAAGATGCGGGCGCCGTTGTCTAGCGTGAACGACCACTGGTCCAAATCGAGGAGTGACCGAGGTAATGCACGCCTCCGACTAAACCACGAGAAATTTTCCCCGTTCCAGTCATCACCCCGAATGTCATCATTATCAGGGTTGTAGTTCCACAGCCTGAAAGCATATCAATAATTGCCCCCACAAGAAACATAGCACGTACGTAAATCCGATCAGGGATCTCTCGAGACCTGTCATCATGGCGTCCATCATCCTCTCCTGCCATTTCCAGTTGTCGCTCTCTAATGCCTCCTTTTGGCTGTGACCGTTCATCGTTAAGCATAGATACCAGTGAGACGGTGAAGCTTACTTCATGTCCATGGGTATACCACACTCTCCAATCAGAATGGGCTTCCCGCCCAGTACTTTGGAGCTATGATCCACGATAGTCTGGATTTGCAACGAGAAATTTTCTCTTGCGCCTTTTTGACCCCAATAGAAGGCTTTCAGCGGGAACATTCCCTAGAAAACGAGATAAGTGTTCAAACACCATGTCTTCAACGGCAAGGATTTAAATTTACCTTGGATAAGCCTTGCACATTTACCGTGAAATCCCCAAAAGCCTTTTTAAATAGTGCATTCAGGTCGTACCTATAGCTCAGGTTAGGAATATGATCTTGCGACAATAGTTCAACCAACCAATGTGGGGCAAACACCATATTTGGAAGCTGGTGTTCTGCTGTCCATGATGGTGGACAAAACTACAAAAGGTGTCAAAAAATATGAGAGGTATGTCACGCAACATGCCTCGTTGGGGATTGGTTCTACAAAGAACATTTTATCGTTCGACATTGCCTTCCGGGCACGATCTGCCCACCGTTTGAGGAACGGGTAATAGAAATCGGTATACCAATCAACCTTCAAATGTGTGAGCATCCACTTGATGTTCCGTGGTGCACACTTACCTTACGACCGGTTACGGGATCCTTGACAAAATAATTTTCGCGGAGAACAACACCCTCGTTCTTGCCCTTGTCCCACCCCCAGACACCATGCATCTCCCATACACACATCCCTTGTGTCGGACCATCAGGGCGCCAGGCCTTCCGACTGGCAGAATTCAGGACACTCCGTGAAGTGAGACGAGTAGGCATGGGGAACGAGCGCGTCCAGTGGGCAACGAGAGTGGGGTATCCGGAGCCAAGCATGAAAGATTCTAAAGCAGATGCTGTACATGCCCTGTTCTTAGCTTCTCAAGTGATGAATGTAATGTCAGTGCACGTACGGACATGCGAAAGATGCAGATCGGTGTTATAGTCAAACTGATGCAACGAAGGCAAGTCTATGTATCCTCTATGGGGCTCATTCATAGCCTGTTTCAGATCAGCACTGTGAGAGTCATTAGAAATTGCTCAAGCTTGCCTCAAATCCAACGACTCCGTCTAAACCATCTAGAGCCTGTACAACTGTAGCATACATATCCAAGAATGCATCTTGCAGGTATTGTTGAACTGGTTTTGTCTGACCACCCGGCATGAGAATCTTCAATTTGGGTGCAAAGGTATCACCAGCCCAGAAGCAAGTGCTGGACGGATAAAATCCTATGTCAAAGTGGTGGCAGCAATAAATAAAGCTGAACATACGCCATGGTTGCGGCAGCCAGCTTTTGGTATCCGCAAGGCCAAATACCACGTTCAGCTTCAACATGGCCACCGCCTTTGACCCCTAGCAGCCATGCAGCGCCGGACTCTTCGAGTGCGTGTAGGTCAAACCCAACGGCCTCGAGAGTCCATGCTGGCGCACCCGAACCACCAGAGTACCTGGACCAGACGTCTTGGTGAACGACAACAAACGCACTTAGGCCGAACGAGGGCATCAACAAAAGAAGCTTGCGAACGTATGCCAGGTACTCCTTGTCGTATATCCCACTACAAGTATTGCGTTAGCGGTGTATCTGAGAGATAATTTTAATGCGTACAGTCCTGCATGTTCAACAGCTTCCCAAGTCACGAGAAAGCGAACTGGCAAGGAATTATCTGACCGAAGGAAGTGACAAAATGTGAAGGCGTACTGAAGGTCAAGCCCCATCTTCGAAGGCGAGCAAAGTGCTCAGGTGCTTCCTCCAGCGGAAATGGGCGGCCAACAAACGTAACGACGTCGTGTTCAGCAGGGAATGTACCGTGGTCATGATTCATTGGACTAGGAAACGTTCAATATTGTGTTTTACATGCGTAAAATCGACTCGTACGCTTTGCTGCAGCCAGACACGTTGACGCCTCGTAAACTGCAGACGCGTCCATACGAGTCGATAAAGTGTCGTCCGTTAGGCTTTATTCCACCTCCGGTTCCAGCTCGAGACCAATCATGCGCGTATGTACGAGTAGAGCCGGGTATATATGAAGGCAAAAGAGAGGGATGGATCTGATACCGCAGTTAGCACTTGGCAGTAAACATTGGTTAGACAAACGCGGACCTTGTCTAAGATTTGTGGATCTGGCTGTGCATAAGATGCAGGCGGAGTTGACTTCGGACTACCTTCAAGAAAGACAAAGGAAGTTTCGGAGTCGGATGGGCTGAGCATCGGTAACTGTGACGCGGGTACTTGGTCAGTGTCTGGCTAGAGCCTAGAAACGACTGGATGACTCGAAAGTATTGCTATAGAGCACGTCTCAAAGAAACGGTATCAGAGGGTATTAACTAAAGATCTAGCGAAAGGAAGTGATCACTACTCTGAAGTTGGTTTGCGCTGAAATAGATTTATATAATGTGGCCGAAAGAGGAAGGCGGTTGTTTGGCAAAGGCTTCCGATCCAAACAACTCGAATGTCCTACACAGGTAATGTTATCACCGCAAGTACCGACACCGAGATGAATTTGAGATTTTGCGGTCTGCGTGCGCATCGTTTCCTGACGTCAGGATTATCCAGACAGATCATTTCTCCCTTCCGTCGCATATCCACAGAAACTAGAGTTCAGACATCAGATTCCCAGTTGACTGTTCCTGCTCTCGGCGCCTCTTTCCCCCATAGATGGCTCCGAGACGCGTGCCAATGCGCAGCCTGCGTGCATCCATCTACATCTCAGAAGCTTCATAGGACATCAGACATTCCCGCTGACGTTCGTCCCGTTCCCCACGGTGTAACCTTCCAGGAAGGTGGTATTCACATTGAGTGGGCAGACAGTCACAAATCATTCTACGAGCACTCTTTCTTGGAACAGTACTCGTCCGCTCCACGACTGTCGTCTTTTCACAAAGATGTGCAACCTATATCTTGGGACGTATCCTCCGTCTCCAAAGCACCTGACCTCTTCATGACCTACGAAGCCATCAAGAAACCTGCCCGTCTTCTCTCTGCCATTACACAGCTTACTCGCTATGGGATACTCTTCCTCACAGGTGTCCCGAACACCGAACACGCAGACGAGACATGCGAGCTCCGCAAACTTGCCAATATCTTCGGCCAAGTACGCGAAACCTTCTATGGGGAGTTGTGGGATGTCAAGAACATCCACAACAGCAAAAATATCGCGTATACTAACCTTGACTTAGGTATGCATATGGATCTCTTGTATGTGGCTTTGTTACGCTGTTTCAATGCGGCGTCTGATGATCGGATAGATACTACCAGCATCCTCCTCGATATCAGATTCTCCACTGCCTTCGCAATCGCGTAGTAGGCGGTACTTCGCGTTTTGTTGATGGCCTACGCGCTGCGGAGACATTGCGCAAGACCCATCCAGTGGACTTCGACACCCTGGCTACAACACCGGTTCCATTCCATTATATCAATGATGGACATCACCTTCATTACGAGCACCCTACCATCGAACTCGCTCCATTGCCCACGGCTATAGATCAGACCACCGATATATCCGCGCCAAGAGTGCCAGAAATAAAGCACATTAATTATTCTCCGCCTTTCCAAGCTCCTCTGCTATTAGATTCGACTCCCCCCTCATTTTACAGCGCCCTAGGGCGGTACGCCGCTCAACTTGACGACCCTCTGAACATCCTAGAATATACCCTGCACGAAGGCGATGCCGTCTTGTTCGACAATCGGCGGGTCTTGCACGCACGCACTTCATTCACTGACGATGACTCGAGTGCGGGTGCAGATGCCGAGACGAATCGGTGGCTGAAGGGTTGTTATCTCGAAGCTGATGCAATATTAGATCGGGGAAGGGTGTTGAGGACGAAGCTTGATAAGGGCTCTCTCTAGGTCGTTGAGTCACTGTGGAATGGAACACGACGACGAGACAGCATGGTGACGACGATGTTGCAAATGTGGTCGTGAAGTTACACATATAAGAAGTTACACAAACCAAGGTTCTGGGTCAATATATACCCCCAACATAACAAAGAATGACTGTCAACTACAATTTGCTCTTTTCTGCCTTTTTGATAAAAGCAACACCATTGCCCAGTGCAACCTGTGCAAACCATTCAGAACAATACTCAAGAAACGGTATGGCAAGGAGCTCACTTTGCCGGATGTCAAGTTCTTCGTCATAAATGCAATTTCCGAGGTGCCGTTTGGACCAGGACCAACTTCCCATGCTGACGTCTCGAGTTCATCGCCAGGCTTGACAGGCGACGTGAACCTCACGCCAAAGACGGTCAGGGCGCGAGTATTCCCTTTAGCTATTGCCTGAATCAAACCTCTTGCAGCGAACCCATAACTTGACAGCCCATGCAAAATCACACCACCAAAGCCCATCGTTTTGCCAAGTTCCGGGTCTGATAGCCAGCTCAGGTCTGGGGTAACACATTATATATGCAAAGAGCCTACCAATGTGCAGAGGGTTGTAATCGCCACTCAGCCTGTAAATGAGGGCCTGTTCTGGTGTTGTCCTGTCTCGGATAACCCAATCCGGCTTTCGGTCCTTGGGGATAGGCTTCGCCTGAGGTGGGCCTGCAATAGCTTTAGAGAATTTGTCTCCATTGCCCTTCGAACCAAGGTAAAAGGCTGAGCTCTACAACTGGTATCAGTATATTAGCAAGACGGCTTGCGTGAGCGCTTCACATATAGCTTCGCATAGGGAACACCATGAGGGTCAAGCAATATGGATTCTTGGTCGGTGATAATTCCGGACTCTCCAAACATTGTTAATCAGGAGAATTGCCTGCAAATTTCATTAACGCACTATTCTCGTGTACCCCAACTACTCTTTGAGAGAGCTTCCAGCCGGGTCCGCTGGCTACCGGAAGGTCTTTCAGGATCTCAATACTTTGCGTTGCGTGAACCTGGAGACTTGTTTGTGAACACGGATTGGATAGCATGTTTTGTGAACCACGTACCACCCTGCGTACATTCAGTTTGGGCAGACCCGGAAGAGGCTCGCCGCCCTTTTTGGCCCCAAACAAGGTGACATCCTGGGCGTCGCCTATTGATGTTGACGGGTTCAGTCCAGCATCTTGGGTGTCTAATTGAACATATACCTTTCAGTGCAAGCACCACAGGGTATGTCGGTAGTGGTCCCCACGACTTGTCTGTGGAACACGTCAATGGCCGAACGTAAGCAGTGCCAGAACAGTACTACTTACCAAGCTCTACAAAAGTTGGGTTAACGTATGAGGCGGACTGTGATGCGAATTTCCTTACCATACACCAAAGACAGCTCATCGTGTTTCGCGCCTACCCCGAGAGCATACGTGATGATGTCTTTGCGGTTCCACGAAACCTACATAGATACGATGGGAAACAGTCAGAATCACGAACTCGTACTATAACTGCTGTAACACTGAAACGCACTGGTTGGTCTGGGGACTTGAAACCAACAGCTTTTCCAAGGTCATAGCTCATGATGGTAGAAACGAAAGCGTTGCAGGGTTGATACTTTCAGTGAGATTTATTTATTGTGAACTTGGAAGTTCTAAAGCATGAAATTCCGGCTATGTGAATCCCGGAGTGATGTGCTGGCATCCGGTGATGATGTCACCACGTGGGTTCAACCCTAGTAGTCACGGTCTATGTCACAGTTCACTGCTAGGACCTAACCGGTTAACCAGCTGGTGGGATGAGGATGGTCTCTGAGAGTGTTTCAACTTCACTAACCACAATCATATCCGTGACGCGTAGCAATCGATGTCCAAAGACCTGGAGTAGCAAATTTCCATACTTCGCAAATCACGATGGGTTAACCTCTCTGGGCTCGTCGACTGTGCCACGAAACGTCTTTCGAAACCTACCTGCCAATTCATCCAACTTCTCGGAAACGGCAGCAATACTGTCTATAAACTGGTCTTCGTTGCTGGCACTGAGATTGCCGCTAGCGTGTCAGTGCATGATGACGAGGACTTTAATCCCCAGGCGAAGCTGTCTGAGATAGTCATCATGCAGTTTGTCCGCGCGTCCGGCTTGTATCCAGATATTCTGGTCCCCCAAGTCTACGCTTGGGATGTTACATTTTCTAATCTGGTTGGTGCTCTATATGTTCTCATGGACGTCGTCTACGGACGATAGTCTTAATAGAGTAGTCAGTCATCCACGTCAAATTCACGCTGTACTCTGCTGTACTTCAAGTAATTCAAGAGCAAAATTTATGCCATCATTATATTTTTTGCCTATACTGAAATTCGAGGTATCGCAACCGGGGTCCGGCACTCGTGATATCATTTAAACGTGAATGTTCTGACAGGGCCTTTAAAGCTATGCCTTCCCCACCAAAACCAGTTGATCGTGATTATGACCAAAAGACCACCTACAGCAACGATCGCGTAGTTCATATTGAGGGCGTTCACTGGGTATGCCGTAGGTAGGATGAATAGCACGCAGATGAAAACGCAGAACTACACAGATAATCATCAGTTATGTATAATAAATGGCAAATTATACGTACCGAAAAACTTGCAAAGTTCACTGGCCATGACCATTTTCCGAGGCGAAAAGGTCCAAATTCTTGAATGCTAAATTGAATGAACAAGTTGAACAAAACTTCGATGCATCATATTGAATAACGAACGCGCCGGGCCAGAACACACGAATGATGATGGGTTGCATGTAACTCAGCATCACCGAGATAGCTGCTGAGGATATGATTGCGTTGAACTGTGAAAGCGCGAATGCTATCAGGACAAAGCAGTAAAAGAAATCGAGTCGACTGACTGCAATCGCAGACCCGATGTAAGCACATGATATAATGCATCCTATCAAGACGCTGGTCCATACACCCCAGTATGGCGCTTGGTATCGGTTCAAGGCCATAAACTGTTTTTTCAGCGGGAAAGCATCATCTCTTGCGAGTGCATAGAACAGCCTCGAACTCGCAGTAAATGCTGTAATCGTAGCCATCACTTGGGCAAGCATCGTCACAAACAGACACATTTGCGCTAAGCGGGGCCCGACTGCATCATAGAAGAGTTGAGCAACCGGGAGGGCGAGTGTGGTCGCCTGAACAGAAGGAATGCTCTGGACTGCGAAAAGAAGTGCAAGCATATACGCAAGACCGATCAACCAAGAGCCCGCAATGCTGCCGACTACAGCGAGTGGGGCCAGGATCTCTGCGCGCACAGCTTCTTCCGCTAATTGAGCTGCTGTTTCACAGCCCTCGAGCGTGTATACAGCCTAAAGCAAGATCACACTGAGTTAGACTGTACATCATGCGTACAGAATTGAACCTGACCTGAAGAAACCCAAGAAGCACAACAAAACCTTTGGATTCCCAGCCAGTGAAACTAGTTGGCCAGTCACTGACTATCATTCGCAAGATGAGCAAAGCTTACTTTTGAAAATTCGTAAACACGAAGTCAGGAGAATTCTACCAGACAGGATCAGATTTCCCATGAAGGAAACTGGACGCGCGAGCCGGAAGAACCCCACCTTCACAGGTGCTTTCACAAGCAGGGTGATGACCAGCACAATCGTCCCACCGAGCGTCCACCAGACATTGAAGGTGCTCATTCGTCCTATAGCCTTCGTTCCGATGGTATTGATAATGCCAGAGAATATGTTTACGGCCCATGCGATCGCGGTGATTTCTATTCTCGTCAAAGCCCTTCCTTGTCCAAGTTCTGCCATCGATGCAAGGTATAGAGCGACACTAGATGGTGAATCGTTAGGATTTGATTCAATGATGCAAACACAACTTACCTCAAATTCCCGGAAGAGCCAGTAAACACCATTGCCACGGCATAAAGCCAGCCGGTGAAGACTAGTTCATGAGCCACTGCGTAGAGGTGGATATCGAGACTCACAGCCAAGAATAGGCACGTCTGGTTTCATCTTGCAAACCCAGAAGTAGAGTCCTCCCATTGTTGGGCTGCGCGACAACCTACTAAGGCGCAGGTTCCGGTGGGGTATGAATGACGCGCTTACTATGTACTGCAAATCTCTGCAAGACTTAATGCGATAAGAAACATGAAGAAACTGCATATCTGTACAAAACAGTAGTTGGTTTCGTTTTCAGGCAGACTGAAGAGGGAAACTCACGTTCCATCCCCAGAACAGGCCGAGTGGGCCTCCAGAGAACAATCCTGTCTGGATCGCGCTGCTCATTCCAGTTAGAATTCCCATGGCACAGAAAGATAACCCAAGCACTCCGAAGAGAGACATCTCGCGGCGGAATTCAGGTTTGTACCCCAGGTCCAGAAGGCGTTGATCGGACACGGCAACATCATGTGCCTCTTCCTTGACAAAGACATCTCCCGTGCTGAAGTCTGAACGTTCTGGCTTGACCATGGTGGACGTGACCCACACTGATAGTCGTGACTAGACGAGGGGACAGATGTTCTAAGGTGACTAGTAGTCGACGAGAGCAAGAAAGGTATAAGAACGAACCCGCTCACTCCAAGATAAGCAGCGTCTACTTTGGATAGTGCATACCACAATAGGCTCTGAATGAGCACATGGAAGAGTGCTTAAACGTACCTTGATATTGACAAGCAAGCGGTCGCCGGAATTGCCGATCGGGACGGTCTGTCAAGTATATGTATACGGTGTGAGCGAGGTGTGTCTTGTGATCTCCGCGTACTAGAAACCAGTCACTGTACATTCTCATTGTGTCAATGTCATGTTGGTTCACTGGCAACTTCGGGTGAGTCACCTGACTAGTCGACTAGTGACTCCTTGTCGTAAAATGTCAAAACGGTACACTGACCTCGAGAGAACATTATCTACAATGTTGCGAAGTTGTATAATTGCGTGTTCGTCTGGCTGTGCAGAGGCTTGGTCATAGATGATTATGAGACACCTAGAACTTTGAAAGGGTCTCGTAGTAGAATATAGTACACCACTATCAACACCAAGTCGCGGTTATGCAGCATTGTAGACGTCACCGGTGCACCAATACATGTTCAGCTTCGAGGCCTAACGGGCATCGTTTCACCTGCGATGGGGGCTTACCTAGACAGACGATCGAGGGACATCGCGACAAACCTCCGAGTCTGTGTTCAATTGCCTCATGGCCGTCTCGAGACAGGCAGGTAGCGGAGAGGGCTGCACTGAACCGTTTATAATTATTATCAGCTATTAGAAGCAACGATTTTGTTCCTTCTTCGATGAGTCTGGCTAGGGGAGAGTCGAGACAGATCACATCAAATCTACGCTGCACTTCAAGTATTTCAGGAGCAAAATCTATGCCATCATTATATTTTTTCCCTACACTGAAATTTAAGGTGTCGCAGGGTTGTAGCAGGGCCGGCTCTGGGCACTCACGACATCATTTAAACGTTCTGACAGGGCCTTTAAAGCTATGCCTTCCCCACCAAAACCAGTTGATCGTGATTATGACCAAAAGACCGCCCACAGCAACGATCGCGTAGTTCATGTTGAGGGCGTTTACTGGGTATGCCGTAGGTAGGACGAATAGAACGCAGATGAAAACGCAGAACTACACAGATAATCAATGACTATGCATAATAGACGACGAATGTACGTACCGAAAAACTTGCAAAGTTCACTGGCCATGACCATTTTCCAAGGCGAAAAGGTCCAAAGTCTTCGATGCTAAATTCATCGAACAAGTTAGACGAGGCTCAGATGCATCATGGTGAATAACGAACGAGTCAGGCCAGAACACACGAATGATGATGGGTTGCATGTAACTCAGCATCACCGAGATAGCTGCTGAGGATATGATTGCGTTGAACTGTGAAAGCGCGAATGCTATCAGAAAAAAGCAGTAAAAGAAGCTGAGTCGACTGACTGCGATCGCAGACCCGATGTAAGCACATGATATAATGCATCCTATCAAGACGCTGGTCCATACACCCCAGTATGGCGCTTGGTATCGGTTCAAGGCCATAAACTGTTTTTTCATCGGGAAAGCATTATCCCTTGCGAGCGCATAGAACAGCCTCGAACTCGCAGTAAATGCTGTAATCGTAGCCATCACTTGGGCAAGCATCGGCACAAACAGACACATTTGCGCTAAGCGGGGCCCGACTGCATCATAGAAGAGTTGAGAAACCGGGAGGGCGAATGTGGTCGCCTGAACAGAAGCGATATCCTGAACTGCGAAAAGAAGTGCAAGCAAGTACGCGAGACCAATCAACCAAGAGCCCGCGATGCTGCCAACTACACCGAGTGGAGCCAGGATCTCTGCGCGCACAGCTTCTTCCGCTACTTGAGCTGCTGTTTCACAGCCCTCGAGCGTGTATACAGCCTAAAATCAGGTCACACTGTGAGTCAGATTGCACATTATGCGTATAGAATTGAACCTGACCTGAAGAAACCCAAGAAGCACTACAAAGCCTTTAGATTCCCAGCCAGTGAAACTAGTTGGCCAATCACTAACGAACTCGGTCGTTCGTAAGACGAGCAAAGCTTACTTTTGAAAATTCGTAAACACGAATTCAGGAGAATTCTACAAGACAAGATCAGATTTCGCTTGAAGGAAGCCGGAGGTTGGAAGAACTTTACCTTCACAGGTGCTTTCACAAGCAGGGTGATGACCAGGACAACCGTCCCTCCGAGCGTCCACCAGACATTGAACGTGCTCACTCGTCCTATAGCCTTCGTCCCGATGCTAGTGATGATGCCAGAGAATATGTTTACGGCCCATGCGATCGCAGTGATTTCTACTCTCGTCAGAGTCCTTCCTTGTCCAAGCTCTACCATAGATGCAAGGTATAGAGCGATACTAGATGGCGAATCGTCAGGATTTGATTCAATGATCCAAACACAACCTACCTCAAATTCTCGGAAGAGCCAGTAAATACCATGGCCACGGCATAAAGCCAGCCGGTGAAGACTAGTTCATGAGCCACAGAGCAGAAGTGGATGTGGAGACTCACAACCAAGAATAGGTACGTCTGGCTTCATTTTGCAAACCCAGAAGTAGAGTCCCCCCATTGTTGGGCTACGCGACAACTTAAGGCGCAGGGTGCATGGTATGAACGGCTTGCTTACTATGTACTGCAAATCTCCGCAAGACTTAATGCGATCAGAAACATAAAAAAACTGCATATCTGTACAGAACAGTGGTTTGTTTCGTTTTCAGGCAGACTGAAGCGGGACACTCACGTTCCATCCCCAGAACAGGCCGAGTGGGCCTCCAGAGAACAATCCTGTCTGGATCGCGCTGCTCATTCCAGTTAGAATCCCGATGGAACAGAACGATATCCCAAGCAATCCGAAGAGAGACATCTCGCGGCGGAACTCAGGTCTGTAACCCAGGTCCAGAAGACGTTGATCGGACACGGCAATATCGCGTGCCTCTTCCTTGACAAAGACATCTCCCGTACTGGAGTCTGAACGTTCTAGCTTAGCCATAGTGACGTGGCCCACACTAATAGTAGGGGACAGACGTTCTAAGGTGACGAGTAGTTGATGAGAGAAAGAAAGGTATAATAACGAATTCGCTCACTTCCAGATAAGCAGTGGACAGCGCACACCACGATAGGCTCTGAAGGAGCGCATGCAAGAGTACTTGAACGTACCTTGAAATTGACAAGTGACCAGTCGCCAAAACTACCGACCGGGACGGTCTGTCAAGTATATGTATTAATGTGAGCGAGGAGTGTCCTGTGATCTCCGCGCAAGTATGTAGAAACCATGGTGGTTTAACTTCAGATGCGTCACCTGACTCCTTATCGCAAAACGTCAACATGATCACATTGAAGGATATTCTATCAGTACATATCCCACTGACCTTGAGAGAAGGCACCGTCACGTGTTGTGACATCGTGTGTTGTAGCCATTGTGGCTGCGCATGCGCAGAGTCTCGATCATCATGATGGAACTTTGAAAGGGTCTTGTAGAATACATCACTGGCGTCGAACAGTATCAAGGTTATGCAGCGCTAAGCAGGTATGCTGGACGTCGTCGATAAACGTTCAGCCTCGAGGTCTATATTGGGCATCGTTTCTCCTGCGATGGGGTAAACTTGGCTAGACGGAAGAAAGACAATCGCGACAAACCTCTGATTGTGTTCAACTCCCCCATGGCCGCCTCTAGATGAGCTGGTAGCTGAGAGGGCTGCGGACCGTTTGTACATTGTCAGCCATCACTGCAGAGAGGGATGATAGAGATCGCTGCGTTCAACTCTTCGTCAATATCAATGGCAGTCCATCCCTTGATGTTGGAAGGGTGGTAGGCATCATCGATCATGCTCAGCGGGCATGCTTGGTTTTGAGCCTTCTTCATACGTGCCAGAGAACGACTTCAGGCATACGCGACAGGATATTTTTCTATGGAACTTTGGGCACTTATGATTTGGACAGAAGGCTGTTGCGCGAAAGGCTCCGAGATCATACGTTTGTGTACGCAGACAACTCTGAGGTTGTCGAGCGACTAGTAGACCATAATACTAATCGAAGGAAGACAGTTCTTGATTTCGATCAACGTGAAGAAGAGATCATAAAGTCGCACGGTCGTCCAGAACACTCTAAATTAAACCTCTATGTATTCCCAGATCCCTAGCAAAAAGTATACCTACACATTAATGTAAATACAAGGAAAATCTCAAAAGCAAACATCTAGCATCTAATCGCGCCCAAACAATATCTATGCGTCGTATAATAATGAAGGTCCGTATCCCCTGCACACAACAAAGATAACATCATAAAAGGTCATAACAGTAGTCCAAGAGAAAACGAGGAAAGATCAAAGAAAGTGAAGTTAAGATACCAAATCGCTTTACGCCCGCACCTCAGGCCCAGAGGGCAAAGGGACCGTGTCCCTAAACGGCCACCAGTCCTGCGGAAGAATCTCCTCCAGCTGACTGGTGAGTGCGACAGGGAGACGGCTGCGCGTTCCTTCAAGCAACGCCCGCTTCGATGGATACTCATGCTGCGGCACCCATCCATGAAGCCGCATGCCGAACGTCATACGCACGTCGTCCAGGAAGTCATGCCAATCCACATACCGGTCTCGTTGACGCTTCAGCTGCTGCACTTCCTCCCGCGTGAAGCGCAGTGGGCAGGGCTCATCACCACCGGAGAGTTCTTCCCACCGGCTGAAGACGTCAAGCAGTGCGAGGCGCAGCGGGAGAATGCCGTCTTTCCATGTCCGACCTGCTGCGCGGACAGGCATTGTTCGCGTCTCGCGGTGGCTGACACGATACGGGTATAGCTGTTTGATTTCATAGAGTTTGTGAAGTATCTGCGCTTTGTGTTCTTCGCGCATTGCAGCCTTGGTGTCTAGGCTCATGACGTTGTACTCGGAAGGAAGTTTAGGGAACTCGAGGCCCGAAGGGAGTTCAGCGCCATCGCAATCTAAGAAGGATGGACTCTTCATTTGAAGATAGGCAGGACCAGCCCAACAGCCCTGCCAGTCAATGATGCTGACCACGCGTCGCTCGTCGTCATCGGACACGAAGATGTTCCCAGGGTTGAGATCGGGATGCCACAGGTTAGATGCCAGGACCTTTCGCGCGGTTGGCATGATAGCAGGGATAATTGAACGATACTGTTCCAAGGACTGGAGATGGTCTTCCTTGAGCTGAGGACCCGGGACATTACGGAAAGGGTCATCGTGGATATTGGGCTTCGCAAAGCGTGAGATCCATGCCTCCTCGCGCAAGGCGAGGGAGCGAAGATAGTCCTGCGGCGATGACCCTTGAACGAGCATTAGCAACATGCTATAACCTCAGTCAGTGTCAGGGATACGCACACGGTCCTCTGTCAAGGTCCATAGTGGCGCGTTCATCTTCATAGAAATTGCGATGGGCTATGGGACCTATGCAGAACTTGTCCTCAGAACCGAACCTACGTGACCCATGGGCATACAAATGAGGAGCCCGTTTCGACTCAGGGATATCTTCCTTGTAATACAGGCTACCATACTGAGCAAACTTTGCGTTCAGCATGTTCTGCTCCAGTGCCACGAGGGAGTTGACGACGTTCTTCTTCTGGCGTGAGTCCATGGTGTGCCAGATGGTGCTAAGCTGGACGCCTGGAGCGGACTCCATGATGATGTATTCTGCTCCAACACCGTTATCGGGTGCGTGAGAACTGGAGGCAAGAATCTTAGGCACGGGAATTCCGAGATTGTGGCGGACAAAATCCATAGTTGCAACCTCGCTGGAAGTCATGAGGTGGTCGGGACCCGCAATTGGATTCTATGAATGGAGATCAGCATGAATAATGTGTGCATGTGATGTGACTTGCTTTGATACGGGCAGCCACTTTTTTCCCATTTGCGAGAGTCACCATCAGGGTTTTGTTGAACATACCCTCCTTCTTCTCCATGGATACTACAGGAGAAGCGCAGACAGAGGCGATGACACGATGCAGAGCAGCGACATCAAACTTGATGTAACGCTGAGCCATCTGCTGGGATTCGTTGTACAACCATCTGCCAGAGGTGTAACGGAACAGATTCTCATTATATTCGGTTCCCAAAGAGGTGACAACTGGGTAGATTTTGAGTAAAAAGGTCGGCCAAAATGCCTCAATACTCACCATGAGGTTCAAAAATAGGAGGATGAGATGGCCTAGGGGGTGATATAGAGAGGTAGGAAGGGGGGGTTATGGAGACTACGGTGGCTAATTTTCGAGAAACATTTTGGGACTTGACCGCCGCTGTCGCGGGTCTAATGATTCTAAGGGATGCTGCGGGGCTTCTCGGTACCTTCATAGCAACTTCATGAGCTATTGAAAGAGTGACAAGAAGTCAAGAGAAGATAAAATAAAGGTGTGCCAGGTTGATGAAATGGGAGAGGGGGGAAAGCAAGTTTATGTACGTAGTTCAAATTCACACAGCGGTTGCACAGCCGAATAAAAATGCGGGGAAAGATTCCGAACGAAAGTGGCACGATGGTAATCTTGTGACTCAGTCTCAAGACATGTCTCACACTTCATTATAAGCCAGCCTGGGCATCCCCAAGCCAGCAATTCGTTATGGCCTGGGCCTCAACAAATAGTTGCTCTATATAGGTCCGCTGTTGCGTCGACGCGGCCAATGCCTTTGTTTTTCAGTTTCAAATACAAAGCGACTATCAAAGTCTAGACTAGCTGAGTCTCTTGCTACTCTTGTCTGCGACTAAATGTTGTAGATTGTGCCTGAGAGCACTCCAAGAGCTTCGCGAAGGTATTAACCTTGACTGCTATCGCATGAGTTAATCTGACTTTTACGTCGTCGCTTGGACTGATTGGTGGAAACGACTTGGCTGTGGCACGTTCGCTGCACTATTCCAAAAAGATTTTCAGATCAGTGCATGCCTCTGCTTCGATGGGATATTACAAGATATGTATTACAACCCAGAACATTCTTTTCTCATCTCTTTACTTCAGCCTTATCTCAAGACCCGCATTGTCACGACGTTGCTACGAATCGAAGACATAATTGGTGCGTCGGCTCAAATAGTCTCGAGAACTTTCCTTGATGGGCCTTCGTAAGATTTGTCTTTTCACGTACATACATACCGACGGAAGCCTCACGCTCAATCTCCTCCCTATCAGTACCATTGCGCATTGGCTGACTATTAGTAAGTACTGCTGATCACAGAAGGCACTTACGATAAGATTTTTCAGCCGAACTGTCCATTGAAAGCACTTGCGCGCGCGACTCCCACAGAGTGTGGAGGGTTCTGATCCGAGTCAGTTGCCGGTCTTTTCCGTTCCACTTTAAGGCTCCTTGTCACAATCGTAGTGGGGATTATTTCATTCGCGGTATCATTTGTTCGCGTGCGGTGTGCCTTTGGCGTTGCGGCTTGCGTAGCTGTCCTTCTCCTCATGTACGTGGACTACTAGCGTCCAGTGCCAGAACCAACAAACATATGGCAGATATATTTATGCGTGGACCGACTTTCCGGTGCTTTCGTTACTAACGACCTGTCGGGCCTAGCAGGCCGCTCCTGTCTTTGATAAAGGTAAAGTGACGCAACTGCCCGCCGAAGCATATGTCTTACACGTGCGTGCGTTCTCGAGACGCAATTTGCCTGTAAAGTTAGAGCGATAAGCCTCTACGATCAGTATTCTTCGGGAGAATCGGTTTACTTCCTACATCTTGTTATGTGCCCAATGCGGAGGCTGACATATTTCCTCTATTACTACAACCCACAATCGATGGTCAATCTCTCCAAGTTGGGCGACCATGAATCACAATATTTTTCAACACGCTATCAGAGGCTGGGACGTCGCATCAATCTGAACCTCCATATCAACCCTGGTCCATCAGTGCCATGGGATCACGACTTGAAGAATACAATGGAAGTGCGGAGTACTGGGGTACGAAACCGATTTTGACTTGGGCCCATGGTTCCTTTTCTCACATACTCATTACCGATTTTTTACCAGCGACGCCAGAGTATCCCAGTCATTCAGGCCGCGATAGGGACCCATCATCATGCTATGATCGCCAGTTCACTAGCTGTCAGACGGAGCTCCTCGACAGCATTTGTCGATATGCTAGACATCGCTGATCTTCGTTTGACGTCGCCCGAGGAACGCGATCTCATCGCCCCTAGTCGCACAGCCATCTATGATGGTGCTTGCTAAGGGAAAAGAACTCCCTAGCAGATACTTCACTGGCGCTGACGTGCGGCAGCCCCGGTTGTATCGATCCTGACATCCTATATGGCATCAGAGCAGCTCTTTAACCTTAAGTGCCGTTGTTTTTCTAGATCCTTTCTTCCCTGTAGCCGACGTCTCGGTAGACAATCAAAATTCAATGGAGAATAACACACGTGCGTCTTATGGGTGAAACAGAAAAACTCGCACTATGTATGTTCGATTGAACACAACGGTTAAAGACACTGCAGTACAATGCATCCATGGCTTTATACCCCTCAAGCTGCATTGCTTAACCTTGACACAGATTGCCTCATCTAGCTACATCCAAATCGATATAATGTTCGGGACAGGCGCCAACATATTAATATCGTTCGATTTGATATATGAATGTTTAAACCAGTATGGTCACGACTAATGTACTAAGTTGTTGAAACTAACAATTTAGTGCTTGAGCGCTTACTACATAGCTACTTCATGGATTCGTTGCCAACCCACTGCCATCACAGTTTTGTACATAGCGCGCGTCGGCCGAAGAACGCACCCGAAGTTGAGGTTTTAGTTCGTTCACTACTTGTAATAACCCTCACTGTTGGGCGCGCGATCATCGGACACGCAC
Organism: Suillus paluster; assembly: GCF_016628075.1. Lineage (NCBI taxonomy): Eukaryota > Fungi > Basidiomycota > Agaricomycetes > Boletales > Suillaceae > Suillus > Suillus paluster. Next base: position 222,441 of record NW_024537585.1, on the reverse strand, counting down.
TCCCGCGAGGTCGTAGTGACGTAGGAGGTAAGTACCCCCAAAGTACCTGGCGTTTAGTCAAACCTATACTAAATTAAAAGTCTGAAGGAAGATCGACAGTACTAGCTACTTTGTTCCTTCTATTCGAGGGCTCAGTGCTCAAGATCCGGAACACATGCGTTCTACGCTAATGATCTTCCTTTGATCCCAGGACCTCCCAGGACCAGCCACAGATGTCAGCAAGACAGATAGACGCTGCCGCAGATGCATCATATCAAACTTCGCCCAAGAAATTACAACCGTAAAGCTTCGTGGTACTCGCTAAATTCACTCATGCCAGCACATATGTGGGTTAGTTTTTCCACGAGCTTCCGAATCCCCACCACTGCAAAGTTGGCAACTTGAAAGTTCTGTCGAAATGCGGTGCGAGCCGTTGGAGCATCGATGCTGATTTCACGTTGTATCCCACGACCCTGCCGGCACTGTCGTCACGAGCAGCGACACCCTCTGGGGAAAACAATAGACGAGGAAGAACCGCTATCCGCCAGCACAATGCGTGGTGTTTGACTACGGGAGACTATGGCGGTGTCACAATCTTAAATTCCGTGATTTAACTTGATGGAACTAAGATGGGACTGATGCGTGCATTACTCCAGAAGGTCAGTCCCAAAATGTGGCATATATATAGTTTCAATCTTTGAATTGATACCTCGCCATGTCCTACCGCCCCGACGAATCCAATGAGCAGTTCTATGCTGAGGGCGCATGGCTGCAGGGCGCCATCATCACTGGTGTCCTGTACGGCATGGTGATCGTCCTGTCTGCCATGTGCTGGCGCTCCCTCTGGCCGCACACTCGATCGAATGCCACTGGCTACAAGCGACACAGATTTTTCTTATGCTATGTTACTTTCCTCTTTTTGGTTGGTACGATATATGTTGCGTTCAACGCGCAGATAACGCAGATGGGCTTCATCGACAATCGTTTATATCCCGGAGGTATTTGCAACCTTTGAAGTGGACTGCAGTCTGCATCTCGTACTTATGTTCTACTCAGGTCCTGGTGCATACGAGGAGGCAACCTCGTCAGCTCCACTTAACACTGCTTTCGTGGTTTCAGATTGGTGTGCAGACATATTGATGGTAAGTGTACAGTTACATCTCCAATCCCAATATTGACGACACTATAGATCTGGAGGTGTACGGCAGTATACAGAGATACCAAAATACATCGCCTTATAATTGGACTCGGAAGCATTCTGTTCCTCGGAGTTCTTGGTACGTGCCAGACCTACCTCTGTCATCCATCCATCTTGACCTTTCCAAGTCTGTGGAACTCTCTGGCTTGCCATTGTGTCAACACCAGCACAAGCCACAAGTGGCTGGATGTCCTTCAGCTTGCTTTTTCCATACCTCTGCTTTTCCCTCGCCATTAACATCTTCATCAGCCTCCTCACCGTTATCCGCCTGCTATACCACCGCCACCGAATATCCAAAGTCCTTGGCTCAGGCCACGGTACGATCTACGCCAGTTTCGCAACCGTGATTATCGAATCCGCCTCCATCTACTCAGTATGCTCGCTCCTTTACCTCATCCCATACGCCCTCAACAGCCCGATCTCATATGCTTTCATGCAATTATTAGGCGAGGCGCAGGTGAGCGTGTAATTCCTACTCGGAATGAACTGCGATTTACGCTTGTACTCTAGGTCATCGCGCCACTCCTGATAATCCACCGCGTCTCAGAGGGCAAGGCCTGGACAACACACTCCGCCACCCTTATGGACAACAACTCCTTCCAGCTGCGGCGGCTGTCGGCATTCCCCAAGCCCGAGCCCGCGTCCGCTCCACCGAATCGGTTGAACGTTGAGATTTCCTTTCACGAAGAAATCACTCGCGACGAATCCATAAACACCCCGAAGTCACCATACTTAAACTCCGCCGATACGGCTGATGCCTTCGGCAGAGCGGTATGAGACCCGTGGAGGGTGAGGATCTAAGTTACGCTGCAGCTATGTCACAATTTTTTCACGAGGGTATCCAGTTGCATTGGGGTTCACAGTTAGCATCTCATATCCACCTACTCCCTCAGGGCTGTTTTCGCCACAACGGAGACATCTTACAAAAAGGAAAAATGACTACATTTGCCAACACAAGTAGGACCATCCATCACCCATAGCACATTTGAGAAAAACCAAGAACACATTTCTAAGGGTCAACAGTTAACAAAGTACATACAAAGGCTAGACTTCCATGTTCCTCTCTCATGCACGTGATAGTATGATCAGACATTAACGTACAAGCCGGCATCCTTTCTGTGCTTCGTCATGGCTGAATGGTACGATCATCAGTATACCAAAAATGAGAGACAATGGTTCATGACACTGACCTGCAATGATAGCACTACCGACACCACTGCCATCCTCGGCATGGTATGTGACAATGTTGCTGTAATTTCGCGCGCTCAAATCGGAGAGGAAGGAGCATATCGAATAAGAACCGCTTACCGTCCCTTATCGCCAAAAATGTCCTGCAGACCTTCGTGCACGCGATCAGCAAATCCAGGGTATTTCTGCAGAGGCGTAAACATCCGACAGCGAGTATAGAAGAAGAGTGCTGTTACGTTGTACAAGGAGCCATCGGCCCCAACGGAGCAGCCTTCTTCGAGATAACCCATCTTGCTGACGATGGCGGCAATACCACAAGAACTCAACCGAGCCGCACGCCTTCCAATGAGTTTCGCAAGAGCCCGGAAGAACTGTCGTTCCGCGAGTGTCGTCTCAAGCGCGAAAAAGTGTGTGAAGATTCCGATGATCATGAGAAGTTCATCCGTTGGGTCACTGAGAACACGATGATGAGCTTCTGTATATCCAACATGGGGTGGGAAATGCGATACCTCTCCATGAGAGACAAGAATGCGGTGTCGAAGCAGTAGGGTTTCTCGAGTTTGTAAGTGTTCTGTCCGAGGAAGAGTACACCTTCGTCGATGAGTTCACAAAGAACTAGCCGCAAGATCTCGCCCAAGTACCGGCCAGAAATGAGTTTCTGGATGGTTGAAATGTCACCGTAATAATGCAATACAGTACAAAGGTACTTACTTCGAATGCCTGTTCCCCAGGCTTATTTGAAGTGTCATCGACGATAATGTCGTATTTCGTTCGAGGCAGGTGTTCGTGTTCGAATGAATCAAACGCGCCCTGTCAATCCTGTCAATAGTGTTGACATTGGGAGTAAAGTTGACGGACCCATTCACAGTTAATCGCCATGTCAGCTCCAGGATCGATACCCAAATGCTCCATTTTGGCGATGTCCTTGACGTGCTCCATATAAGCCGCATTACAACCAGTTCCAAAAATGACCGCGATCTTCGTCTTAGGATTCACATAGTGCGATGCGATCAATGTGCCGGTTGTATCATTGATAAGAGCAGTCAGTTTAATGGGCAATTGCTGCTCGTCTGTGAATTAGTGTCAGTAGAAACTTGGAACAGGCATAACACACGAATTTCTCCAGGGACTGCTTGAACATCTCAGCTACATCCCTGCCCTCCGTGTTTCCAGCTCCAAAACCCTTGGTCCAGCGGATGAGCTCGCCATGGTCAATGCGTTCCTGCCTGTGTACCGAAAGTAAATCGGTCTTACATGCACTGAACTAACCGTTACATCGTGCGCACTTACGAGCAAGGGTAGGAGAACTGGACGCTAGTCAGCAGGATGATGCTAGGCTAGGCTGTGACTTACGGTAAAGCCAAGAGGCAGGGATTGACCAGGCTTGAGTTGGCCCTCGCCCTCGCCCGTGTTGGTTTCAACAAAGGTATTTAAGCATTCAGCACAGAAATCGAACAATTTCTGGCCATCTTCTTGCTTTTGCTCCTCAGTTAAACGATATTTGGTTTGGGAGATCTCAAATTTTCCATCTCCCTGAAGGGTTACAAGACAAACACGCAGATTGGTTCCACCTATGATGAAATGCTTTCGCATGAGTATATTTGGAAGTTGGAAAAATGACATGAATGACAAAGTACTCACCAAGATCAAGAGCAAGGAAGTCTCCTTTCTCCTGACCTGTTGGCCATCCAAACACGAACGTAGGAATCATAGGCTACAAGTACTAATTCAGCACTCGGTCGGAAAATTTTCATAAAATGAACGTGAATAGTGTCAAGAATCAACAACATCGAGAGATGAAGTATCTGAACGATTGAATCGTCTCATCCAACTGCAACATCATTTGAGTTGGAACAACGAATGCAAGAAGATGATCTGATTCGGTACGGACGTATGGAGTACATACGCACTACAATCTGGTTGGGCTTGTTCAGGCCAAGCTCGAGCGTCTCAGTAAACGCCTCGACAATCATCCGCATCCTCTGTGGTGTGAGTGTGAACCTGTTCAACGAGGATTTAGCAGATCCATCACGATCATCATCGGAGCCCCTGATAGGGTGACTGACAAACTCTCGTATTTTCTCAAATGATCAGCCATGGTTCTGCAGTTCACAAAATCATAAAGGTGAGACGACCGGATCAAATTTCATCGCGTAACACTGCATACTTTTTAGTTGCATGCGGGAGGTCTTCCTCATCTTGCGTCCGGGTGTGAATGGCGATGGTCTGACCCGTCAGTAGCGTGAAGCTACCACTTCCGCGACGCGAGGCAGGCATTATTGATCTGAAACTGGTGTATTACGTGGGGGAGACGATGGGGGGAGAAAGAGAGCCAGTGAGTGGAGTTTGAGTTCACAACCATGGCAGTCCTTCATCGGTACCTACTACGCGTGGAAAATACATCTCCATAAGCGTATGCCTTCTAACCAAACGACTAGTTTTGGTCTACGAAACATTGAACGCAACGAGCCTCACAAAACCGGCATTGATATTGCTGACCTTGTAACACTTGATCTCTTAACTACCGACCAGCTGGCGGCTTATAAGCACGATCATTAACATAGTCGAGGAACATACATATAATACTAGCACCCACATCTAAGGGTTATCGAATACGTATATGTATATAAATTCCCACACCCTACACGACGGCGTTACTCTCAGTCCCACATTCCTCATTCAGTTCTCGCGACTTTTTTTGTTTGTGTGATGATTGGGCTCAAGTCGACTCTTAATGTTAGTGAAGTTTTGTATGCATATTATGTCCTTGATCAGCTCACAGAATTCATGCAGGTAATCGACAACTCCGGCGCACTACTCATCGAGTGCGTCAATGTCCTCAAACAGAAGGTCAATAACGGCTGGGGCTCTGTCGGTGACGAAATAGTTTGTGTCGTCAAACGCGCGCGCCCAGTGTCGGCAGCAACTCAGGCATCTACCACTGCAGTCAAAGTCCGACGTGGAGACGTTCGCCGAGCAGTCATCGTACGGACCAAGAAGTCAGTTCGGAGACCAGACGGACGTTTCATCAGGTTTGATGACAATGCGGCAGTCCTTTTGAATAATAAGAGAGAGATGCTGGGGACGCGTATTGGTGGCGTCGTGAGCGCTGACCTGCGCATGAAAGGCTGGGGGAAGATTGTCAGCTTAGCACCAAAGGTATGTAGTTCTGTAACGTGTTTTCGGAGAGTACTTGATCAATTCCTGTTAAGGTCGTTTGATAGATGTATATTATATACCCGTCTTAAAATCCATTATTGAACTTTTACGGTTCGAGTGCCGCGCGTGACCCTGATTCTGTAGAGTTCGAGCCATACTTTTGAAATACACGGTTGCAAAATGGCATGGTATGACCATTCCAAGTGCAATCCTCCTCACGAAGGTCATCACGTAACACTTTGGCTTCGTCGTTTCGTTCTTACGAGTTCTTCATCCTTGCACATGGTCTCCTTCGTCGTTCCATCAAAGTCGGTAATTTCACCCGAGCACTCAACCAAATATCTTGGTAAGTGGATATTTCGTATGCAGCCTACTCTCGCCCGACCAGTTCACCTCTGTCTAAAAAGTCCCAGCTTACGGCTTGTATTGAAGGACTGAGCAGCCAGCCCGATCGCGGAGATCAGCCATACAGGGGACACACATAAGCAGCATTCCAGAAAGAAAACGAATGTCGGGAAAGATGATGGATCTCAGATTCTCGTAGATTCATTCATGTAAGCATCACATTAGCGATCTACTACAGTCTACTACATGCATTGATGTCCGTAAGTTTTGTATCTCATGCCCCCCACTCAACTGACAGAATTCATGCAGGCAACAGGGAACTCTGGTGCGCTACTCGCCGAGCGTCCATCTCCTCAAGCAAAAGAGCGATAATAGCCCGACTCTGTCGGCTATAAAACAATTTATATCGTCAAACGCGCGCCTAGTCATAATTCATCTAGACTACTTAAGTACGTCCTTGAGAGAAAGGCTTTGACATATACGTCACTAGGCTTCTCGGTGGCTGGGAGAGTCACGCCTAATCGCCGTCCCTTTCTTCCTTTGAGTGTTGGACGATGTGGCTAGTTTCTCAGAGTATTTCCATACTTATACCGATTTTCAACTACCCAGATATTATCCCCACTCGAGGGTACATCGAAGAATGTTAACGGTATCTTGTCGTACCCACCATGGTGCCGTGCACGTGATGGGCAAGATGTCCGTGCAACCGCCATTTGACCTTCTTCCCTACACCACATCACGTTTGGAGCCTCATATTTCTGAACAGAAATATGTTTGATGTCGGTGTGTTGATCACTTGTCTTCGTGCCTGTACTTCCCAGGCGATCTGAGATGCAATCTACTGAATCACCTAATAATAGTGGTCTAATCCCAGGTCTTATGTGCTGGCCTAAGATTCTAATTTCCCCACCCTTTCAACGCTGTTCTGCACGACTTCTAACGATCTAACGATCTTTGTAGCCCATAGGCTACTGCTGTATATACTTCCCCTCGCATGTTCCCAGCCAACTGCTTCCAGCGGCTGCGGTCTTCCATAGGCCTGAGGACAAACTTGGCTCGGTCCAGATTCATCAAACAACATGCACTGCCTATCGCCCGTCGACAGAGCTCGACCATGCCCTTCAGGAGCCAACGTTCCTGGTCCCCAATTATCATCGGCTCGATCGCTAGCGGACTTATCGGATATTCATTAAGCGCTTTTGGGAAACCTTCTCTGACATCACAGGTTCTGGGAGAGGCGGGACCACAATATGGCACTCCAAAAGACTTTGAACAGGCTATCAAGGAGCTTCGCACTTTGTTTGATTCAGACGATGTTGTTTCTACCCATCCGGAGGACCTTCGTATTCACGGATTTTCGGAGAATGACTACCACCCAAGTGAGGACTTCCGCTGTGCCGAATGTCGCGCTCCCCTGCTCATGTTGGCCTTCCAGGTGCACCACATACCGTCATCGTGTACCCAAGGAGTACAGAAGATGTAGTCAAAATCGTCAAGACTGCCGTCAAGTACCGTATGCCCGTCACCCCTTTCTCTGGTGGTACTTGCTTAGAGGGGAGTTATCGTGGCGTAAGTCTATTGCTCTTCGGGGCCATTCATGCTGACGACGGCTGTTTCTCCCCCTCCAGAGCCCTGTCGGCGGCATTTGTGTTGATATGTCCAGCATGAACAAGATTCTCGAAATTCATGGTCAGCATTTGACGCATCTTTCAGTACTGAACCAATTCATATCTTTTAAACAGAGGCAGACTCGGACCTTGTTTGTCAGCCTGGTGTCGGATGGATGGAAATCAATGAGACCTTGCAGCAGAAAGGCAAGCTCGCAAAGCAATCCTCGCCGCGTTACTCACATCCCTGGCAGGCATACCGTTGTTCTTTCCCGTACGGTTGAGAATTTAGCACTTTACCGACATCTGACAATTTTTGCTTAGTTGGATCCCGGTCCAGGCGCAACTATGGGCGGCATGATGAGCACTGGTTGTTCAGGCAGTACGTATTATAGTCATAAATCGGTGGAACGATTGCTGACGTGCTGGCCTCGGCAGCAAATGCCGTCCGGTACGGTACTGCAAAGGGCGAATGGTTCCTCAATGCAGTATGTATTGACTTTCTTGACAAGTTTCAAGTTAACTGATTGAGTATTTCCATAGACGGTCGTTCTTCCCTCTGGAGAAGTCATAAAGACTCGTCAACGTGCACGGAAATCTTCAGCTGGTTTTGACACCACGAAGTTGTTCATCGGTGCTGAGGGTACTCTTGGTATCATCACAGAAGGTGATATCACGTATTTTCCTCTTGTCGAACGCCATTGACACTTCTTTTAGTCACCATCCGGTTAGCTCCTCTTCTGCCAACAACAGTCGCCGTCGTTCACTTCCCCGATGTCAAATGCGCGACGGAGGCCGTCATCGATGTAATCAACCGCGGCGTTGGCATTCGTAGGTTATTCCCTTCCCGATCAAGCAAGACACTCACCCCCAAGGTCCAGAATGCGTCGAACTCTGCGACTCCGAATTCATGCGTTCTATAAATTTGTTTGGTGCATCTCAGCGCAAATACCCTGAGCAGGATTCTCTGTTCTTCAAATTCCAAGGTCCAACGCCTGCTTCGATCGCCGAGACCGCGAAGATCGTCGAAGAAATTGTGCAGAAGCACGGTGGTACTGGTTTTGAACTCGCGCGTTCTGAGAAGGAAGCACGGGACCTGTGGGCAGACAGGAAAAATGCGCTCTATTCTGGTTTGGCCCTCTTGGAAGGGAGTCGAGGGTGGAGTACCGATGTTTGGTAAGCTCAAGTTGCTGCAGGTTCGGATAGGATGTCACTGATGATTTCCGGCTGTAGCGTGCCAATTTCGAAACTCCCGCAGCTTGTGCTTGAAACCAAGAAAGACCTGGAACGATTAGGCCTTGTATCAATACTTATAGGACACGTTGGCGACGGTTAGTACTCACATCTCTCATGCTATCTGGTCTCTCTCACAACGTAAAACCCAGGCAATTTCCACACCCTGCTTCTTTTCCGTAATGACAAGGAGCTCGAAACCGTTCGCGAAGCAGTGCATATGATGGTGGAGCGTGCGATAAAGCTTGAAGGCACTTGTACGTCTTCGCCTCTACACACGCGAGGCTGGAGCTGATGATCTTACGTCTACAGGCACTGGTGAACACGGGGTTGGGATTGGAAAGCGGGAATATCTGTACGAAGAACTTGGCGAGGGAACGGTGGAATTAATGCGGTCCGTCAAGAGGACCATCGACCCGCTGGGTCTGTTTAACCCTGGAAAGGTGAGCCAGTCAATTGCCTCGGAGGAGTTTGATGCTAATGCCGAATGGTTAGTTGTATCCAGACAAGATTGATAAGAAGTCAAAACATTGATGATTTTTACGATCAACCACGTATTTTATGATGCAGAATCATTGGAGCTATTCTGTTGTATTTCTTGAACTGTATCCATTCCATGTGAATGTAGCGCGACCATGTCCTCACATCTTGAAGTTATCTCCTGTGCCCCCCGATAATGCGTACACCGGTTGAACCGTTAAACAAACGCCTCTATTTGTCAGAGAATACCCATACATGTGCACTCACAGGTGGCCGGAGGAAGCCTTTGAGTCATCTACCTCATGACCCAGCTATCGTCACGATAACAGAGAAAGCACCGAGCCGAGATAAGTGGTTCAAAATTCGGTCTCAAGATTCAGGCATTCATATATTATTGTCCGTCGTATTACCTTGACCTTCCCGCATTTGTTGTGCATCTTATATTGATCAGCCACACATAACTTCAAAGCAGAAGAAAAATCCAAGTTTGTCTCACTATCGATGTAGACAGGGGTAACGACTTGGTGTGTATAAAACAACCTCGGCACCTGCTTACAGTGCACTGGCACCTGCACATTCATCGTGAGTAAATGCGTGATATAAAGGAAGAAACCCAATGTACCGGTAATAATGTCGACCAGCTCGTTGGTAATGGCGGCTTGGCGACCACGGTTGTATTGCATCGTCAGTCGGTCAATCATGTCTTTTGCGTTCTTTGATGCATTGTCCATGGCGTTACGACTGCGCACCGAAGCATTGTGTGAGAGGACGAAGAAGTTTGACTTATGAAACGTACCGGGCACTCTGCTCGCATGCGTGAGCCTCGACAAGAGCAGCATAGATGGCATTTGCAAGCGAGAATTCGGCGAGGTCCTTGGTAACATCATCCTCCATTTCGTATGCCCGGAATCCAGCTATACGCATATGAGTAACCAACCGACGACTTGGCTGTATAATGTCTCACCAGACTCCTTCAGCGCGGCCTCGTTTGCAACTTCAACGATAGCAGGCTCATAAGCAACAGCAGAGAGGAACTTGTTGTAAACGATAGCGATGCCGTCGTAGTTGGCATTGCTCTTCACAATCAAGTCGGCAACGCCTGCAGCGTCAGCGAAGGTAGGGATGTCACGACCAATTTGGTTGAAGGACATGGCCAAGTTCTTGGCAAGCACACGCGACAGTTGCACTTTAGACTTGTCACCGATAACCATGATGGGAGAGTCGGATTCGACGGGCTTCTCGGTGTCAGCAATGGCACGACGGGTAGCCTTGGACACGGAAGAGTGAATACCACCGCAGAGACCCTTGTCGGAGGAGACGACAATAAAAAGCTTGCGCTTTACAGGTGTTTCTGAAGGAGCATGTTGGAATATCTCTGGGCTGTTTTTGAGAATACGGGGGCGGATATACAGTCTACGGGACGCACCGGAGTTAGCAAGACCATACTCCTTGCCGTTCTGCATGGCGCGCTGCGCCTTTGCGAGCTTGGTAGAAGCAATCATCTTCATAGACTGCACACCACAACAAGTATCAGTGGTCAACGCTCAGAAATCATACCAAACCAAGGACGTCGGCGTACCTTGGTAATTTTCTCGATGTTTTTGACCGACTTCAACCGTAGCTCGATTTCACGCAACGTGGCCATGTTGCGGGCAGTTTTTGGAGCAGCTCCCAGCGGGGAGGGCTGGGACGCGATACGGGCAAGCGAACGCCTTGCTAACATTGAAAAGTGGTCAAGCTTGGTGCGCGACCGAATTCCGAGCATCCAACAGCTTCACCGACTTCCGGCGATATCCGAGCGGAGCTTAAATACAACCTGCCGATCGAGTCTGATCTCGGCATCACTAGAGTCATAATCTTGCTCATCGTACTTATCAACGAGCAAGCACATCTTAGACATCGACCACCATGGCAGCAGAACAACCATTGTTCGATCCCTCGCTCAAGAAACGCAAGAAGAAGGCCGTAGCTTTCACTGAGGACCCGCTAGGTCCTGAAGCAGATCCTACTACACCTGCACCAACTATCATCGAGAACACAACTACCAACGGAGATGTCGTCGACCTCGGCCCTACCACCCTCCATGAGCAAATGAAGCGAAGTCAAAATGGCGCAGCAGAGAGCGTTGATGTTGTCGATGAAGTCAAGGAAGACGATGACTTCAAGGCCATGTTTCCAGAGGGCCTCAAGAAGAAAAAGAAGAAGAAGGACATTCCTATGGACCTCGTGAGTGTCTCATTCTGAGACCATCTTTTGCGATTTTTACATTGGGCGCGTTATCAGCCCGAAGATGGTTCAGGAGCATCGACTCCAGCTGCTGCACCTGCCCCTGCTGCTACCGAAGATCTTGACTTCTCTGACATCAAGAAGAAAAAGAAGTCCACGAAGAAGAAGGCAATGGAAGACTTCGAGAAGGAGCTCAATGAGGCAAAGGCAAAAGATGATGCTGATGAGGCTGAAGTTGACGATGGAGAGCACCTCAATGACGTAGATGAAGCAGATCTCGGGGATGACCCATTCGCGCGCAGCGAAGCACCTGCAGGCATTGACTCTGGCACAGAGCCATGGCTTGGGAGCGACCGAGACTATACTTACCCAGAGGTTTGTGCATTTGCAGTCATACCTTCCTTCCCCATATTAACGTACATCAGCTCCTGACACGATTTTACGCCTCGCTCCATGCCGCAAACCCATCATTACTCACTTCCACCGGTAAACGATACACCATCGCACCACCCCAAATCCTCCGTGAAGGTGTTCGCAAATCGATCTTTGCAAACGTCGCAGATATCTGCAAGCGGATGCACAGACAACCAGAGCACGTCATTCAATTTCTCTTCGCTGAAATGGGTACCACCGGTTCGGTGGACGGTTCAGGGCGTTTGGTCATCAAAGGTCGTTTCCAACCTAAACAAGTCGAGAACGTATTACGTCGTTATATCGGTAAGCTTAACAGCATCTACACTTTTTCTGCGCAGTGCTGATATTATTCAAGTCGAGTATGTGACATGCAAAACATGTAAATCACCCGATACGCTCCTCACAAAGGAGAATCGTATTTTCTTCATGTCCTGCGAGTCCTGTGGCTCACGTCGGTCAGTCAATGCGATCAAGAGCGGTTTCCAGGCCCAGGTTGGCAGGAGGAAGGCAACAGCGCAATGAGTTATCGTCATGTTACCAGGAAATGTATTGCTACGTTCATCGTTACATTCATTATCATCATCATACACATCGAACCCTCAATACATGGTCTGATTGAAGAAGCACGAGGTGAATACTCCATAAAAAGCCCAATGGGGAGTGAACAAGAAAGCCAAGAAAAAAATCACTAAAAATCCATAATGTATAGGCTCGTTGAAACGTTACGCAATAAGAATGCTGAGGGACACAAACCATCCCTCATGGATCGAGATCCCCAACCTTCGTCAACACTAGACGGCGTTTTTTCTTCGGGGGCTGCACCGACTTTGGCGTGACTTCCGGTGCACTACGGCCTGTGGCATTGTCGTCAATGCTAGCAGCGGGTGTGAGAGGTGGCTCGGTCCTCTTTGCGGGAACGGTAGGTGTTGCAATCGCAGGTAATGGAACTGAGGAAGACGAGGGCGTCATCATGTATGTGAGGGGCACAAAATTGTGTTGCGCGATGGACTGCAGTTGTAATGCATATTGTTGTGTGTGATATGCAGGTAAAATTTCATCAAAGATCACGATCGTGCAGTATCCATCTCGCGACGAGAGTATAAGGCACTGTCCATCAGGAGACCTATCCAGTAGTTTAATATGGACACCAGCGGCGGAAAAAGAAAGGACGTACCACGACGCATCCGTAAATTCATCATAGTGCAATTTCGTAAGCATACAGACAGGACCAGATTGTTGGGTGTCATAGATAGCAACGGCATCCATTGTCAGAACAGCATACAGCATGCGGTAAGGCAACGCAAACACGGATCCAGTGTTGGGTGGCGTAACTGCTGGGGTAGAGGGCTTTGATGGCGATGGCGTGGGAGGCTTCATCGACGATGGAGGGATAACTGATTCGGGAGCCACAACACGAGGTGTAGGCGCTTCGACATGTAGGGGTAAGTTCCTTTCCACCTTCGGAGACGGTGCCAATGCATCCTTGTGAGTTGCAGGTGCCGTGGAAGGCCCACAGATATCAACAGAAATAGACCCATCCCTGCCTTTCTCCAGTGTTCCTGTCTTGGGCTCGTTATGACCGTCTACGCCAAGTATATCTTGTCTCAATTCATACAGCACAGGAGAGAACTTGACAGCCACGCTAGCCTTCTTATGTCCAGGTAACTGGGCAATAGGAGGACGGGCAAAGTTCGCCCTTGAGTAAATGAACACCGATGACGCCGATGAAGGGTTCATTTCACTTGTAGTAATCGCAAGCTTGGATTTACGCCCGCGAGTGGGAGTTTCCTCAGCCTTGGGTTTGTTAGTGATGATGCTGGGGTCCTCGAATTGCCCTGCAGGAGTTAGCAAGAGGCCACCATCAGGGCTGAACGTTAAACGGCGGAAGAAGTTCGTGAAACTTTCATCTCCGTAGAGCTTGATGGTCGACCATGTGGGCGAAGGAAGTGCACGGATTGCAGGAAGGGGTGGCATAGGTGAGGGGGACCTTCCATATCGCGCATGATGCGCAGGAGAGCCGGGTGCATTAGATCCACTGAATGAAGACCGTCTCGAAGAAGATCTCTCAATCGGCGGAGGAGGAAACATCGATGTAGATGGAGTGCTGACTACTGACGCAGTCGGCGTCGGAGGGGCGTAGTTACCAGAGAAAAGAACATCCTCTTTGTGCTGGTCACTGACAGTAGACTCCACATCACTAGCAGCAGACTCGTGTCTGTAGGACCTTGAATGGCTATGCGAGCTAGGGGTGCGACTGTGATTGTGGGGGTAAGACATTCGTGTGTTCTTGCCCACAGCATGAGCCTCGAACGTGCCCTGCTTGGTCGAGATCCGATACACGTGCATCGAACGGTCACTGCTCTGCGTGGCAATGTATTCGTTGAGCGGGTCCCATGCTACGCCTTGAACATAGTGATTATGCTCAGCGATCTCATAAACGCATTTGCCTAAGTCAATGAGCCTGTATTCCTCACAACAATAACGCAAGAACTCACCGTCATTGGGAGAGAATACGCGCGCACAGTTGTCCGTGCTACCGGCTAAAATGTACTCCCCAGTTGGACTCCAGGCAAGGTCATACACCTGCATCGTCGTGCACCTGTCCCAGTTTTTATTCTACCTTGATCTTGAAACACGCATGAAAGTAATCTTACCTGAATGTCGTACGCGGCTTCCAGTACTCCTTTTCATATTGCAATTCATCTGCGCTCAGATCACTGCCATACGTGGCGGCCTGCGGCGTGCTGGTAGGTGCCCAAATGATGATCATGCCGTCTTTCAATAAATTCGCGTCAAATACAATTGACAAAGTATTTTAGATTCATACCATCTCCAGCAGATGCAATGAACTCCCCTAAAATCGCGTTAATAAAGTACGAAGCGCGTGTGCAAAACGCGTACCGTTAGGAGAAAACCGAACAACATTCACAGCAGCCGAGTGTCTGCTAAGTGTTGCAAGATATTCCACCCGAGCAGGTCGTGGTGCAGCACCATCTGCACCTTCTGCTAGAGACGACGGGAGAATGTTCGGATGCACCATCCATATCTTTTAGAGTCCGTGTCGGTCAGCGCGTTGGACGTGTCCGTGCGAGCTCACTCACTCTGACATGGTTGTCCTCGCCTCCTGTAGCCAGCCTATATGACTGCGCAGCAAAATTCTTCTCCTGCGTTGGACGCGCCTTTTTGAACGGGACAGGTTGAAAGTCGCAAGTAGATATTGGCTTTGAATCATGCCACCGAATCTCGAGGGTGCGGTAACGCATTTTTGGATGTTCTATGAGCGCTGAGAGGGTGTTTGGTGGTAGAATGAAGGATCCTGAGCGCTACAGGAGGAGGAACATCCGTTCACGATTGAATTTGTAACTAACAGTAACACGGATCGGAATGAAAGGCTCCTTATGTACAAAACAGACCAAAGTGTGGCCGTGGCCGACTCGCACGCTCTTGTCTAGACTCGTATTGTATCAATTACAAAAATAATGTGAAGCAGCAGCATCACAATTCAAAGCAGCATCCTCGAACGAATCTTGGAGCTCCCGATCAGCTTTCTTTTCCATATATCACTTCCAGATCCCTCAGATCGTGCTGCAACACCTTCGTCAGGTGCTGCAAACCAGCTTGCTGATTGGACAAGATCTGCAGTGTGCATGTCAGATTCGACTCTCAGAATTCATAGGTGAAAAACCCAACCTGAGCGATCTGCTTGAGGCCCTCTTCGTCGACGACCGTCCATTCAGAAGTACCGTCAAGTCCCACTTTTCTGCCTCTTTCGCGGGCGGCGTTAACAGCGCCTACAAGCGCCCACAGCTCATTCAACTTGCCTCGCATCTTACTCATCCCACCTGGTCTTTTGATCTCTTCTTCGATCTCTTCGAGCGCCACCCGCAGCGCTTCTTCTTCGGGACGTATGGCCGTGGAGCGGACAGTAGGTAACATCAAATGCATGTGCTGGATCAGGCACAGCAGGCGGTGTTGTATTTGAGATTGGATCGACTTTGCGCGTTGCAAACGAGATGCGTTGCTGTCGTTGTGTTTTGCAGATAATGATTCCAGTCGTTTCTTCAGCTCCTGAAATACAATCAATCAAGGGGGCTTTTGAGGTGTGAGAAATCGCTACAAACCATCAAACCTTTCTGCTGCTCCGTGGCTTGCCTCGATTGTCCATCTACACGCTGACGTAGATCATCAAAACCGACTGCCAGAACAGGCACCATGCTAGAGAAAACGTGAGCACGTTGATTGGCGGATGAGTCGTTGACCATACCAACTGGGATCAGGGTTATCGCGCACCGCGCGTTGCCAAAGTTCCTCGTTCGTGGCATTCGCAGGCCTGCCAAAAGCGCTCACTTGTGCTGGCGGAACGAGATTATAGAAATAATGCTGTCTGATGGGTAAGCTCACGATAACTATAAATTGCATGCGACCAACCTGAAAGCGACATCCTGGCGAAGCTGGATCCCAGGCTTGTACAATTGCCTGAATTTTTTGCTCAAGCGCTGCATATTGTGACTGAGGATCTTGTTGTTGTGCAGGTGCAGTGCTTCGTGATGCGAGAAGGGAGTTGGCTGCTGGTAAACCTAGCGTACTGCCAAAAAGCGCTCCAGTGGTAGTGCTCTGTGCAGGTTGGTTCGTCGAGCCAAACAGGGAGCCTGCTGGTTTCTGCTGCTGGGACTGGCTGAATAGCGAAGGGGTAGCGATAGGTTGCACGGATTGACCAAATAGGGATGGGGTGGTCGAGGTGGTGGTCGGCGCAGTACCAAAGATATTCGCTGGATTTTTATTCCCAAATAACGGGTTTGAGCTCGCCGTCGTACTGCCAAAGAGGCCTCCTCCAGTAGCTGGAGCTTGAGCCTGGGTGGTCGTGCTACCAAACAGTCCCCCTGACGCTGGCGCTTGCGTACTGGTACCGCCAAATGTGTTTCCGCCAGCATTTGGCTGAGTCGTCGACGTTCCAAACAACCCGCCGGTACCAGTTGCGGGCTGTTGAGTCGTAGTATTTCCGAAGAGATTACTACTCTGTGGTTGCTGCTGCTGTTGAATCGTAGTACTTCCGAAGAGACTACCACCCTGCTGTGGTTGCGGCTGCTGCTGGGTGCCTGCATTCCCAAACAAGCTTCCAGCAGGTTGAGGTTGAGTGGTCGCGTTCCCAAACAGACTTGTTCCCGCAGGTTGCGACTGCGTGTTTGTACCCCCAAACATACCGCCCGTAGCGGGCGGCTGGGTAGTTGCCGTGTTACCAAACAGACTACCGGTTGCAGGTTGCTGTTGTTGAGTACTCCCACCTGAAGCTGGTGCTTGGGTGGTAGCACCGCCAAACAGGTTTCCGCCAGTGGTTGGCTGAGTCGTCGACGTTCCAAACAGCCCACTAGTACCAGTAGCGGGCTGCTGGGTCGTAGTATTTCCGAAGAGACTGCCACTCTGTGGTTGCTGCTGCTGCTGCTGGGTCGTGGTATTTCCGAAGAGACTGGTACTCTGCGGTGGTTGCTGCTGGGCACCTGCATTCCCAAACAGGTTTCCAGCAGGTTGATTCGACGTGTTCCCGAACACACCTGTTGCCGCAGGTTGCGTTTGCGGCTGCGTGTTCGTGTTCGTACCCCCAAATATATTATTTGGGGCGGGCTGCTGGGTAGTTGTGGTATTACCAAACAAACTACCAGGTGCAAGTGGCTGTTGTTGCTGAGTGCTGGTATTCCCAGTCGCACTGGTCCCTGCAGGTTGTTGCAGCGTCGTGGTATTCCCAAACAAGCCCCCGCCACCCGCCCCTGCAGTAGTGCTCGTCGCCGTACTAGGTGTTCCGAAGAGGGTTGTGCCGGACGTAGATGGCTGGTTGGAGGCATTACCGAATATACTGCCGCCCGTTGCCTGCCCAGGCTGCTGCTGGGGGGTTGCAGTGCCGAATATGCTTGGGATTTGGGCACCAGTTGTCTGCCCCGGCTGCTGCTGGGCATTTGTGTTACTCGTTGTTTGCCCAGGCTGTTGCTGGGCGTTCGTGTTACTGAAGGCATTTCCGGAGAAGAGTGACATATTTGCACGCTTTTTGTGAGCTATAAAGCAGGAGGTAGTCCGAGGTTGGGTAGTTGAACAAGACAGAGTAAGTAGTCACTCACCTCACCTGACTCCCGGAAGATGCAAGTCGATTACACGCGATCCCGACCTTGACACTGGCAGAAGAAAACAGGTGGTGCAGGTGGTGCACGGCTTGGGATGTACGGTGTAGAACAAGGATGAAACAAGCGGCAGATGGGACACAAAGCACGATGATAATCCGATGGACGCGTTCGGCAGTTTCTTACTTTCACCCAACGCTCACTTTCTCAAGCTCAGATTTGCGACTACACACTCGAATCACGAAAAAACAAACAAAGAACCTCATAAGAAGTGGCAACTAGTGTAACATATAGCTGCACTCTGTGCGAACAACATTCTGTTCACAAAGTCTGACCAAAACTGAATCGCACAAAGGCTACTCGGCAAACAAGTTGCATTCAGGACAAACAATGACCATGGTGTGCATGTGAATAGCTAGCGACTGGCGTGACTTGCGAAAGCCCGCGAGTTACGATAGTCACACCGATATACCGGTAAGTGTTGCGTGCAGGTAGAAATATCATGCAATGGTGCATAAAAAGCATGCGTCATGTAGGGACATGTGGTGTACATGTAGTTTTGCTATGTCGTCTCCCAAGCACCACAGATATGAAAAGAAGCGATCAGAACTATGTCGCAGGCAGTCAGCTCTATACGCAGCGGGCATCATGAAGGGACATACGCGAAGGGGCTGGAAGAACCACTTGTTCTTTCCAGTCTGGTAACGCTCCTCAAGCAACTTTTTGATGTTCTTCCGTGCATCCTCCCGTTGTGATGGCTCCTTGAAGGTCTCAGCAGCCACGGAACCCTTCAA
This sequence comes from Suillus paluster, assembly GCF_016628075.1. NCBI lineage: Eukaryota > Fungi > Basidiomycota > Agaricomycetes > Boletales > Suillaceae > Suillus > Suillus paluster. The sequence continues at coordinate 203,711 of NW_024537585.1, read as the reverse complement.
GCTCTCCAACTCCAGAGCATAACGCGTGGGGAACAGATGCGAGTAGTTAATCACCTAAGACATACGCTAAATGTCGGCTCGTGTCTCCATGTCGTAGTCCATGGTGCTCACCTTGATGAAAGGCTTAACGCGGCTTCTCCGCTGCAGCTTCTTGGCGCCCATAGTCCGCGTAACTTTTCGTGGGTAGCGTTCGATGCCAGCAACGATAGCGTGGGGGTATGGCCGTTCCTTGGTTCCCTCATCGAGTTGTTTAATAACGACGACCTTCTTGCCTGCCTGGCGGCCCTGCAGGACGATGGCGACCTAAATCATACGAGAGAGTTAGAATCACAATGACATCGGTGACACGTATGATGGAAGCACTTTTCCGGGCTTGTAAACTAGTATGAACGGTCAGCCTTTGGCACTCGTAAATGACATGGATTCTGACCTTTGGGCATCTTGACGTTGGGCGGCGCGGTGAGGATTGACTTTGCTGAATAGACTTAGGCGAGGCAAGCCATCCGGAGATTGCCGGGTATACTATGCAGTTCCAACTTAAGGTTCACTATACCGCTGAAGGTCTCAGATTGTCCTTTGTTTCTCCTAGCTGCCAGCCTGCCAATGTCATCGCTGCCGTGGGCTTTTCACAAATATAATATGCAAGACATCTATAACATGCGAAAACGTTGGAATTCCAAACAGACGAGAATCTTGTCCTCTTGCACGACCACGCAGTATCAATAATGTTTGTGACGCTCTACATCCTTTATCACGCGCTCGCCATGTTTGGACATCTATTCACTCTTCTCTCTCCATTGTGGTCGACTCTCTGGCACGTGTGGAGGTGTGCCATCGATGCTACAACGTACTATCCACCGGCGGGGCGGAACATCGTCGTCGATATCGTCACCTATATTTGCACACTCCTTGTTTGGTCGACACTCTTAGGATCTATCTTGATGCGGAAAGAAGAGGCTGCAAAGCGTGCAGCATCATCTGCACCACCACTTGTAAACTTGTTCGCTTTTCAGGTCGTTCGCCATTCCTAATTGGTGTGCTCCAGCGTGTTTCGTTGAACCAAGCAAATGAAACCCTTGAGACCGCGCGAAAGACAGTGCACAAGGCAAGGGACGAGCTCAATGAGATAAAAGACGCCTCCGCCGCCACAGCAGAGGCATTGTTGTACTTGAGGAAGGCTGGGAAGAACATGCTCGAAATACAGCAAGCGCTTCTGGAGATGGCCGACATCTTGGATCAACAAATAGACCGACAGTTTCCTCCCGTCAATTCGGGTAGAGCGAGATGAGTGCGTCAGTTATCCGCTGGCTCGTTCGCTCTGCAGTACTTACAGGCTCATATTTGAAGCAGATATGATTTGCAGGGTTTGCCAGTGGTTTGGATAGAGAAATTCTTGTGTACATGCGACATCCAATTGTTATCTGCCAGTGTAGTTTGTAGTGCCCATCGACACAGCGTATATATGAATTTTCTGTTGGGTTATAGTCGTCATAATCCAACTGATAATTCTTATACACGCTGTTTTGGTATGGGGATAGATACAACGAGTCTCAAATTAGACACCTGCATGAACCAATACGATCTGCTACTCCAACCGAGTCTTCTTGCGCAACATATGATCTTCCCCAACGGTGTGCGATGCTCCCGCATAATATAGAAATGACGACTGTCTCCTTCGTCTATAGTTTGGCTAGTTCTCGCCCCACGTTTGCAGTCCAATCTCCCCCGGTCATCGTAAAAACCAGAAACACAAAGCATCTATCACACCATTGATATCGCATTGTGAAATCCGGAGAAATGCATCGCCGCAGCGGATGAATCGTCTCATCGGTGTTCGACTCATTCCCCACGGTGATAAGGCAAGCCGACAAGAATGCAAACTCCGAATGCTGCAAGTGTATTTGTATGATGCCCCAGGGCACCAAAGGCCTGTCGTGCACGAAGAAAGACTGAAACGGTTGTCGGAGTTGAAGAAACTAGTATTCAGATCCAGTAAGAACCATGAACAAAGTGTCATCGGAGATATGTGTTGCCTATCGCGACTTTAGGTAGAGGAGTATCTCGACCCAGCATAAAAGTAAGGGGCTTATCGTGTCCGATCACCGGTCTCCGATACGCGACAAGTTGGTCGCGACTCGCCAGTGTCGAGCAGTGGAAAGCCCAATAACCCGTATTGTGTACCCGTATTGTGAACCGAGCACCAAGGGATTGCGCGGTGTTCCGCGTAATTTTAACTTGGCGCAAGTACAAGTAGGTGGGCAGCTAGTCGCAGTAGTAATGCGACATGATATTCTGCCCATACCTATTTTGCTATTCGATTGAAACTTCGGGACATCAGATAAGTACTAGTACGACGAAGTCGAACAAAATCCTCGTACTTCCTGCACAGTACCCGAGTTGTTACACACGACCACCAGTTGAAACATATATGTTCTCTTGGAAAGCAATTGGAGTCATGTTCGTTATTGTGTCGTAGTCAGTCATGACTTGGAGCTTAGCATGATACTCTCGAACGCTCAGGATGAGGCGTGGTCCGAGTACAAACATCTGCACGAGCGAGAAAATTTGGAGAGCACCATAATAAATATCGGTTCCCACAGAAGACGAGTCCTATGGAAGTGATGAATAATGGTTGCATGCACATATGAGTGAAACGCACGTACCAAAATTGCTGGAGAGGAAGAACCGAGGTTGAAGCAAGAAACAGCAGCAAAGCTAGCACGTCGAAAACTTCAGTGGAAAAGGGTATCGACATTCCTTAAATTACGAGCTCACCATGCAAAGTAAACCACATGAGATTTTATTAACACTGTGAAGCAGTCCCCGACGGTCCGTCTGGTCGATGAACGTGGCAATTCACGGAAGTGTTTTACAACAATCCAGACTGCAAGACACAATGCGAGGACCTCCCATATTGTGCCGAGTATCCAAGTCTCCGCAGCCTGAACCCTGTTGCTTCCCTGGTAGATGCACTGATAGGTGCCGGAGAGGACGAGCTCCTCTATTATTCATCTCATGAGCCTGATGTGCTTATAATTTTATTCATAATTAAAGCTTACCCCCTGAAATATAGCTGCTCTGTTTTACGACAATCACCGTGCTGGCGATTGTGAGAGCTAGGAAGATTACAACGAGAAAGACAAGTATCTTTCTGGATCGTTGATACATGGCATGTAGCCGAGCGATCATGATGACTTGCATGATGTTTTCGTCAATCCAGTATCACTGAGGTATTGCAACTGACTAGCTCACCGCCCAACATGGCATTTACAACTGCAGACATCCAACATAGTGTGATATTCATAATATTGCCTGAAAAACATAATCAGTAACGAGCCTAGGAAGACCAAATACTCCAAACAAACTCACAGCTGTTTGAATTAGTATATTGAAGCAACACGTTGGTCGATCTCACTCACCCCTACATAGGAGTGCAGTCAATTGGAGGAGAATGGTAGTATCAGCGCAGGATACTCACATCATCTGTCACCGAGACTGACGGAAGACTCTCTATATGCCGCCTGTGAGAGGAAACGAACAACATAGTATGTGAGGAGACATACGTAGTATGAAGACGCTGATCATGAGAGATGGCTTATTAGCGCAGCAACAAATTGTTAGCCACCGAACATACACGATATATGGTATTCCACCATAGCGCATCTAGAGTATTTTTCAGTCAGTACAACTTGCCAACTTCGCTTATAACATTGGGTGCGCACACCAAGAAATAAAACAGTCATGATGGACCAACGTTGCCTCTGCGCCGAACAAGTTATATTGATATCTTCTTCTTCTAAAGTTCTTATATGGGACGCTGCTCACCCAGACTAGTTCAACCTATAAAACTATGCTTAATTAGTCGGCCGGTTCGGAAATGAATCAACCCACCTCTTGTCCGAAAGTTAGCGCTGGTGATACCATAAGGATATCAATAATTCTTTAACACTATCTTGCTTACCCCAGTCGTATACCACCGCAGCAGAGGCGGCAACTGTGAAATCAAAGTTAATATTAGATCGAGACTCATCACCGACGCCATCCGACTGACTCTCTACGCACCTACAAAATAGCTGAGAATGCGATATGAATTGATTTGTGGCCATCAACTGGGATCACTTGAGACTAGGGTCATGTCCGAGGGATTTGGCGACAGAGCGGCGATTCTGCGAATGCGGTGGACGTATAACTGATGCGCGTTCGAGCTAGATATAACACCACTCACATTCTTACGGCATGACACCGGAAGAGTCAGACATGTGAAATTGGATGAGTATGTAGGTCCAAACTCTGAAACACGAACAGGCTGTCTCAGATAACTCACTTCCTACCCCGGTGCCAACACCCCCCACCTCGAGCACACACCTCATGTCGAGTCTCCCAATGTACCCCTTCCTCTTCCCACTGAGTTCTCAGCAGGATGCAAAAAAATCGATAAGGTAGCATTCTGATGCAAACCCGATATAAAACACAATAGTACACTGAATCCATTAAGCAGTTGACGGCATTGGCGTTGCATCAATTTGCACAGCAAGGTGATGTTATCTCATTGATCGCCTGTAATTGGTTTGGTGAGGATGCGAAATTCTTAACAAGCCCGTGTCGCATGCACTTACTTCCGCTCAATGATGCGCCATTCTGAAGATGGTACCTACTCAGAAGAGTTTGAGATCGTTGATTTGAGGAAATTTCGCTCGAGTCATCAGTATTGATGTCTTGCGCGCCTGCAGCGGGAACCTACGTTGATGTTAATTGTCCACACAGATAAAAAATGCTTATTACTACGGAACAGCACTGTCCAAGTATTCGCCATCCCTGACTTTTATGCGAGATCTGGTACAATCTGAACAAGAGTCTTCACAGAATAAATGACGGATAAGTAACAACACAGACAAGTATGTTGGAGTCCGAAACGTCCGAGTCAGTGACGACAGCCGAGGAGTAGGATACAAGCGTAATCGAAAAGGGCTCGAGCGAGCGACACTTTGACGTCGGCTCCAGCTCGTCCATATTGCAATGTCTCGTTTGCTACGATACGTATATTTTTCATCTCTATGCTAACTTACCATAAAGACCCGTTTACATTCGTACGAACATCTCGATTCTCAGCTCCTTCAGAGACTGAGATGTAAGCCCCAGTTATTTTTCCTTTACATTGCTAACGAGTCGTAGATATATTGTTTTCTATCAGCGTCCCGTCCCGCTCGTTACTATTCACTTTAAAGTAACCTTCGTGCGTTGGAAACAGGGAGTGAGGCATTGCTTCAAGAGCTGGAGCAGCACAAGGGGAAGGGAGTATGAGGTGGGCCATCCTGCCGAGTCAGGCTGCATTTCCAACAATAAATAACTCGCGTCCTGCATCGCTCGGGCGGGTCACAGTGGCAGGACCATGGTGCCAGGAGGATCTTCGAGTGTGACAAGAAGGCTTAGCGGGCGGTGTCGTGAACGGTACCTCGCGTAGTAGGTACTAGTTGGCTGAGCTTAGCGCCTCAGCACCTTGTTTCTGTTCCCCACTTGGACTCGAGTTACTTTGGACTGTGCGGTCAACTCACGAAAGTGTTTCACGTAGGATCTCTTACCTGGTTTGTTCTGTTCCGACGCCAAATCATCAGATACAGTAAGGTCAGATCATGATGGACGGCCATCCGCTACATTATAAGGCGATTGACAAATTACAATGCGACTGTCCTTCGGCAATGACATGCCCGAGCGTCCAATTCTATATTTCTCGTTTCAGCCCTGAGTGCAGCATGGTGTTGTGTATGAATATGAATTAAGTACGTACATTCCTAGTCTCCCCTGGGCAGAATGATGAAGGTCGTCTCTTCTCCACTAAGCCTGAACCAAGTGGAGATTATCAGACTTGAAACACGCGGTTGATAGGAACATGCTGTCAGCGGCGTACCGGTAGACAAACCTTCTTAATTTTTTATGATGATCTGCGCGTCACGCATTCATGAACGTTCTGTTTCAGGAAATAAATGGAACGTCCTTCTGTAGTCTTCAGACTTCTTTAAATTCCAGGCCGTAGGCCTTCGTATATCTCTTACAATATTCAGTGGCCCATTATCGATGATATTGTCTGTAGCACTCATAATTAGCCTGACCACTCCGTCAACGTACGTTACATAACAGTACTACTTACTAGTATCATTGCAACAAAACTTTAGTTTTCAATTAGCTGAGGAAGGTTAGAATCTCGTAGGCGACAATCATGACACACCTAGATACATAATAGACAAAACTTATGTTTATGCTATATTGCGCTAACCTGACGCGGCTTGAGCATGACGGTACTAGGTACCAATGAATCGCGCGCCAACAGGCATCAACCCGCACAGGATTAGAGCATGAGAATACTTCTGTGACTCTGCCATTTGCATCGAGGTTCGGGACATGTTCGGCCTGTCATGTCAACAAAGTGCCTCCGTTTACATCGAGGTTCGAGACATGTTCAGCCTGTCTCGTCGGCAAAGTGTCTCACAAATTTAGCGACGGAACGACTCAAAAGTTACGCGGACGCTTCAACTCATCACTGACACCTGTCAGCACCTGTCGTGATCGAGGATTCACGATCGCCTTCGATCAGCAGAAGCGGCAGAAAAGATAATAATTATGTAGTCTGGAAATTGACCAGTCCAGTTGGTAAAAACTAGTCAAAGTAGGTCGAATGTAGCACTCCATTACATAAACAGCGTAGCCATATAAGCGATCTGCACGAGGGAGCAACAACAACGCAACAAAACAATAACGTAGGCGGATTTGCCTGGTGAAGGTGAAGAGAGTTCAAAGCCGCGGAGGTATCATTAATGGACTTCGAACAGAAAAGAGTGGAACGTGTGCAGGCATGGAGCCGAACACCGAGCGAAATGATTGTTCCCTTATAGGTAGACGTTGACTAATTATTGCAAGCGTAAGCGCATGGATACGAGAATATCAGAGAACAAACGTACTGGGACTGCAACCAATGTTTATGAGGCCGTTGTATTCGTTGTTCTCACAGCAAACGGGTTCTTGGTTGCTGATGGTAGAGGAATTTAATTCTCGCATGATGAAACATGCACTGCAAAAACTCACCAGCTGGCGCCACTGCCAGTTCCGACGGCGGTAATGGGGGAGCAGCTCATACCGACAGAGGTACCGACAGGGACGAAGACGTTCAACAGAGACAACAGCTCATCGAGTGTGTCGCTCTTCCCACACTCTGCAACGGAATCGCAACACTGGACAGAACCAGTGTTACATTGGCCAGTGCTCGACGGAGAGGTGCGTTTGGCGCCTTTGGGATGGATTAGAGCGCGTCGACCTACAGAAAACGGTATACATACGTTCAACAGGGGAAGCCCGACGAGCGGGGGCCATGGGAGGGAGACCACGCGCCATTCTTTCGCCGTTGGTTTCAGCGCTTACTACAGTAGCAGCTACGGCCAGAGCAAGGACAGACGCGAACTTCATTATGTTCTACTTTGTTTCTAGAGGGGTACGAGGGTACGAAAGGACCAGACAAGAAGACAAAGGAGACTTAAGGAGAGTTGGTGAAGGAGTGGTTGGTTTGATAGAGAGAGAATTTTATAGGGCGGGCAACTAATAGGATGAATGGTTGAATGAAAAGAACCGTCGCTTACCGAATTCAGCTAAATACCTCCGACCAGGATCTAACGGCATCTCCATAATCGAAAATCTTCCTAATTTCGTGCGATCCGATATCGGGTCAGACTGCAAGATAACAAAACTACATAGAACAAGTGTACAGTGAACACATGAAAAGAACACCCTCCCCACCGCCATTTCACCCAACCATGACATCTAACCGGTCAAATGTTTTTAACAGAAGCCTGTATGTAGCCGAGCGCACGCTTATGGCTGAAGAAAGTTTCAAATGTGAACGTACACTAGGCCCGTCTCTCAGATCACGATGGCATAACCGGTAAGCATATATTATTCAATTCAAATTCAAATAATAATTACCCATGCAACGTTTGGTCTGGACGCGCGTTCTATCTCCTTCAAAATTTTCATCAATGGGATTTAGTGACGAACGTGCCGTAAGAGCTCGTAAGAGCCGGAGGCCAATGATGCCCGTCCAGGAGTACAAGGGAGCCTATAGAGATCCTAGAAATACCGGCAAGATAGAACGCTCCATGGCAGGTCCTGACTCTGGCAAGCGGCAAGCTCCGTGGCGCACTTACACCGAGACATATCGATGTCGAGGCGATGGCGGATATTCGGCAATCTATTCTTGTGAAACGTTTTACAGTAGATGCGGCAGACATGTCATTCTGCAGACTCTTCTGCATGCATCACACGCGTTTCTGATAGTTTTCTGATGCCGGCATAACTTGGCGCGTTTTTTGAATGATGTAAGTACCTGTCGGGTTGAGTTAGCCACAGGATTCTAGGCCTCCTCCGTCTACATCGCATACTTATTATAACCCTGGTCTTTACAGGCTACTCCTTCCCTTAACGATGGACTCATCAATCACTAGCCTAGGGACTTCGAGTTCTCGTTACCGTCCCTTGCCCTGTCGAGTTCATGGTTTTAGCATTCGGGCTGCCAAGTAGCGGTGTATTAATACCAACATCATGGCTTGGGCGTATGTATGACACCCCTTACTTACCAATGGCAAGCCCGTCTCATAGCACTTGGGAGATCAAGGGGCGCGTAAGGGCGCATGCCCTAAAGATGACGTCTTATCGTCTTACAATTGGTATTTCCCGCCGGAATTGATGTCCGCACAATTGATGTCCGCCAAGCCGATTTCGTTCTCAGTTCACAGCCTCCCGTGACCTCCGTCCCTGAGGTTCAAATCACGGCCGACTGGTCTGGTTCTTCCCGTGGGGCACCGGGCGAGTCGTGGAGGCCGCAGCTATGAGTTTGACATTGACAGCTCACGTCTATCGCCGCCGCTTGCTAGCAATGTTTGCATGCAGGGTGTTACTAACAGCGTCAAAGAGTTGGCGGGGAAATGAAAGAAGTCAAAAGGACACGTAACGTCTCTTCAATGATGTACACGCTCCACTACACGCAGATCACACCCGTGGCGATCGAAGGTGGGCACTTGGTTACGACCTGACAGATTTGAAAACTGTAATCTCGCCTATCGCAACTTATTTGAGAGTTGAAGACGGTATTATCTCATCAACACCTTAGTACAAGCTGATATGAGCGAGCAACGAGGAGCCAATGCAGACGTTATTATTACCTTTGATATGAAACGAGCAAGGAGTGAATACAGACCCAATTAATTGTCGCAATTCAGTGAATGCCCCCTCGTGATCGTAGGCTAGTATTAATGAGGTCTGTAATCGCTCCTCGATGCTCGTTTCATAACAGCCTAGATGATGGAGGGTGTTGAGTAGATATTACCGTCATCGACGTACTTGTAAGAGCAAAGGCGAGAGAATTCAGCGAATATACCCTTAAATCGATTTTAGGCTAGTCCCTTCGCTGAGCTGCGGAATATTCCTCTCCTAGTACAAGAAAGGTTGGACGGGGGTACAGGTACTTATGACAGCGCGAGAATGCATGGCGGTAAATGATGGAGTACAGAAGACGAAAATTGCGCGGGGGCCCGCAAGGACCGGACACCGTCTTTCTATCTAACGTTTCTCGATGATCGTTAGAGGGTCAAAATAGTCAACAATGGAATTGTAACCCATTGGGACACACCAGGGCGTACCATGGCAGTAGGATATTTACAGACTGCCCCTGGGCTCCTGTTATAGTGTCACGATGCTTGATAATGCTAAGATTACGAAGGGAAGTAAATTACAAATTGCGCGAAATAGATGCAAATGATAACCATCAAGTGTCAGGTCGGTTGTCTTGCGGGAGCGAAGGATCTGTAAAACTGTGGTTGCACTTGGTACAGACGAAGAATAAAATCATCCGGGTCTCCTTCCGTTTCGACTGGTCCTGGTAGAAGACAGCGCTAGAGATGAGTAGAAAGGCAATATCAGTAAAGGCGAGCTAATTTTGTCGACATCGCGCACTCGTCTTGGCCGCAATGCGGACATGTAATATTTGAGTGTGCCTGACAGAATCAGATGAGATGGTATAAAATGATGCTGATAGGTAAACTGAACCAATGTAGGATCTGATCCAAGGTCCGTCGTGATTCCTACTTGTTCCCTGTTGGATTTGAAGGTCAGTATGGTACAGAAATAAAGTGCTGAAGCAAATAAAGCACTTACTTGGTGACCGTTAACAAATCATTCCTATAGACACACTTATTCTCGCCGATCTCCTCTTCATTACATATTCTGCAGGCGTAGACCATGATGCGACGTCCAGTGTCGGCTTTTGGATAAAGCAAATTATTGCATTCCGAGCAGAAGTGGAGTGAAGCCTGCGTGTAGCAAGGATTACCAGAGCATAAAAACGGTGATAAAAAGACAGCACGGGGGCATGGAAGATAATTAAACGCGTTTAGCAGCAAATTGCAGCAAGGGAGGCGAAAGACAGACCATCGCAGGTATCAGACTGAGTAAGATCGAGGCAAGATGAATTTCGATCTCCGACAGCGCGTCGCGACATTTCTATTCCGAACTCAAGACAACGGACGGTCCGAGATCAAGTATTTGGCCATCCCCGGCTCTATCGCTTTACATGATTTGTTAGGTGCTCGACGAATTTTTCATGAGCCTTCATTATTGAAACGTGGTATTAGCAAAACGTACGTTCAAATGGATCTATGCCGGTCTATGGATACTACGGATATGCTTTGCGCTTCTCGGAACTGGGTACATTCACCCAGATGAACACATGCAAAATGGAGAAGTTACCTCAGGTGAGTCTGAACCTCGTGAGCCTCTTGCTACTCTAACAATAGAGCCTGAATTATTCAAGGCGACCTCCTAGCATATCACACCATCCGTACTTGGGAATGGTCTACGGCACTTCCTCTCCGCTCCATAGTACCGGCATTTACGACAACTGGAATCCCTGTCTGGTTTGTTAAGTTCTTCTTAAGCAGTGAGAAAATTATGCTAGAACTACGTCGTATGTCTCATACGACCTGTTTAGAGAAACACTTGACACAGGGGGTGCAGCCTGCGTTGCTTTTTCGATTGGAACGGTTCGCCTTCTTGGTCATATCTGGGCTTCTTGGTATATCGTCTGAATGCGTCTCTGCAGTTCATGAAGCTCAACATGCCTCAGATTATAGCTTAATGAATTTAGTATCCCCGCCAAGTGACCGACGACTAGGTCTTCTACTTTTGGCATCATCTCATATCACAAACACGTTCCAGGTTCGACCATTCTCGAACTCTATCGAGGCGGTGCTCGTCGCTTTGAGCCTCGCGCTCTCGCGTAAGATAAACTCAGTTAAGACGGTGGAGAAGGTCAGTTTGTGCCGTTCACGACTTCTCGAAGTTCTTGATCCCTAACTTATCGGCAGAGTTATTTTCTCCATTTACTAGCCATAACCTTCGTGACCGGTATATTCACTCGCCCAACCTTCTTGATATTCGGGGCACCTATCGCGTATCAGGTGGCGCTTCGGACATTTACATGTGCCGGAACTGCAACCAGGTGGCTGCGCCTTGTTGTCCCACCATTTTTCACTGCAGCAGTTGTATGTGCTGCATTTCTGGTGGCGGATACCCTCTATTTTCGAGGCACCCTTGACGATCTCGTGGTGACACCTGTTAATTTCCTCAAGTATAATTTTTCGTCCCATAATCTGGCAGAACATGGACTCCATCCACGTTGGCTGCATGTTTTTGTGAACCTTCCGATGTTGTTTGGCCCCTGGGTCCTTTGGCTAGCGGTGCGCGCGATCGTGGACTGTACCACATCGTTTGGCGAGAAGAATGGCAAATCATTTGAAGTGGATATTCTTTGCCCGAGTAAGGGCTCGTATGCAGTAGCACTCGCAACCGCTAACGGGTTATTCGCTCGCAGCAATCATACAAATGATCATTTTGTCGTTGACTGTCCTTTCTATGCAACCTCACCAAGAGCCTCGCTTCTTGGTGCCTCTTTTACTGCCTATCATCGTCTTAATAACAAACACCGGACGATTGGCCTGTGTTGGCAAGGCATTCTGGGTATGTTCACACATTGTAGTCGGTCAATGGGGCTAACAAATGTATAGGTATCCTGCTCCATCTTCAACTTGGTGCTTGCGGTTCTATTTGGAATTTTGCATCAAGGAGGCGTAGTGCCCTCCCTATTCCACCTCCATTCCGTGGTTGCTGATGCCTCCCTTGGTACGCGTACAAGCATCATCTACTGGAAGACGTACATACCCCCACTCCACTTCCTCGGCGTCGACGGACGAGGTTGCTTCACTTACTTCTATGCAGGCATGATTACTGACGTGGTCACTCAGATGTCACATCTGACATAATTTCTTTCACTGATCTGGCTGGGGCATCCCAAGATGACTTCGTTGCGTCCATCAGTGCTGGTGACTACAACAGGACGTTCATCGTGACCCCTGTAGCTATGTGGTCCACGTTACCTCCTGCACTTACGAACTGTATGGAACTAGACAAGGCCATTTTTCCGCATCTCGATCTTGATCATATTCCGGAGAGCATGGATGCAGGTGTGCTTGATGGCCTTCGTTTAGGGGTGTATACTTTGGCACCCAAATGTATCTTTGTTTGATTTATTGATGTACTGCATAGCGAATGCATATAACGGTGGATGCTGGTGGAGGGGCTGGGCGGTGGCCCTCACCGACTGTAACCACCACAGCACGATACAAATGTTTTCTCGGCGATTCGTGAACATGGTTGCCGTCGCGTGATAGAACATCTTGATTTAAGACTATAATCTTCGTGTACTGACTCCGTTACAAAGTATTAATCACTGATAATAGATGCCTCTCTGCACAGACTCGACGCATAACTTGAAGTAACGAAATACACGACGAACTTCCTTTTCCTTTTCCCTCCCGAGTTCCAATTTATGTAGTGGCCAATCCGCTGCATATCAATTCTCCACGGACAGTAACCTGCACTACTGAGAGCAACTGCTCAAGGATACCCACGTCAACGTCGTCGGGCGTCTGAAAGTCTACCACTCGCACGCTGCAAGATGCAGTGGCTGCAAGCGCCGCCATAAGACAATCAACATTTTCCTTGACTCCCCCACCACAGTCAATTTCTGCAACATGGGAAAACGAAGTCTTCGACAAAATCGTCCCTATCACGACTTCGAGGGGGAGAGTCATATTCAAGGCAAGAATGCGTTGCAGAATGACCTCTAGCACCAGAACTTGATGCAATTCCATCCACTACGATGGTCTCCAGACGAGGGGAAATCTCTGAAGTGGAGCATATGGACTGGGGGGAAGCGCTGTGGATATGGAGGTGATGTAAATTTTTGCAGGTAAGAGCAGCTGCAGGTATGATGTCAACCGGCCATTCATCGTCGATGCGTAGGCGACGGAGATTCGGTGCATTGAATCTGATGAAAGTTGACCAGTTACACTCCAAGGTTCTCAACTGAGATGTGTCGAACTTATCCATCCATTCGTATGCGCTTGACACACCAAATGCCGTTTCCCAGCGCCTCCTCTCGACACAAAGGATCACGAGTAGTGGAGGATCTACCTGTGCGGAACGCAACATTCGTGGGGATGTAATGTAACCACTATCGTCACTGAGGCGGTGTGGGGAGGAGGAGCGTTCGATGTAGAGGGCGAGAGGGCGAGAGGGCGACTGCCAGACTGGGTGAGCCAAGACTGGAGCAGAGACAGAAGGAATGGCTTGAATGCTTTAGCGAGTCGCCCGGGAAGCGCAACTTTGATGCGCGACCAAATGCTCGTCGTTGCATGTGAAATGACTCTCCAACGGCGACACACCCGGGTGAAGGGTAGGGATGGGCTGGAAAAATTGGCCGAGACAGTATTTTCTCCAATAAAGAAAATACTAGAACAGTCTGGCAGACCGTTGACGGTGAGCAAGAACACGTCCTGTAGAAGTTCCTCGGGCAGCCAGCGAACGGGGGGGTCCTGGGTGATTCAGGTTAACGGGAGAGACTTCTGAATGTTCTGAATGAGTGGATTCGGACAAAGCATCGATTCGCCGCCCTGCAGGTGCTTTCATGTTCTTCTCGCGAAAGCTTTCAGGCGAAGAGCGTAAATTGCGAGAAATAGGAGGTGAGTTTCAAATAACACGTGACAAGTGCTAAAGTAAGTCCGCGCACCAGGCACCTCAACCGCGACTCTGCCACTCTCCATATCCGCGGTACATATGGTCGGTATGGCATCTTCTTGGGACCTCGTGGCATACGATATATCATATAGTTTCGGTGAGACGTTCAGATAGTCCAGCATATTCACGATCATCTTCACGTCGATGTGCAGTAATTATCTAGATTTTCATGCAGCACTCTTATCGGGAAAGTCATTCGCATCGACTCCTCCCTCAAAGCCTCAAAGTTCGTGGTCAAACGCCTGGACGGTCAGAGATAAAAAAATTAATTGATGGCTATTTCCACGCAAGAACTGTGACACGGGTAGTATGCAATTTCTGATCAGACATCTTCTCCGCTACTTTTTGCTTCTGACTCCTGAGAATGCCTCGACTCCTTCCAATGATGCACTGGTCAATCTGGATCCATATCGGTGTGCTTCAATGAGGCTGCGTGATCCACGTTCGCTGATATTGGCCAAGCACGCGTACAGAGCATGCCTCATCATAGCATCGTGCTGTGTCCGCAGCTTGAAGGTATAAGCAAGTCGCCCCTCTCCCCAAATGCAAGGTCAACTATCCCAACCACCAAAACAATCAACATGAGCTGGAGGAGTCTTGACAGCACTCCAGACCTTTCTCGCCTTCCGCAGACAGTAGTGACAGTCCCGTATCCATCATCAGAAGGCTTTGCCTCGCGTCCAACGAGCGCTCTCTCAGCTTCTCAGTTATCGTTTAGCTCGCCTGTTTCCCGGTCTTCACGCTCGCCCTCAGCATACACAAGACTTCCTGGACTGCTCGCCCAGTCATCCGTGATCCCAAGCCCAGGTCGAGTCTGTAAAAAGCATTACCTCGTTCTTCACAAAGCTCAGGTCCGTTTCGTCTGCACCGAGACACTCCGAGTTTTATTTGCAAGATGAATTGTCTGTCTTCCTTGTAGGTGATCTATGCTTATAACTTTTCGAAAATTTCTAATAAAAGATATCTCGATCTAACAGGTAGAAGGGGTGTTATTCCGTGTACACCGCTTTTTTTTTGCAGCGCGAGTCGGATGTGTTCCGCACTATGTTTGTGTGCCCTCCGACACAAGACGGCCCTGAAGGACACAGTGATGACAGGCCGATCATCTTGCCTGAAGTCACAGTCGCTGAGTTTGAGTGCTTGCTTAAATTCCTCTACGATGGGTACGCCTCCCCCAAATCTCACTGTATCTCGTACTCATATCAGCTACCTATCTCTCAGGAACTTTACACCATCTCCCTTCTCAACGGCGGAAGACTGGGTCAGACTGCTGTCGATTGCAACCCGCTATGGAATGGAGCGGATCCGTGCGAGAGCGTTGCATGAACTGGAGTACCTCCCACCGCTTGATCCCATCCAGCGGGTTGTCCTGGCTCGGAAGCATGATGTGCGGGAGTGGCTGTTGCCCTCTTACGTAGCGCTATGTTTAAGGCGGCAGCCTTTGAATGTGCTCGAGGCCGTAGAACTCGGGCTGGAGACCATGGTCCTGGTGGCAATGGGCAGAGAGTCCGTGAGGGACCCTGGTACTCTGAAAGATTTCGAAGACGCCAGGGAGTCATTGACCTATGAAGAGTTTATGACGGATGTCGTCGCTGACGTATTTGGGATGAGAGATCTTGGAGGACTCAGGTGCTTGAACACGTAACATGTACACGTCAAAGGGTTGAAGGGGGTACATTCTGACCTAATACGATTGCAACATTTAATGGTGACGATACAATGGGGTACAATTACAAGAGCAAGTATGTTTGATATGTTGTTTTGTGGTAAGTTCGACGAAAATCGTCAAGAACATCGTAAAATGGCAAGCAAACAAATCCGGTTCATGCGGACTTTATGCTGGCAGTCTGGCACAGATGTCAGGTTCCCCGTCCCGCATCATTTGTGAGGGATATGACGTACCTCCGCATTGCCAGTGATAGCGACCGGAGGCGACCTGGTGGGCGGAGATGTGGACGCAGCAGAAGAAGTGCGCGCAATCGTGGACAAATCGATGTCTATAGACAAAAAAAAGTAACGATTGGCTGTTGCATGCGTCAAATTCCACAGTGACTGACCTTGTGCCTTGAGTACGTTCTTCCTGATCTGCCTAGCACTCTGCCTTTCTTCCTCAGTGAAAGAGTTGGCCCGCTTCTGGACGGGCTTCTTGGGAATGGCTGGAGAACGTGTTATAAGCGTGGTGCATGACGATGGAGCCAATACGTACAATTGTTGCGTTGCTGATTTGTGGTGGCTTCCTCTAACTCTTCTTCCTCTTCATCTGCGAGTGCAGCGGCCTCAAGGTAGCGTTCATCATTGATGCTGCCCCAATTGTGCTGGCCACCGCCGTTCTTGCGGACGGACTTGTCAAGGCCAGACTTGGACTCAGAGCGATCCCTCAATAAGGCACGAGGGAAGCCAGCGCGTTCTGTGCGAGTCATGATGAGCCTGTGTAGTGATGAGGTCTGGTGGTGGGGATCAAAGTTGTCGTGTGTTGGGAAAGTAAAGATTGAATGTAGGAAAGAGGAAGGCTGGTAGTTAGCTTTTATACCTTGGAGTTCTTGCCTGCCACGCCACTTGGGATTAAAGATTCGAGACAATTCTAGGACTCGTGATCAGAACAACAACCTTTTTGTTAGTTTTTGTTCCAACCAGGGCACGTTGATCAATCCCGTGAATTTAGTTGTACCTTACTTGTTCCACTAGTGCTGCGGGACACTTGTACTAACCCCATTAACATCTGACAAAACTTCAAGGTCGTCTGACGAGGTCCGACGCCTATCCCCAGTTTAAGAATGCGGGGAAACGTGGGAACATTCATTGACGCACGTGGCCCCACACATCCGAGTCATCACACGCAGCGCGGAAACAAAGCTTTAGATCAACATCTTTGTACTTACAATAACTCTTTGACAACAGGAAAAGAGCTCTTTGGGAAGTCGTCTAGACTACCTACCTATGAATGGGATAACGGAAGCCGCAGTTCAATCTCTCTTGCGATCATCTGAGGATCTGAAGGTGGCACTCGAAGTCGAGGTCATGCAAGACCACGGTGGCCTTTCAAGCTCTTCCGCAGCTGAACGATCCAGACGTGTTGTGGCCGTAGTGTCACACAGAAAGGATTACGTGGGAGATGAAGAAGGCAGGTGCGTAACCTGTTTCCTATGGCAACAATTCTCGCCGCAAGATCCGCTGCTTTCATGCACAGAATCGGAATACGTCAGGCCCCAGGGTCTTTCCCCCACTTTTTTTGAAGTCATGCTCGTTTAACTTTCTATTGACTTTGTGGGAAGTGTGATAATTCTTAAGCGCACTCCGGGTCACTCCGTCGACGACTTGAGTATTGAAGTTGCGTACCCGATCTCTGGAAGTTTTTCGTTCTCTGTCGCGCAGGCACGGCGAAAAACTTTAGACCTTCGCGCATCTGTGGGAGAGACTGCACTGAATCAGTCGCGATCAGGTGCGTAAATGCGGCCGATGCAGTAAGTCACGTTCTCATCACATCGACAGAACTCACTTTGACTATCAAGTATGAGCTGTCTACTGGAACACGAAGCCATACTTTGATCGCACGAGATACGCGGAAATTGCAGTCCTTCACCGCAGAATGCAGACGCTTGAAGGACATATTCAGTTAGCCTTGCTTCCTTTACGTCCCCCACATCGACTTACCAGTGCATCCACTAATGGTAGCTAGAAATGAATCTGATACTGACTTCTCTTGGCTGTCACTTTACATACAAGAGAGCTCTTTGAAATGTAGGCTACCTCCCATCACGTAAGTATAGCATACGCAATCTGACCTGATACCAGCCTTTCTATCTCCTATAGATTTGCGCATGGTTAACACGCCGTTGCACACACAACTTTCGCCAGCCAGTGCAGGGCTTCCAGGAGACGATACGGCCGATATCGGCATTGTCCGCAAATATTGGATCTACAACAAGGCAATCGAAGAAGCTTCCACTGGGTCATCGACGCGCTTGCTGTATGCTCGCCAATTATGCTCTTGAAATATTTTAATGAACAACTTCACTCGTGGACAGCATCCGCACAGGGACATTCAATGTCAATGGGAAGATGCCGTCGCAGGACCTCTCTCCCTGGCTCAGACCAACGAAGCATGAATCAGAGAACTCTGGATGGATCTCACCTTTGAAATCAATTTCGCCACTCGACATACCTTCAGACCCAATCGATGAACGTCAGTGGCGTTTGGTCGCTTATGACAATTTGTCATTGATTGCACCCCACTCCTTGATTTAGAGGTAGCCAGCAGCCTAGGAGCCGTCACATTGGCTGGTGAAAGCTTGAACAACGACGTAATTGCCTCTGATCCAGATCTCCTTGTACTAGGCTTCCAAGAACTGGACCTTTCAACCGAAGCCCTGATATATGCCACCAGCGCCGTCAGGGAAGATGCATGGGTGGAAGCCATCTTTGCTGGGTTGGGTGAGAAAGGTATTCTCTATGAAAAGGTAGTGTTCCACCCGTTTCTCTACTGCGATACAATGTACAATGTCTGTCAGATCGCCTCAAAACAACTGGTCGGCATGTTTATCGTTGCAATTGTGAGGAAGTCGCGTCTGCAATGCTTTGGCGACGTCAGATTTAGTACCGCTGGTGCAGGAATTATGGGCATTATGGTACAGACGTGAACATTCTTTTCATGGCATTTGATCAATATTCATCATACAGGGCAATAAAGGCGCAACAGCGATACGGATGACATACACACCTTCAGCTCCACAGATCTCGTCGAGCCCCATAGTGCTCACTTTCGTTAACGCACATCTCGCAGCATTTGATGAAATGATAGAGAGGCGAAACTTCGACTTTCACGAACTTTCCAGGCGCCTAGTCTTTGATCAGACTGACGGGCTTGATTCTGATGCTAATATAGCACTGGAGACTCCGAGACAGATTGTTGGGTTGTTTGAAAGTGACGTATTATTCTGGATGGTGCGCTACAACTTCCTCCCTCGATTACTTTACTCACACCTTTCGGGACTTTAGGGAGGTTTGTACATTATCACCCGACGAGATGAATGACTAATTGTTGTCGAAGATTTGAATTACAGGATCGATCTCGCTGATGGGGATATCAGAGAATTATTATCGTCTGTTCCAGGCACGGGTAACATCCCACTTTTGCTGAAGTATGATCAGGTCAGTCAATGACTTACATACACAATTGATTGCAGTGCTGATCGTCAAGTTCTTAGTTGAAGACAGCTATCTCAAGCGGGAAAGCATTTATTGGCTTTTCGGAACATGCAATTACACATATGCCGTGCGTGGTTTCCTCCCGAATAACTATGTATGGTTGAATTATTGGGCGTGGCAGTTCGTATAGATACGCGTCAAATACGTCAGAAGATGCTCCGGGATATGACAGAAAGTGAGTGGTGTTTTTAATTAACTTGGGACAATTGTCTGATCTTGCTAGGCGCAAACCCGCGTGGACGGACCGCATTTTGCACATGTCGGCTCCTAGTATACCGGTCACGCAACGTTCATATCGCAGTCATCCGCAAATAACGATGAGTGATCATCGTCCCGTGTCAGCTGATTTTGATTTGAATGTGCGTTTCTTGTTTCACAATGCCGTGTGTTGATGTAATTATGCAGTGTGTCAGGTATCGACTATTGACAAGCAGAGACGTGAGATCGCTGCCTCCAGGCTGTACCGGGAATTATGGGGCGTGGAACAATCCTCTCAGACGCCGAAAGTCAAGCTACAGCCAACGGAATTGGACTTTGGAAAAGTCTAGTAGGTCTTATGCACCAGCGAGTTAGTATCGACTGAAGTGTGGATCAAAGCTACAGGCGTCTTGTCCGGCAAACGCTAATCATTCAGAATGATGGACAGGCGAGTTGAACTAGTAACTTACGTAGCCATTGCTAATGTGCATTCCAGATCCCCTGCGTTTACCGATTCGTTGCTGCAGATGCTGAACAGTCAATCTGTAAGGGATACCTTAGTTCTCATATCACCAGCTGATGTATTATATCGAAGGTCCACAATGGCTTAAAATTGATCCTGTGATAGTGCGAGGCATCCTCGTCCTTTCACGCTCAAGCTAATCTGCAAACATCTTTTTTTGCAGGGCCTACTTCGTCCAGGTGAATCGTTGACCACGACTGCCACAGTGTTTGTCGATGACTTGTCTGCGTCGCGGCTGAATCTTGCACCACCGCGCTTGGATTGTACCCTCATACTACACGCTGCTCTGGGTAAAGATCACTTCATCTCTGTCGCTGGCGAATACCGTACGTCCATTTCTGTTCAGCATGATACGCATCACTGGAGATCCCGGACACAGAATATACTTGCTTTGCGAATAAGCTTTCCAGACTTACACGACTTTCTGGTCCCGTGCGATCTATGAAGTCTCCGAACGATGGAATATCTCAGCGGCAGTCGGTCAATGCCCCGAGGGAGATCATGAAGTTAATCAATTGGTTGATGACCCATCTCACTGATCCAGTTCGTGCCACAAATATTTTAACGGCATCCCTAACGGCGCTTTTAGAATGATCTATTCAACAGTACTCCTGAAGAGAGCATATGCGTGACCATCAGAGAGGTATTTACAAGATATATTTGACGTCTATCCATGCGTCAACAATTTTTCATAGTGTCTTGATACAGGAGACCAGTTGCCGTCCCTCGAGTCTCGAGAGGAACACGGCCCACTCGCGACTGCAATAACTTCTACACTGGTACAGCTGTTGGACTCGTTAGTAGATTCTGTGGTGCCTGCACACCTTCATGCGCGGTGTCTGCAAATGACAAATAGAGATGAAGCATTCGAGGTGCGCACACATCTCAAGCGTTCTGCATGCGTTTACACAAATCTTAGCTACTGGATGAATTCCCTCCTGAATCAGTCAATGTAAGATTCCACCTATGGTGCACACGCTTGTTGTTGACTCTGTCTAGGTATGGATCTCGCTTACTGCATTCCTCCATTACATGTCCTTGCAAAAGCTGCCGTCACAGCCAGTGACAGATCAAGCGGGCATGGCAGAAAGGCTGGGTACGTTCATTATTTGAGTTTGTTTGAATATTTGCTGAATGAGAAACTATAGCGACTGTATTTGCACCAGTATTACTGCGTGATGACGCAACGGGGCTTCACGTCCCCGTATCTCCCATTGGAAAGCGGAACTTCTTGCTTCACTTTATTGGCTGATCTACGAGTGGAGACTACTTTTATCATGTAGCGTTTACCTACCGCGGACTCTTGTGATAAGGGACGATACTGATGCAACTGAAGACTGTAAGGATTGCATATCCTCTACGCACCGATCACGCTTCAAAACGAAGACGACGTGCCCACGTTACTCTTCGCATCCGAGTCACGCGGATACAGTCTTTTCCATTTTCATTTCCTTTTACGATCTTACCTTGTGCTCAGACTCCACGATCCCCTTGCCTTGACCGCTTCATTTTACCTTCGCCATATGCTCCTTATGCTCATCCTGGCCTAGTCAAGTGTTTGAAAACCGACCATGACACTCATACCTACAGAGAAATGGAGCGAATTCTATATTCAGATCCCCGCTCCAAGCACGACCGAAAAACCTCACAGAAAGTCTCCGTCTTAAACATTTTCCTACTCGTCTCGATTACCTTTGCGCTCGTCTCGTATCTACTTCGTTTCGCTCACAATTCCCTGCCGAACTCATACCCAGCCTTACAAGACAACATCTGACTGAAAAGATACTTCGTATTATCAATGTCGTTTCTCCAAATGCCAAGTTGTCATTGTAGACAAAAGGAGCTTCCCTGCACCACAACTCGAATCTTACATCGGTAGTTCATTTGTCTTGCTTGGCCACTTGTGCCACAAATTCCGAACCTGCCAGTGGCCAAGCCAGAAAGCCGAGTTCCATGCGATGTGAAAACTGTTCACTCAAGTCAGGGTATAGTACGCGCGCGCAAAGCAACTCACTTCTTCCCTGTGTATAGTGTAACAACTAATCTGACTGGAACATAACATCTGTTAGTTGGGTTCTAGGAATCGCTTTGTCATATGCCCTTCTCTGAAGTCTCGCGTGCGTAGCTTGCTCGAACGCGTAGGCGTAGGCGATGAGCTTAAACTCGCTATATGCAGTGCCCATGAAAGCGATTCCAAAGGGAAGTCCTGGAGCCTGAGTATAAACCGGGGATGGCGTCGGAGGGAACACTTCAACGGTCTCTGGCTGAAAGCCAAGTGGCACTGAGGGTCGGATAGCATAAGCGACGTTAAAATTGGAGTTCGCAATACTAGCCTGAAATCAAAGGATATCCTGCAATTCCTGCGGGCCCCGCTGCGGGTCCATCGGTCGGTAGAATTATGGCATCGAGATTAAACTGGGTCAAAGTGGCGTCAATTCCTCTCGTGCGTCCCAAGTCGAAATTTTCCGCAAGTGCTGCAAAGTAGGCGTCATCGACTTGTGTAGCTTCCGATTCGATAAGTCTGCATGCCTTCTGTGAAAACACATCACATAAGATTCGAGCTGGCATACCGGGATTGATCTGTGTAAAATGGCGCTGGAAGTTCTAAATCCGCGTGAGTCTTGTTGAATTCTATCACATCAGCGAGAGTCTTGATGCCTGTCGGGACTGCGACCAGTTCTGATGTGTATTTGCTGATACCAGCTTTGAAGTCCACGCCAAACACCAGCTTCTCAGGCTGGATCTCTACTTTCGAGCCCTGTAGTTCTTCTGCGTCTGGGAAATCTGCAGGGTCGACGATTTCTGCACCTAAAGCCCGAAAGACATCAAGAGAGGAGTTGAACGTCTCCTCGATTATCGTCATATCGCGGATGAAGGCACGAGGCACTCCAAGACGAGCGCCTTTAAGGGCGTTTTTGTCGAGCGCTCTCATGTAGTCTGGGATTATTCCGGGCTGATGCAAAGTAGCTTCATCTCGAGGATCAGGCCCAGCGATAAAATTCAATAATATAGCTGCATCAGTGACAGAGCGACACATCGGACCAACAGTATCTTGATGGGACGAGATAGGTATCACTAGCGGTTCGTCATAAGAGACAATTGGCAGTCATGGCTGGAAACCTTACCACCCGAGCGAGATACCAGCCCAATAGTTGGCTTGATGCCCACGATATTGTTCCTGCTACTTGGGGAAACAATAGAGCCATGAGTTTCTGAGCCAAGGGATCCGGCTGCTAGACCAACAGCCATGGCAACGCCACTTCCAGAGCTCGAAGAAGATGAGTGTGCATTCGGGTAGTATGGACAACGAGTTTGCCCCCCACGTCCCGAGAATCCAAGGGTAACTGGTTCTCTTGCGCCAGCCCACTCGGAGAGGTTCGCTTTGCCTATGAATATAGCTCCTGCTGCACGTAATTTGGCTGCAGCAAACGCGTCTCGAGGAACTACGGAACCCAGCAGTGCGTAGGAACCTAGCATAGCGGAAAAATATGTGATCTGCTAGATAGCCGCGAGCTCGGGATGTACCTGCTGTCGTATTCATTCCTTTCCCAGAACTCAATTTGCTGGGATTGTGTGCATGTAACCCAGCGAATCTCACCTTCCTCGTGCAGCGTAGCAATGTTGTCTTTCAATAACAATGGTATTCCGTGCAATGGCCCACGGCTGCCTTTTTCTTTCCGTTCTTCGTCAAGGGCCGCAGCTTGTGATAAGGCTTTCGGATTGGTCTCGATGACCGCATGTAATGCATGACCTTTCAAATTAACTTCCTCGATTCTGCCAAGGTAGGCCTGCCATTGCTGAAGTAAACACTGTATCGGATATGTGCTGAAGTAACAATTTACCTTCACCAGCTGAACACTACTGAAGCGTCCTTTCACTAGATTGTCTTGGAGTTCTGCGATTGAAGCCTCATAAAGATCGGGAAAAGGGTCACTGAAAGCCTTATAAGTCATATTGCAGATCCCGCCGGTAGAGCAAGGTAAGGCTAGTGAAGCCCAGGTTTTTTGTCGCGGCCCGGGGAAGATGGTGCAAGATAAGAGTTTGCATTGTTAGTGGGAACCGAAACCCTTTCGTGCATGCGAACACGTCCGAAGTCACCACCTCTAGTAAGTCCACTCTACAGGCTACCGTGACTGATAAACCATAATTTTAGACTTTGATATGAGCTAGCCTGAACCATAGAGTTGATATCAGTGTGCTTTGTTTTTGAGTTGATGAAGTCGGGCAGACGGACTCGGGTGCGCTGACACTTCGTTGTAACATGGCGTGGCCAAGGAAATAAAGAGGCAGATTCCATGTACATACGGTGAGTGGACTGTGGACCTGCTTGCAGAATCGATGAGATCTAGAGTAAGTAGGTTGGTTAGCAAAGGTTCGGGCTCTGGAAACAAGAACCTTGACTATATTTAAGTGATTCAAGTTAGCAAAACGTAGACTCGCAGTGACAGGTTTAACAGGACTGGTCACGAGTCTAAGCAAAACGCTGGACAGGCCTAGCTACTAAGTAACTAAGTCCATAATTATTTAAAAGGAAGAGTCTAATTCCTTCAACAATTTGATTATCATTGAAGGTTTGGTCAGGGTTTGCTTGCGTACCTGCCTCTCCTGCAGGTAAGTAGGGCCCAAAAATTCAAATTTTAAAAGAGTCAATGGTACCAATGCGTTGCCTAATTATCCTCTCCTCCGCCAACTGTGCCCACTACCCCAATCCCAACTATACTTATGTAGGTGGCGTGATATTCTCCCCTTTCATGTTGTGTTATGTATAAGATCTTTGCTGCTGAACGCGTGCCACCCGGGTGTTGACGAGTTCCACGCATTGCGAAAAAAAAAAAAAAAGAGTTGGCTCAAGTCAAGGTATCCCCTGTGTATAATTGACAAACCAATTTGACAAACCACGCTCACTGAAACATGACGTCTGTTAATTGGGTTCTAGGAATCGCATCGTCGTATGCCCTTCTCTGAAGTCTCACACGGGTAGCCTGCTCAAATGCATAGGCGTAACCGATAAGCTTAAATTCACTATACGCAGTGCCCATAAAAGCGATTCCAAAAGGAAGTCCTGGGGCTTGAGTGTAAAGTGGGGATGGCGTCGCAGGCAGTATTTCAACGTCATCTGGCTGAAACCCGAGGGGCACTAAAAGTCAGATGATATTAGCGGCGTTAATATCGCAGTACGAAATACCAACCTGAAATCAACGGATACCCTGCAATTGCTGCGGGTTTGGGTGCCAGTGCATCGGTTGGTAGAACTATAGCATCGAGATTGAACTGGGCCAGAGTAGCGTCAATGCCTCTCGTGCGTCCCAAGTCGAAATCTTCCGCTAGGGCTGAAAAGTAGGCGTCATCGACTTGTGTAGCTTCCGATTTGATAAGTCTGTACGTCTTCTGTGAAAGCGCATCAAAGATTCGGTTTTACATACTGGGATTGATCTGTATAAAATGGCGCTGGGAGTTCCTGGTCCGCATGAGCTTTATTGAATTCTATCAAACCAGCAAGAGTCGTGACGCCTGTCGGAACGTCGACCAGTTCCGATAGGTACTTGTTGAGATCAACTTTGAAGTCCACGTCCAGCACCCGATCCTCCGCTATGGAAGCCACTAGTTCGTCTGCATCCGGAAAATCTGCAGGGTCAACGATTTCCGCGCCTAAAGCTCGAAAGACGTCAAGTGAGGAGTTGAACGTCTCCTCCATTGTCTTGACATCGCGAATGAAGGCACGAGGCACTCCAAGACGAGCACCTTTAAGGGCGTTTTTGTCGAGTGCTTGCATATAGTCTGGGACTATTCCGGGTTGATGCAAAGTAGCTTCATCTCGAGGATCAGGCCCAGAAATGGACTTTAACAAAAGGGTGGCATCAGTGACAGAGCGGCACATCGGGCCAGCAGTATCTTGATGGGAAGAGATGGGTATCACTAGCGTTTGTCATCAGAGACAATTGATGGCTATCGCTGGAAAACTTACCGCCTGAACGAGATACCAGCCCGATGGTTGGCTTGATGCCCACAATGTTGTTCCTGCTGCTCGGTAAAACAATAGAGCCATCAGTTTCTGAGCCAAGCGACCCCGCTGCTAGACCAATGGCCATCGCAACGCCACTTCCGGAGCTCGAACCACGTGGGTCAGCATTCGGGTAGTAGGGACAAATATTTTGCCCTCCACGCCCCGAGAATCCACAGGGAACTTGTCCCCTCATAGAAGCCCACTCGGAGAGGTTTGCTTTGCCTATGAATATAGCTCCAGCTTCACGCAATTTCGCTGCAGCAAATGCATCTCGAGGGAGCAACAGAACCCAGCAGTGCGTAGGAACCTAGCATTGCAGGAAAAACGTTAGAATTTGCTAGATGGAAGCCAGTAGTAGCACAGGATGTACCTGCAGTCGTATCCATTCCTTATCCAGATCTCGATTCACTGGTTGCATGGATGTGATACAGAGAAACTCACCTTCTTCATGCAGCGTGGCGATGTTGTCTTTCAATAACAATGGTATTCCATGCAATGGCCCACGGCTGCCTTTTTCTTTCCGTTCATCGTCAAGGGCCTCAGCTTGTGATAAGGCTTTTGGATTGATCTCGATGACCGCATGTAATGCAGGACCTTTCAAGTTAACTTCTTCGATCCTGCTAAGGTAGGCCTGTCATCGCTTAAGTAGAGGCTATATCAGATGTGTGTAAAGTAGTTATTTACCTTGACAAGCTGGACACCACTGAAGTGTCCTCGTGCAAGACTATCTTGGAGTTCTGCGATTGAAGCCTCGTAAAGATCAGGCAGAGTATGACTAGAAGTCTTGAAAGTCATACTACAAGTCCAAGTAGCAGTAAGGTACGAACAAGGTCCAGGTTTTCTGCTTGCGGGGAGACGGTCAAAGATAAGGGTCTGTATTTCTACAAGTGGAAACCCTGTCATGCATGCGAGATCTGAGTCCACTATGATCATCATATTTTTAGACCTTGATATGCGCTAGCCTGTACCACAGAGTTGATATCAGTTCACTGTACTTTTGATTGATGATCTGAAGTAGACGGAGGGTATTGGTTGATGTATCGATGAACAACACCTCATTGTCAACTTGTAACTCGCAATGGCCAAAACAAGGTGGGATCAATACAAGTGCAGGACCCAGGTACGATGAAAGACTAAAGCAGAGTTGCTGGTCCGACATCCGACATACTTGAAGCTTTGAATGAACCAATCATGCACAAATAAAGATACAGTCACTACTGGCAAGTTGCAACTGTTGGGTAAGTACAGTGATCAGCGATATGCATGACTATGTAGTGATTTGAATGAACTTCGTCCTTTCAAGTCTGCAGCTCGTGAACAGGTCTGCCTAAGGTTCCACCAAGCATTGCTTTCAAACTTACTCGATGAATTCTCCTCAGAAGAAACTCTTGGGGTGGCTGAAGCGAAGCTACTCAAACCCTCATTTGCCAGTGGAGAGCGGAGCCAGTGAAAGTGATGGACATTGGGCTTACATCTTCTGGCTGTCACCTGTGTGTAGTGATATCGGTATATTACAGCTGTCCTCTCTCGCGCCTTCACCTCTCAGAGGACCTCCAGGGCCGGTTCGTAAGTTGTGGGGCAAGGTGACCAACCGTTCCACTCGAAGCGCTCGACAGTCTCCGAACCCTGAACTTGCGGTTGCAAGTTCCAGCGCACAGGATCTCCCACCCGCTCAGACAACTCAGGTATGTGCAACCATTGGCACGTTTCATGTGCGATGGTTGCTACCAACTGCCGCAGTATCTTTCACCACTCATCGTTCCCACTCCTACTCCCGAACCAAATCCTCACCAGGCTTCCAATTCAGGCATTGTCAAGGTGAATTCGATCATTGTAGGTCGGGATATTCTTATCTGTCTCTTCAATGATGTACTAACATTCATAATCAGGCCGAGCAACCTGAAATCGCCGATGCCACCAAAGGCGTCGCAGGTATGAAAATTGTTCCCGTAATAGTCGAAAACACTGCTTCAGCAACCAACAACTATCCCTGACTTGGATAAACGAGTAGAAGATTCCATTCCGACCGAGCTATCATACGCGTGTCGATTCTGGGGACTAATTTGGGAGCTACGTCCTTTCAACCATCACTCGCCAAGGAAGTTGAAGCTTTTTTTCGACGGAGAGCGCCTCCTTTGGTGGTTGGAACTTCTGGCTCCGATGAAAAGCCTCAGCGGCTCTGTAGCGTGCTGCTCGTCCTCTGCAGACTGGTTTACGGTGCGTGGCTGGAGCCCATTCTTAAAACCACTGGATTCTTACGAGTAGTGGTGCGGCCACAGGGTCATATTGAGTGTACGCATATCAGTGACGCTGCCAGGGACACCCTGCACTTTGTTCGAACTTTCGCAGCTGCTATTTTACACAGCACCCCATATGTATACTTGTCTGCTCTGCCATTCGCTCCAACCCAATCGAGAATATTTACCAAATTCTCCGCGAAGTTTCCCTGCACCCCCGCATTGTTGCTGGCCACGTCCTGAAGTGGCCTCAGATGGAGAAGGTACTCCACGGGCATGCTGAGGTTCGGTCGGTTGCAATGTCCCCAGACGGAAAACGCATCGTGTGTGGTTCATACGACGGAACGATTCAGGTGTGGGATGCAGAGACTGGCGAGGTGTTAGGTGCCCCTCTCCAAGGCCACATTGCCTCCGTTATGTCTGTTGTAATCTCGCCAGATGGAAATCGCATAGTGTCAGGTTCAGACGACAAGACAATTCGGGTGTGGGATGCCAACACAAGTTCCGGTGAGGCATCAGGTGCCGCCCTTCAAGGTCACGCTGACTCTGTTAACTCTGTTGTGATCTCGCCGGATGGACATCGCACCATATCCGGCCCATCCGACAAGACCGTCCAGGTGCGGGATATAGTAACTGGCGAGGCATTGAGTGTACCTCTCCAAGGGCACACTAACTCCGTACAATCGGTTGCAATGATGCTAGATGGACACCGCATTGTATCTGGTTCAGATGACGCGACATTCCGGATCTGGAATGTAGAGACTGAGGTACCCCTCTCCAAGGGCACACTGGCATTGTTTGGTCTGTCGCAATCTCACCCGATGGCAAATAGATTGTTTCTGGTTCAGGTGATAGGATGATCGGGGTATGGGATATGGAGACTAAGGCATTGGCTACCTATCTCCGAGGGCACACTGATGAAGTTTTATCTGTCGTAATCTCGCCCGATGGAAAACACATTGTGTCGGGTTCATCCGACAAGACAATCCGAGTGTGGAATATGGAGACTGGCGAGGTACTGGGTGTCCCTCTCTGAGGGCACACTGGATCCATTATGTCTCTCGCAATGTCGCCCAATGGGAAATACATCGTATCAGGTTCATCCGACAAGGCTATCCGGGTATGGGATCTAGACTTTGTTCACCGGGACCAACCCTTCGAAGCACCCGCACTTTGTTTCTCAGCCAACCCGGCTCATGCTCTTCATTCCACCACCTCCTTCCTCCAAGATTCTTTTACCCCAGACTCTTCCAGCCCGAACGAGGAGGGATGGGTTGTAGGTCCTGCAAGACGGCTTCTCCTCCGGATCCCGCTCAATTTCCACCCGGTGATATATGCCAGGGGCAATAAGCTGGTCATACCCACCAATGCCTTGCAGCTGGACATGAGTTGTATCGCACACGGCGTATCACAGCACAAGTGTAGGGAACAGGAGGCTGCGCTGTTTTCATGATAATATCTCGCGCTTTTGATACATGTATCTCATAATCAATGGAAGTACAGTTTAATTTACGCACAGAATTTGTACAATATATGATTACTATTTCTCGATGCGCAGCTTCACTTATACTTCTTCTGCTCTGTTCTGCATATGCAGCGAGTGCCTCCGATCATTTTGGGCCTGCACAAGGATCGCATTCACGGCTCTGCTCTCCAACACGTTATATATTTACGACCTGCACCGCAATCCAATTCATTACTATGCTGTTTTGGACTGTCCACCGTGCAAGTTAGAACACACATCACTTGAGAAGGGCAGTCATCCAGGCCTTGGGGAAGGCCGTGAAAGGGCACAAAAAGCCGGTTTGCAGCTGGAGGCACGAGGTGTTGGGAAAGGACGGTGCGTTCTGGGCGTCGATGAGTGCGTGGAGGTCATAGATACCTGGCCAGTTTCATGCATATTGCAAAAAAAACAGTTGGGTGTAAGTAATACATGCACGCAAACCAACTCGCTCGTTTTCTGTGCATAGTTTACAAAATTATCTCACTTCACATAACATCTGTTAGTTGCGTTCTCGGAATCGCATCGTCATATGCCCTTCTCTGGAGTCGCACGTGGGTAGCCTGCTCAAATGCATAGGCATAGCTGATGAGCTTGAACTCGCTATACGCAGTTCCCATAAAAGCGATTCCGAAAGGAATTCCTGGGGCTTGACTGTGAAGTGGAGATGGTGTCGCAGGCAGTATTTCAACATCATCTGGTTGAAAGCCGAGGGGCACTAAATGTTGAATGTCATAAGTGGCGTTAGCATCGCAATACGAAGTACTAGCCTGAGATTAACGGATATCCTGCAATTGCTGTGGGTTTGGGCTCCAGTACATCGGTCGGTAGAATTATGGCATCGAGATTGAACTTGGCCAGAGTGGCGTCAATTCCTCTCGTGCGTCCCAAGTCGAAATCTTGAGCCAGTGCTGCAAAATAGGCGTCATCAACTTGTGCAGGTTCCGCGTCCATGAATCTGGATATCTTCTGTGAAAGCACACTGCATAGGATTCCAGCTGACATACCGAGTTTGATCTGTGTAAAATGGCGCTGGAAGTTCTAGGTCCGCATGAGTCTTGTTAAATTCTATCAGATCAGCGAGAGTCTTGACGCCTGTCGGGACTTCGACCAGTTCCGATATGTACTTGCGGATATCAACTTTGAAGTCCACAGCCATTACCAATTTCTCCGCTTTCGATGTCAGTAGTTCTTCTGCATTTGGAAAATCTGCATGGTCGACGATTTCCGCGCCTAGAGCTTGGAGGATGTCAAGAGAGGAGTTGAACGTCTCCTCGATTGCCTTTATATTGCGGATGAAGGAACGAGGCACTCCAAGACGAGCGCCTTTGAGGGAATTTTTGTTGAGCGCTTTCATGTAGTCTGGGACTATGCCAGGCTGATGTAAAGTAGCTTCATCTCGAGGATCAGGCCCAGCAATGAAATTCAACAACAAGGCTGCGTCAGTGACAGAGCGACACATCGGGCCAAGAGTATCCTGATGAGAGGAGTACGGTACCACTGCCATTCGTCATCATCAGAGAGACAATTGGAAAGCATCGCTGGAAAACTTACCGCCCGAGCGAGATACCAGCCCGACAGTAGGCTTGATGCCTACAATGTTATTCCTGCTACTCGGTGATACGATAGAGGCACGAGTCTCTGAGCCAAGCGACCCCGCTGCTAGACCAATAGCCGTCGCAGCGCCACTTCCGGAGCTCGAAGCACATGGGTCAGCATTCGGATAGTAGGGGCAAAGAGTTTGCCCCCCACGCCCTGAGAATCCACGGGGAAGCTGAAGCGACCTCGCACCAGCCCATTCAGAGAGGTTCGTTTTGCCTATGAATATAGCTCCAGCTTCACGTAGTTTCGCTGCGGCAAATGCATCTCGGGGAACAACAGACCCCAGTAGTGCGTAGGAACCTAGCATGGAGGAAACATGTCGGCATTTGCCTGATAGTAGCAGCGCAGAATGTACCTGCAGTCGTATTCATTCCTTATCCGGAGGTAAATTTACTAGTATTGCATATATGTAATGCAGAGTCTCACCTTCTTCGTGCAGCGTGGCAATGTTGTCTTTCAACAACAATGGCATTCCATGCAATGGCCCACGACTACCTTTGTCTTTCCGTTCATCGTCGAGGGCAGCAGCTTGTGATAAGGCGCTCGGATTGGTCTCGATGACTGCATGTAATGCAGGACCTTTCAAGTTAACTTCTTCGATTCTGCTAAGGTAGGCCTGCGATCGCTCAAGTTAAGCATGAATCAAGTACGTGCTGAAGCAGCGACTTGCCTTGACAAGCTGAACACTACTGAAGTGTCCATTTGCTAGACCATTTTGAAGTTCTGCTATTGAAGCTTCGTAAAGATCAGGCAAAGTGTGATTAGAAGCCTTGGAAGTCATGCTGCAGATCCCAGTAGGTCAGGTAAGAGTGGGGTCCAGCAAAAGCTATTGCGGTAGTCTGTCAAAGATAAGGGTCTGCATTGCTAGTGGGAGCTGGAACCCTTTCGTGGATGCGAACTCGTCTGTCCAAGGTCACCAGTTCGAAGTTCATCATACCGATAAGCCATATTTTTAAACCTTGATTGCGCGAGCCTGGTGACCGTAGAGTCGATATCAGCAGACCCGTACATTGCTTTTTCGAGTGAAGCATCGATGAAGTCGGAAAGACGTAGGGTTACATCATGCGTTAATTTCAACGCTGTATGCAGTGTGATAAAGGGCCAAGACTATCCCGAAAGGTTCGGACCTTGTGCGTGTGCAGTGGCGTAGCGGGGTCTGGCGATACCTTAACGTGATCTAGCGGGAAGCTGAAATTCGGAAGCCCAGCGGAACCAAACATACTGTACCACTGGAAGTTCTGTTTTGAGATAGGCGTGGTTCTTGCAGATAGGCGCTAGTCTGTCGGGCCGGCTGGCAACTTGAAACACCGTCACGGTCGAGCAACGAATGAGTTTGCTAAAGACTCTCAAGTAGACATGAACACGTGAGAGAACGAAATTTAAGATAACTGCAGCATAAGAGCATCATGGTAATGCCTGAAACTTGAAGTACAACGTGGATGACCAAGATGAGAGAGAAACCAAGGGTGTAAATCTGTACGAGATGAAACTTGGCAATAGGAATAGAACTACACACCAATATGAATGAACACAATTCTCTGCTCGAGCGGCACTTTATTCGTCACGGCGCATGTAGCATGGTTGAGTGACGAGGCTGCCTTCGTACAATCAATGACATCCTCCTTCAAATCCTTGAACATATGTCCATAGAATGCTTCCACAACGTGTTTTGCGACAGCATCATCAACCACCCACAGTGTGCCAATGACACTCTTAAACCCCGAAAACTGCAGACCAGCAGCGAGGTGGATGACCTCGTCTGGTGTCTCCTCATCGCCGACGGCGGTATGACACGCTGATAAGAACGCGAATTCAGCTTGCGGAGCATTGTTCTCCATGATATCCAGCAGCGTGAGAGGTTTATCTCTCATCGCAAAGCGTGAATTGTACGGCTGCTGACGGTCCTGCTTGCCATGACAAGCGAGGTGCGCCCAGGTGTTGCATTGCAAGGCTTCGAGTGCACCTGCCTGCGTTGCTTCGCCGCCAGAAAGATAAGTGAACTTGACGTTGGGAGGAACGAGTTTATGGACAAGTTCAAGTTCACTGTCGACAGTAGCGAGTACCGTCCCTTGCCCTGCGCCCGGTTGACCTTGTGCGATCGCCACGAAGGACGGAGTGAGACATATCTTCATCGTCTGTCGAGACCTGATGAGAGCCGAAAGTGTCGGCGTGTAAGAGCAGATATATATATCCTCCAGGGATTGTTCCCGTCCAGAGCGATCTGCCTTCGTTCGAAAGGGGTGAGCTGCATGGAGAGGAATAGACGTAAAGGCTGCTGTCGGACACAACCATATTCGAGATCGGCGCCGCAATTTCAGGTCATGCTTGAGGACATTGACAATAGGTAGCATAATCCCGTCCCAGATTTTCCGCAAGAGTACTCGCAAATCCTTCCTCGGCTCTTTTGGGCCCATAAGAGTTGCGTGGTGTATCTCCCTAGCAAAGTCTTCCTTGAGCATATTGAGATCACTGAGAGTGAGAGACTGGAAGGGAAGGTGGTGGGGTTCCCCTGATGTTGGGACGATGATGGCGTTGCACGAATATTTGCTCGCGATGAGGATGATGACCGGGCCATCGCGCGCTGCCGCTTGCAAGTCTTCGTACAATGGTGGGAGCAGGAATCGCGAGAAACCATGGACATCGCGAATTTCAGCCACCACAGCTTCCCATTCCGTCGTACGTCTCCGGTACTCCATGGCTGCCTGATCAGCAGCAGCCCTGTCTGCGCTGACCACGGATCCCTGAACATCAGAAAGATGCTGGCTGAGCTGCGAGAATCTATGAGCTAGGTCAGGATTCGTGGACTCGAGATCTTCAAGTGGAGTCCTCAGGCGAGAGGCCATCGACCATTGCTGGCCACGGCCCTGCTCCACGAGTTCGATTGCCTCTCGTAGATTTCCACGGCGTATGGCACACGACGCCGCATCTACAGGCAATGCTGCAGCTCTGGCACGACGAAAAGCGGCAGTAGCTTCGCGTCGCGCAACAATCGAAGATCGTGTTGACAAATGTCTGCCAAGAAGCTCGAAATATGTTTTGTAGGCTTCCAGCGCGGAGGCATGACCGTGCTTCTCGGCTGCCAAAGTCCAATTGATTGCCTCCTTGATGCGTTCTGGAAATCCTTGGGTAGGGTGGTTTGACGCTAGTCTAAAATTCTCCACTGCGAGCGACAAATCGGTAGGATTGTCCTGTATCTGGTAACGAGATAGATAGGCTCCCCGCAGCTGCATGTAGCTGAAAAATCTCTCCGGGTGCAGGGGAGGCAAAGTCGCTAATGTTTCTTGGCAGAGATTAATGGCCTCTTCAACATCTTCATTATTCTGATTTTCTGTGAAAAGCGCGCAGAGTGCCCCGCTTAAATTGAAAAGAGTTACATGGCGCCTTGGATGGTCATGGGATCTTAACCGAAGGGATTCGCGATAGAGATCGATGGCCTCGTTAAGATCCTCGTTGATATGTGATTTGTCAAATCTGGTTTTGAGCGCGGAGGCAAGATCAGCAAGGATGGTGTCGCGATTTGGAAGCCCAGGTGGGTTCAACTCCAGTGCCTCACGACGAAGGCTGATGGCTTTGTTGATGTCATCAATGTCACGTTGTTGGTTGAAACGGTCGAGGAGGGCGCCCCCTAGGTTGTCCAATAGTTTATCACGAGCTTCGTGCCCAACAGGGCACAGGTGCAGTGCTTGTTCGTATAGAGAGATGGACTCGTCAAGGTCATGAGATTTTCCTTGATGATCGAAGCGGGACCCAATTGAGAATGCCAAGTTGTGCAGGTAGGCAACACGGCTAGGGTGTTCCTCGGGGCACAGAGAAACGGCTTCGCGACCAAGTTGTATGCTCTCTTCTAGATCGTCAGCGCTGCCATGTTGGTCAAAGAGTGCTTCAACTGTCTGTGCGAGCTGGCCAAGGGCATGCGGACGGCATTGATGGCCGAACGGACAGAGCTCAAGCACAACTCGTAGAATGCCTTCGTTGGATGCGTCTTGGAGAACTAAGCATTCCCGGATCACATAATTGACAGTACTGTCTACGTCAATGCTACGAAAGTAGGTGCCCTCTGGGCAGAGGGGCAGTAGCTTGGAATGCAGTTGCGCACATTCATGGATGTTGGCGACGGTAGACTCGTTGCTGTAGCGCGAGATCAACGCTCTAATGACAGAATAGAGAGATAAGGGGTGATCGGGGTGACCCTGCGGACGCAATGCAAGGGCGTCGCGGAATAGAGAGGTGGTAGAATCAATGTCTTGACGATCCCTTCGAATATAGCCTTCAAGGCGGGCCCACGCGAGGTTAGCGAGAGCTGCCGCGTAGTCAGGATGGCCGACCGGACATTGGTCTAGAACAAACTGAAATTGCTCTACAGCATCGTTCAGGTCGGAGACCCTCTTGCCAGTTACATATTGGGCAAATAGTGCGTGGCCCGTATCTGTGTCTCGAGCAATATCGCAGTCTACGATGGACTACAGTTTACGTTCTGTCAGCAAAAGCCAACAGCAGAGGCTAGTGTCACTTACATCAATCCGTGTGCCATCCTGATCTCCGCAAGCACATACAACAGTAGCCTTCAGCGTGAGAGAAGGGTGGACACCACGAACAGGCGGAAAGGACAAATCTACAACATCTTCGTAGATGTGTATGAACGAGAAGTATGTTGCTCACCGAAATGCTCATCTCCATGATTGAGCAGCTCATCCCAAGACGTTTCAAGTTTTCCGACGACTTCCCCATTGCCTAGCATTCGACCGAGCTCGAAGGATGCCATGATGTCCAGTGATAATTCAGGAGACGCATCTAATGATCTAAAAACAAAGATCAGTCCTCGGATCGCGTCTGCAAGTCTCCGTGGAATGCTTTACAAGGTCACTGTATCGCCCCACGCTACAGATTCATCGGATGATAGGACTCGAACAGCTGATTTCCAACGCCTTCTCGAGTCGACATGGATGGATATGTAAATGCCTGCGGGTATGCGCCAGGAGCGGACTTTGAGATTCTTTCCGCTAATGACTGTGGAAAGGGCATGAAGACTACGCAACGAATACCAAGGTCGATGTAATGACTCACCTTCAAGTCTGATACATTGGCCTTCCAAGCTATCGGGCATGATGGAGCGGTGAGGCGCTTGAAGGGACACGGTTGATCGAGAATGGCGTTGAGTGGTGCGGAATGAGTGGTCGGATAAGAAGGGGCAGAGGGATATGGGGACCGTGGTTGAAGTTCAGGCAGTGTATGGCATGCTTTACGTGCATTTGATGGCTGGGCCAGAATGATAGACGCTGGACCCAATTCCACCTATCGCTGAGACCAAAAGATGACATGTCTGACAGACTAACGGCAGCGGGAGAACCTGTGCTAATGAAGTGAGCGCTAATGATTCATTGATGAAAGAGGCGCACCAGTCGAGTCTCGACTGCCAGAGCTGTCATGCGAGTCTCGGAGCGCCTTGTGCAACTCTTGTTTAGATTTTTTATCATGAGGCAAAAGTAGAATACAATGCATTTCATAGTGTACACTCCAAACAATACAAACCGCTGAAAATGACAGGAAAGCCGATGTATATGAGTCTGATTGAGTTGACTCGGATGCCAGGGGAAGGTGACGCGACCGCTGTGACCGTTGTCTCAAACGTTCAGCTGACGTGGTTCTTTCGAGAGTCCCAGTCTAGATCTGCATCCCACCATTCTACACTCGCACCACGGGCTTCAATCTGCCTAGCTGTTAATTTATTCGTATGTTCAATACATTCATGTTTGTATGATGCACGCTTGATGCAGTTTTCCTCCCCGGATGGTATATACATGCATCAGACAATTGACTACTTTGCTTTCCTTCCTTTCTAGACTCTCTGCGAAGCACGTCGACGTTTTATGGGCGCAAGAGGTTCTTTCACCGGAACTGAAGGCGTTACAGCCTCGAACAACTCATCTGAGGATGTTGCATTAGAGTTATCGCTAAACAAGGGGCCACACAGTTAGTAACCGAGTTAGAGACCTTTATTATACCTCGGGACGTCCACGATCCCTTCTGCGGAAGACCAAACTCAAACATCAAATTTGCGCAGGAGTTTTGGCATCTACGAGGCGGCCGTGACGAGCTTCGTCGATTCAAGAATGGTCGTGTTACGGAGAGTGTTGTTTGGAAAGTCACCACGTCCGATGAACGTGGACATATCTGACGAGTAACGCGAAGCCTTGCCACATCAACTTCTCATGACGTTCACAGTTCTTCTCGAGCCTGCAGAGAATCGAGATTATCATGCATTTTGGCTCAATTGTTTTTGCCTAAAGTAGGCATCTCACAAGCACAGCGAGTAATGCATTTACGCTCACACTGGAGGTTTCAGCCTTTAAAACACCTGTGTGGTACTGCTATAACTTTTCCTCATTCCCTTCCACAAACTTCATTATGTTTACTTCCCGTTCCATCATCTTTGCGCTGATCAGCTTCCTCGCTGGCGCAAATGCGTGTGTACAGTGCCCAGCCACATTGAACACCAACAGTAGGGTCATGAAACTACACAATACCCTCCCGGACGTCAGTTTCACAGCTTGCGTGTGCGTCACACCCACGCATCTTCATTGAACAAAGTAACTGATGCGCCGGCGGCAGATACGATATCAACAATAGCGGCGGCCCAACAGTGTCCTGTCAATATGACAACGTAAGTATTTTCTGGATATTGTGCATCTCATCGTTGACATGCTAGCGATGGCATCAGGACGACGGCGAGCTCGTGTATGGGTTTCAGTCTTGTCCGCGTGCAGTAATTGCGTCGAAGGGTAGGTGCTTAACGTGATGTGAAGAAGTTGGGGAGACTGCAGCCGTGTGTGTGCCAGAGAATTGTCGCATCTTGCTTTAGCTAGTTGCATCATCCTAACCCCCTATTAGAATACCTTCGTGATGTCCTTACTAGAATCATGCCCGGTCATCATAGCAATCAATCAACCTCACCAGGATCATCTGCTAGTCCACTCTAGAGCTCTGCCATGTCTGTGCCTTAGAACTTAATGCTGTTTCTGATGCCCGTCCCTCACAATACGGAGTTGATGTGACTCTCCGATCCGGTTCAACATCTCCACTCGGAGCGCTCCTCTCGAATTCACTTGGATAGTCTCCGTTCGCAACGCGATCCTTACCAACGTGCCAGGTCGTATGGAGAAGAGCGCTGTACTCTAAGCATTTCAAGGCAGTATATCCGAGAATATTTCGACCAACCTCGGGGCACGTCAGCCTACCAAGCCTCGTCTCCCTCACCTTGTCAAGCCACATGCACTGGTAACCCTCAGTACATGCATGTCAAGCCCCACTCATGTCGCCCCTATGCTGCGTTAAGCCACATGTAACCTCTGAATCAGTACCATCTCAAGCCCGACCCATGCAGCATCAGACCTTGATCATGCTGCGTCAAGTCAATCCCTGCAATCTTCACCCATGCCGTGTCAATGTTGCCTAGTGCCGCGTCGCTGAGATTCATATATGTCACGTCAGTACCACTGCCCGAATCATACCCTGATCATACTACATTGCATAGTTTGCATCAGAAAAGTAGCAATCTTTATTCTGCAGCACGCGACTTGTTTTGGTCGTGTGTATTGCAGTCTGTGTCAAAATGCATCATGTCATGTCACCAGCTGCACACTATGTAGGCATGTAGGTGCAAACAATGCTCAGGTATATTTTCTGTCTATCATACTCGTCGAGTACTAACAGAATTCACGAGGGGTGTAACATCTCCGGAGGAAAGTATGTAATTGAATATAACTGTGCTGCATCAGCCTTGTGCAGATACACATACTTGTCTATTACTGATGCTTCGTAATTTCAAGCCACACGGCAATGGTCATAAGAGTAGGGAATGTAGTGAGATTGATGTAGACTAGCTGAAGCCTGACAGTACTATGGCAGCTTTGAGTCTTTGACGCGACTCAAGTCGCGTCACAGTCGCGTCACGGCCAGGACCGCTTCCGGTGTTTGCCGATGATGATCAAACCGACACAAATTTGATTTGAAGATCTACGCGTCGACTCTGATCTACACATACCCAGCTAGCGCTCAGACCCTTCACTGGGCGTGTTGACTGCTAACGGCTGTGCGCTAATAGATCTGACCGATCTGGGTAACCCGGGAGTTGCACAGCTCGGCCTGATCTATGATGTGCTGAAAACCATCCTCTTCTCAAGCCGCATCTCCCCCTAGCAGCATGGTAGTTCTATTTGGTGGCGAAGACCTACCTTGAAGATGATTGGGTATCCTTGTAGATGCTCATGTTTTCACATTGACTTGCTCACTTGCCTCCACTACATAGCTGGCCCAAGAATCAAGATGCACTAAGAGAAGGTTGGATATTATGTTCGCGGTACATAATACGGGTCCAGTCAGAAAAAAGTAGCGTCCCAAACAACGTGCACGACAAGCCCCACAAAACACAGCTAGACGTAACAAAGGATCAACTGGAATTATAGAGGTTTGTAATTCAAGCACTCGGTTTTAAATTTCGTCCTGTGGCGCATTAACGCAACCCAGGGTTGCCGGGTTTCTGTGAGAAAGTGCGAGAGGAAAAGACCCCGTCGAAGAAGGGGTGGGTTAAATGAGCGGCCTGGCGAGAACAAATCAGTAGAAAACTCAGCTCCTAATAGTAGCGAACGGAGAGCAGAAGGTGGCCCAGACTAAATGTAAAGACAGCATTCGGTAGAGTGTTGTACTTGAAGCATCACTAGGACAACGAAGCGAATTAAGATGTGCGAGAACCGAAATTGTCGAGACGACAAAGCAGGCGACAGAGGTGAATGTGCAAGCAGAGATACGTGAGCCTGATGAGGATGGGAGATGATCGAACCGGTAGCAAAAATGCACAGCGCCTGGAGGGTGCGGCTACGACCGGCAGTGAGGTTCATCGACCAACACATAGGCAGTGGGGAATAAGAAACCAGAGGCGGTTGAACCAGCGCTTGTAGACTAGAGCTTCGATAGAGGGGGCAGTTTCGTTCGGTCACTGACGAGGCCATTCCCTTCAAGTGTCGCAGGGGAATGATTGATGCTGCATGACGTCTTCACGCAGAGGAGTGTTGCATTCCGAAATCACTGGGTCAGACCAGGCATGCAAAACCTCGGCCCCAAGAGGCCTAGCTGACGCATGTTTGCAGTCGTCCGCTAGTGCAGGCAGTCTTTTCATAAATAGGGCAAGCGGTGTGTTGGTGCTCCAGTCTCGGTGAGGGCGGCGGGAGAAGAGCTTGATGGTAATTGTCTAACGACCTTGAGAGTCAGATTTCCTTGACTCTTTGCATGGTTTGAGCACGGCAGCGTGGGGTGGGGTCATGGAGTACTTATTTGGAATGACAACGCACTGAGTCACCTGGAGTAGACATATACTCATACGACGGCAGGTTAGCGGACGGGACACGAGAATCTGAATCGTAATACCCCAATTATCGGTTGAATTTTCCTGGTAAGCAATGTCTCAGTAGGAGGCGGTACCTAGATTGAAGCTACAGAGGACGGACTGGTAATCTTGATATGCGCGCTAAGCATTTCGAGTTAGTTAAATACACGTCCAACTGCGGTCTAGCAGTTGTCTTTACCTCGCTTAAGCAGGACATTGCACCACCATCTCACGACTGCCTCATTTTCGGTCTCCTGCCCTGGCAGCACAGCCAAACCAGCATCAACTTCTAGTTTTTCGATCAAATACCCAAGGCATCCACTGCCCATTGTCGAGCTAGGTCAAGCAGACCTATATCTCATCGACCCTGCACCGTTTGTACTGGTTGGCCATCTACATTATATTTTTGGCTTGCAATATGAACAAATGAAAGATATCTCACCGGAGACCAGTGCCGCCCTCCACATCTCCAGTAAGAGCATAGCCGACATGTTTCCAAGACTATACGTGCACCCCAAAGACGCTTGGTAATGGACACGTCGAAACCAAAGTTTAACAACAGTTAGAATATTTGCCATCGATGCAGGCCCTATTGTCATATTGATGCAAGATGGTGTTGCAGTTGTAGGGATGTAATGATGCATCAGCGCTGCAGTGTATTCTTGGATGGAGTAATGCATTAGCAATGCATCAGTAATGCATCAACGATGCATCCTGATGCTTTACAGCTGATGGCGCATCATGCATCAATGATGCATCAAATCCGATCGATATTTTGAAAATTAGGAATCGTCCCACGGTCACTCTTAGGCACTTGTACTCGATCAACAATACCCGCTACCACCTGCTAGCCGCCATATGCTGCGCACTGATCCGTCCTGCAGCCCCGCAGCTGTGTGCCACCACCCTTGTCAGTATACAATCAGGAATCGTCCAACGGTTGCAGTCCTTGTACCTGATAACAATGCCCAGGTCCATATCCCGCCGCCTGCTCGCTGCCATGCGCTGCGCATGGTTCCCTTGGGCTCACAGCTGCGTGCAACCACCCTTACCACTATACCATCCCTCGACTCCGCCTTCCGAGTCATGTGCGAACTAAACATTAATGGGCGCGGCCACTCTCAGGGCATGGGTCCACACCTTTGGATAGGGCGGGCTGCAGAGAGTGACTCATGGGATAGGGTGGGCTAGGGTGGACTGCAGAGAGCGCCTCAGATCAGCAAGATATAGACAGGGAGTCCGCCCAGAATGATACCCAGACCGCGCCCCATATCAATTACACTTACCAAATTACAATGCCTTCGAGGTACTTCGAGGATGTTTCCCTAGCACACTGACTCGACCCAATGTACTAGTTCGTGCCCTCGAACTTCATCACACTTCGCCCCATCACAGTATTCCACCCTTGCAATATACTTAGTGATTAAATTGATGACACGACACAACTATGTTCGTTCGTCACTGATACGATGAAAACAGAGACTATTACTCATAGAACTACGATATAGATCAAGCAGAGAAGCAGATTCCGAGACTTGTATGATACGAAATGAAACAAATTGAGCCAACAAGTAAATTTGCGATCACGACAAGAAAACATAGGCTCATGCCTTCGTACATATTTTCCTGTGTCCATTGAGCAAGTGAGGATAGACTAAGATAACGGGGACATACTTGGTAGGAATCATACCCTCCATAGTTGCGTTATTGGGACGCTTCGTTGATGTTCCACCCGACCCAATGGTGTCAGCGATTTCACTCCGCCTCGATTTGATCAGAACATGTTTGGAAGCACGTGGAGCTGCCCCAGAATTGACTGCAGGCCCAGGATTCTGTGTCGTAGTGGCAGTATCAAGGGCAGTTGCAGCAGTGTGTGATGTCTCCATTATCATACCAGACTTGGCGAGAGGTTGTACTTTGGGTTTAGCTGCATTCACGGATGTGATGGCGGGTGCGATGGCAGGGGTGGGATCCATGGTGGGATTGCCTTTGACTTTGGCAGCTGAAGGCTTTGGCTTACACTTGCACTTAGACTTAGCAAGCCCAGTGCCAGTGTGAGCCTCGGCAAGATCTTGCGCGCCCTCATTTGGAGAAGGAAGATTTGCTGCTGGAAGAACGGGATCCTGACTAGTAAATTGAGGAAGGACGTCGATGTCATCCTGCTCAGGTGTGGTTGTGCTGCGCTCAGCAGAGATCGGGGAACTCAAGAAAGAGTTCAGACTAGGCATGTCCCACCTCTGTGAATCAAGGGTGCCGTGATTCCAAGCGTGTGTGTCGTATTGCGCATCATAGAACCCCTCAATAGTATTGTCAGTGAACAAGGGTGCTGATGAGCCGAATGCCGAAGGAAATGAGTCCTGTGGGGTGCCGCAGGTACCAAAAAAACCCATCGACATAAGTTTGGCATGGGAAAAGGATGGCACCTGCCAATCCAGTGATACATCAGGCAGGGCCTGTGCAAGTGATGCATTGGGGGCCTGTTCGAGTGATGCATCAGATTGTGCCTGTGCCGCAAAATGTCAGATGGCTTAGTAGAGAACAACGAAAGGTTCTTACCTCAGAATAGAATCCGGAATGATCAAGTGGTGCATCACTGATGCTGGCTTCAGTGTTATGAAAGCGCGTAATTGATGCATCACTGAGTCCGGTCGAGGAACTAGCCAAGCCTGTCATTGATGCATCAGCTTGCATTAGGTAGATGTGAAACAATATAAATACCTGGATGATCCCAGTCCATGGAATTATTAGCCGATCCTTTGTTGTTCTCTCCAGTATCCTCTCCATTTTCTTCTGCCAGTGCTTCACTGGCTTCTCCACCACTGTCGCATCGCTCGAGCTCCTTAGTCTCATCTTCCCCTGTGACATCTTGCAGGAGTGGGTTGCGCTCATTCGCAGCTGATGGTCAAGTGCTAGGGTAAGTCTGTAGCGACTTAGAAAATAAGGATTAGCTTACAGAAGATTAATTCAGTGTATTGCTGATATTCGGCAAGGAAGGTGTTGTCCTTGTCAGGGCATAATTGAGCAAAGTTACTTCTGGCGGGGGTTTCTGATGGATGACACCTAACTAAGGTAAGCTTGGTAGTTATGTTTATGGTTTGATGCACTTATGATAATGTTACAACGTCCCAATTGTGCCTTGGGTCCGGTCCAGCGCATGTGAAGGAGACTATAAATCAAGTCTTTTTTTTGACAAGGCGTGCAAGCGTTGGCATATGATCAGTAAATCGTCAATACCTCTATAGGCCTGTGAGTACCATCAAAATTATAAAGATTAATTAGTACTTACTTTGCAATAGCATCAGCATCAATTTCGTTGTCGTCATCATCTTTGTGGTTTGACTTGCCCTTCTTTACCTTCTTCTGCTTGTTATACTTCTCTCTGACCTCCTGCTTAACTTCATCCGACTTGTCTTCTAGAAGCTCTTTGCAAAATTTTTGGCCCAATGCTATGTGGCGACCAGATGTAGTTACATTACCTGCCTCTTGTTCAGCCTTGACAAGAGGTTTGATCCGTTCGTCGTACACCATATCCATGTAAATTTCTTCAACTGATTTTGCGT
The DNA here is from genome assembly GCF_016628075.1 of Suillus paluster. Lineage (NCBI taxonomy): Eukaryota > Fungi > Basidiomycota > Agaricomycetes > Boletales > Suillaceae > Suillus > Suillus paluster. The sequence continues at coordinate 159,330 of NW_024537585.1, read as the reverse complement.
GTGACTTCGGTAGCAGGGCAGCTTCAAAGATGGATGCATCCTTCTTTAAGCCGTGATTTTTCTTGGATGCGTTTGTGTGCCAATGGAACCAGGTCTGCAATTGCTACCAAGGTTTTGCTTTAGTGATCAAATATTGTCCACATTTGACGACTAACAAGTTTACGCACATCTTCAGCATCACCTACTGCAGTTTCTTGCACCTTTGTTAGTATTGTTTCCACAAGGATGTCGGGGAATAGGATTGCTCGCTCGGGCCATGTTTTAAACCAATAAAGATGAATCTTGGGCCAGAAGAGCGTGTAGTCCTTGTCCTCGCTGCTGTGTAGGGCGGTATACTCTGGCAACTGTTCTTGGAGCCATTTACACTGCTCTTTAGTAGTCCACAGAGCTTGTGGCATCTGCCATATGATTTTCAGTCGAGTACATTGCTAATAGAGGCACTGTCATACCTTTTTTCTTGCTGTGTGCAATGATAGACGATTTTTCCCATTTACAACGTATCCGTCTTTATATCATTCCACCGGCATCTGATCAGGGCCTGATGCAAATCAATATTGGCCCATGAAAAAAGACCTAATTTAGTGATGACTTACTACAGGATCTGACCACAGGTCAATGAAAACAAACATGGTGGTACTGGCACCAGTCTGTGTTTGTGGTGGAGCGGGTAATGAGGCAACCAAACCTAATAGAGCGGTTTCGAGTTGCTGAATACCATTATGGATTGATCAAGGTGAGCCTGGATGATGATGTGCGTAGAAGACTGACTTTACCTGTGCCTAGGATCCTATCCCAATGTTGTGAAGACTGCATTGAAGATGCATGTGTCCAGTGGCATAGTGAGTTTCGCTTTCAAGCACCTGGGAGACGCTGATAACCATTGTCAAAGGGGAAGAAGATACCGTGACAGTGAAAGCTCACACTAGGCTGTGGTACATAGAGCATTGTAAATTGAAGCATATTGCCTAGAACAAGCGGAGACTCACCTGGGCATTGAATATCGGAATTCAGCATTTGCATGAACCGCTAGTATGGGCCAGCAGTAGTTATTGAGTGAAGATTCCAACAGTTGAAACGAGCTGGAGAGTATTGCGATAAGTACATGTGTCATATTGGACAGCTGCTAGATACTCACCTGGACCACAAATGATTAATACAACACGGTGTGAAAAGGCATGAGTGAACCAGCAGTAGTTATTGAGCAATGACTCGTTCCAATGTTATCATGATTGAAGTTGATTGAAATGAGCCAAAAGCAGCTGCAGTGCAATTACTAACTAAGAGCTGATGTCAACATGAACTATGTGATCAACGCCGACTTCAATCATTCTATCTTAACAACTGAGATGCAGCCACAAAAGCATGGTCTGGGGATCTATGTGATCAACACCGACTCCAAGAATTCTTCCTTCCTGTCTTTACATCACAGCCACAAAATCATGCTCCATGCAATGCCGGTTCTTTCAACACAAATATCTTCTGTAAGTTTGTGCTGTCCCCATGTACCTTGGGTTATTGATGTGCCACCAAAGATGCCTTACCGCTGGGAGCTGTGTGATTGACACCGACTCCAATAATTCTTCCTTCCTGACTTTACATCTCATGTGCAGCAGGTATTCAATGCCAGTACCCACTATACATCTTTCTTCCACTGTTCTTCAAGATGTACCCCTCATGGTACATTCTGGTCATGGCTCTTGTGCAAAATCACATTCACTTTCCTAGACATACCCAATGTCCCTGCTGGGATCATAGACGATTTCATCGTTCATTGTGCGTACTGTACTCTTGATCTTAATGACTTGCAGTAATCGTTATGATGCATCAGTGATGCATCCGGTGACTCATGCCGTCTGAAATCTCAGCAACACAAATCAAATTTCAATACCGGTACCCTATCAGCTCGCTGTTTTAAGTCTAATCAAGTTTGCTAGACCCTGCCACGACATCAAATTTAACATGATTCAGAGTGAGTAGTCCACTATATCACTGGTGGCAGATCATAAGGCTAACTCAGAAACCACTGTGAATACTAGTTTGCTCTACTCGCATTGACCACCGCTCATATAACATTGTCAATGCCTGAGATTCAGGGTGAGTGGTTTACTTTATTAACAGAGGCACTTCTCAGGCTAACTCAAAATCCACAGTACAAAGTTTCAGCTTCCCCTCTCCCTAAATACCTCTTAATGCGCGACCTGCTCAGTATTATCACGACACCCTACATGGCCGAACCAGTGGAGTCTGTGACCGTGTATGAGGGCAGTATAGAGTTTGAGGAGGCTGCAAACGCCATGGCAGATGAATGCCTGCTATATTCATATTAAGGAGTGTTCTATAATATGCCCACCCGGTGTGATCTAAAACCTCCTTTTTATTGTGTTACTTGGGGCCATTACATCGGAGTGTTTCCATCATTTATCTGGTGAGTTTTCATGTTCTCATTAAAACATCTTTGACACCTAATAACCTGTTGTAGGAATGCCGTGAAAACCAAACTTTGGACACCAGGCAATTACATCGCTAACTATGTTACTGTTCGGTCGCTTGTTGTAGGAGAACAGAAGGTCCATCGTGCCATCAGATGTAAGCTTGCAGCGAGCAAGTGACACCAGTAGGTTTGATGCTATACTTTGTTTGGTAGCATTTGCTGACATCTCGTCAGCTTTAGAGTTAGTATGTAGGCATTACTTAGTTTTTAGTTCGGACTAGTTATTCCGAAGGACGTCGTACCACAAGAATGACAAGTACTAGTCATTTTGAGAATAACAATGTCATTTACATATGTTTCTCTAACCCTGAATGTGCAAATACTCGAGCGGCTCCCACCAAGCATTAGCTCAGACCAGCCTGTTGAACACCAGACTCAATGGAAAATGTCTACTACAGATACTGCTTGTGCTATTGGCTCTTCTGCATCCTCAGTTCAGACTATTATATGCACTAAGGCAACGTTGAAGCGGAAGAAAAAACCCAAGCTCAATTTTTACCACTCAGTGCCTTCAAGCTCTCGCCAGCATACCCAATATCAAGTTCACCAAGATGGGTCCATCAGCTATACATTGCAGTGTATTAAACCTCCCAAAAATGCTAAACTGACCATCAATAATCAATCTTGTGCTGCACTGACTCTGCATGATGCACCATTTTCGATTCCTGAGCCATTTGATGATCTCCCGCTCGACATTTCTTTAGACTCTTTAGGCCAGCAAAGAAGAAAACAGGCAGCAGGTGTATGTACACTATGATTTTCCGAATCCTTCCATATGTCCCTCACTGTGATTATCCAGGATCATCCTTTGTTGATGTGGTTGAAGTACCAAGGATTATTCCTTCGTGAAATAATCCGTCTGGAAGGCAGATGCAACAAAGTCGGTGCTCAGTGTTGCTCGGAATGTGATTGTCCCACCCCAGAGTACAGGTGTCATGACTGTTTAGGCTCAGAACTCTATTGCTCAGCTTGCATCTTGTCAGCTCATGTACGAGCCCCTTCAGTGAATTCACCCATCTGAGACGGGCAGCCGGGCGTGACAATGTACTGATAGAGACGAGCCATCCGGTGTGGGCTGGTGGCAATAATTGTACTGTGATAGATGAGTGGGCCGAGGGTGTGGTGTATCTGAGGTAAACAGATGGGCCAGGGGTATATAGTATGCATGGTAGTATAGCAATGTACTATATAGGTAATTATGAATGGTGGTGAATCCAGTGTGTGATAGCAAGTGGGCCAGTAAATAAGGTGCAATGGAGACGAGTGGGCTGGTAGATGAGGTGCAATGGAGATGAGTGGGCCGGTAGATGAGATGCAATGAAGATGAGGGGGCCGGGAAATAGGGTGCAATGGAGATGAGTAGGCCAGCGGTGTGGGCTGGTAAATGAGGTGAAGTCAAGATGGGTGGGCCAGAATATGAGATGCAATGTAGACGAGGGGGCCGGTGTTATGGGATGCAGTGGAGACAGGTAGGCCGGTAAACCAGGTGAAATAAAGATGGGTGGGCCGGCATTGCAGGGTGCAATGGAGACGAGTGGGCCGGTAAACCAGGTGAAATTGAGCCGGGTGGGCCAGGGTGATGGGGTGCAGTGGAGACAGGTGGGCTGGTAGACCAGGTGAAATCAAGATGGGTGGGCCGGCATTGTGGGGTGCAGTGGAGATGGGTGGGCCGGTAGACCAGGTAAAATCAAGACGGGTGGGCCGGGGTTATGGGGTGTAGTGGAGACGGGTGGGCCGGTAGACCAGGTGAAATCAAGTGGGCTGGCATTGTGGGGTGCAGTGGAGACGGGTGGGCCGGTAGACCAGGTAAAATCAAGACAGGTGGGCCGGGGTTATGGGGTGCAGTGGAGACGGGTGGGCCGGTAGACCAGGTAAAATCAAGACAGATGGGCCGGGGTTATGGGGTGCAGTGGAGATGGATGGGCCGGTAGACCAGGTGAAATCAAGACGGGTGGGCCGACATTGCAGGGTGCAGTGGAGACGGGTGGGCCGGTACTATGGGGTGCAATGGAGACCGGTGCGTGTGTGCAAAAACCATATTTGGTGGATCCATACAGTAACCGGCATATCCATGATAGAACCACCAGAGGATTCATTGTGTAGCAACACAAGATCTACCGGAAATATATCTTTGAATAACATCACTTGTCTAAATATTTACAGTCTGTTGACCCAGAGTGCTCAAATCTATTCTATATCAACTGGGTCCCTGAATTTCACATTGCCATATTTTGCATAATCTGTGCTTGGAGTCCCAACGAAGTTATGAATGCTGTCGTGCATGTACCATGCAGTGACAATCCGGTTGCCTTCTTCTACATTCATGTAATGTCTCACCAGGCGACATGATGAAGCCAACATTGAGCCGGAGTCATATAGAAACTTGATTCCAAGGTTCATAAAATCCATGATCACCGGCTGATAAACACCAGCAGTCGTCATGATATCAAATGCCGCCGGTCGGCACTTTGGGTCTCTATGAGGCGGTGTCTGGCAATTGCATATGACTGACACAACATTGAATATGGATGTCCAGCATTGTAGATGATGATACATCTCATGCAAATGATATTGGGTCGCCCATTCGCCCAGCCTGACTTGGGTTTCCATTCTGGCCCAATAAAGATCAGGGTGCATGACTCGAAGTGCAGCCGAAACTAGTATACCGGACCTTTGAAGGGAGGTTGTAATGTTCCGACTGACATCACCTTTCAGTGCAGCAGATACCTCGGGTGAAAACCCATCTTCCGGGTCAAGATTTGGGAAACCATGTTTCTGGAATACTTAGAACCAGCAACTTCAATGCATATGGACCGGACATACCTCTCTTCCTTGCTGAAACCATGCAGGGGATATATTGATGCAACCAGGCATGATCTTCCCATCTGGACTTGGATGAAAGTTAGACCGATGGGTCCTCCATTCAACAGTCCTACCAGTTGTTATGCTGTGCTTCAATAAATCACTCATGGAATGCGTTGCACCATGCATATCTTGCTGTTATGTATGTCCAGCTGAGCTGAAATGAGAAATGAAGATCAATGAAAGACTAACCATCATCATAGCAGTCATTGCTCCAGGCAAATACCAGACAATGATTCTACCTCCGGAATCGACGACGACGGCTGGTGTTGTCAAGAAATACTTCTGTTCAGGGGGGAATCTGTTGAAGAGGGTCTGCTCTCGTTTCGCACTTCGACCGGATTCATCTTTGTCCAGGGCATCATTGTATCTGACCATGTCTATTTTGAGATGAACTGTATGGTGGTTAGTTGACCAGAATTGGGCGATGGAACGGTATACCTACCGGCATTGGAGTATGCAGTGGCCATCACATTGGCGAGATGCTCTAATGCAATGCAAGTGTCAATTTCCAAGAGTCCAAGCTTCATGTTTTTTACCAGTCGTTGATGAATTATGGACATGAAAATCTCGTGAACCAATTCACCGGCAAGGTAGGTCTGATACAAAGCCCAGTCTAGTGGGATTGCGACCATGTCTGGAAAACCAAATGAGTGATGGAAAAACACCACTGTTGAATGATAGCTGGAGAGATAGTAGTTGGAGAAAATAGCTTCACATTCACACGGCCTGATTGCAAAGACAAAAACCAGTGCTTCTCATTTACATTGCAGTGAATATGACAGTAACATATGATAGTATAACATATTGACCGGATGCTGGCAGATGTCAGGTTGTCCTTGACTGCACCCAGGATGCACTATGCACTGACATTTGTGTTCAACCGGTCAATGAGTGCCTGTGAGGATGCGACAGCCCTTGTGAGTTCATCAATTGGCCCAACCAATCTGGCCAACCTATCACTCGAGCTTCTAAGATTCTTCATCCTTCCCTGTAATATATCCAGCAACTCTCTCCCAATTGGCGTCTTGTGGCACTGCACAAGAGATGTTGAACCGGTTGTGTCTGGCAGCGGATCCGGGCCCTGAAGAATATATGGGAGCAGGCCGGACCTTACATGATCCGGCTATTTTGGATGTTGTGAGCATCTGGTGTAGATTAACATGATCTGAGGGCTTACGAGTTGTGAACAGTGAAATCCAACCAAATCCATCACATCTTGGATGGATGACTTTGGCAACATATCAGACACCCGGCAAGAACCAAGACTTTCCTTCCACCAGTCATTGAAGTAGTCCGGCATATGAGCAATGTCATAGTCATCGCATGCGTTGGAATCAACAGACAGGCGCAATGCCTTGATATCCTGCAGGATAGCATCAACATCCGGTCGCCAGTCCACCAATGTGTGTGCAGTCATGATTGCAAGCACCCCCTTGAGAAGGTAGGGAATGACAGCAGACAACCGGGTGAGAAAAGATATATTGATGAAAGGGGTTACAAAGGTCTATATGACAGGGGAGAAGATGAGTGCAAGAGAAGATGAGTGCAAGAGAATATCAGCATGGCCGGATACCTACCTCCATCTCCCATTTCATCAAGATGTAAAAAATTTCGGCATAGCCAGGCATGTCAGTGGCAAAACTCTTGTCAACATAGAGGCGCATGGCCAACAACCAGGAATTGGCATAGAATAAGGCGTGAGAGATATCCCCAGCAGTGATGTGATTGCCCTTAGCGGCAATGATGACTTGGTCAGGAGGGATGAGAGTTGCAGAATTGTTCATGGAGGGAATGTGTTAGGCTGTAGTGAGACCGACACTTAAAATTATTTATATGTGTCAACCATAATTTCATATTACCTAACTGGTGTTATGAAAGATCCAACCAGTACCAAGAACTATCTATACAACCAGCTGCATGAACTATCCAACCGGTAACATGAACCACCCGCCTGGTACCATTAACTATCTGACCGGTGGCATCAAATACATGACCGGTACCATGAACCATCAAACCGGTACATCTGGCTGACCCATCATCTTCCAGAAAGTATCTTCTGCATGTCCTGCTAGTTGGTGATATATGTGAGATTGTTGGGCAGCATAACATGTATGTCTGGTGAGCCCTGCAGAAGTTGCGGTGTCCATATGACTAAGCCATTGCTTGGCTTTGTGGTTAAAGAAATTAATGGACCACTGCATTTCATGTTTGACGAGAATAACCTCCTCATTCCAACGATCATGCAGTGCTTTCGTCCGGAGCCAATTCACCCGATAAACTATTGTGAGAATATGTGAGACCGGACATCCTGATACCACCGGATACAGCAGACACTCACATTCCGTCATCCAGTCATTGCCTGATGTGTCGCCCTGAACATCCAAGGACCAGAACCATGAAAGAGTCATGTCCCTCTGACCACGTGCATTGGGATCCGCCACTGCAGAGCTTGTTTTCAGGTCTTCTTTCTTCAAAGGAAGGTATTTCTTCAAGAGGTCGTGGTCAGGGAGATTAGCCAGTTGCAACCTGCATTTCAAATATATACTGGCATTGAGATTTACTGCTGTTTCCACTGAGCAAATTTGAGTCCATGCCCTGGTGGATGAGGCCTGTGACTTGGCTGACCGGACAGTATTGCGGAATATGACGGCTTTATCTCCCAAATGAACTCTAATGGCATGGAGTGCATCATTGGCCTGGCCTTCCCGAAGGGTAGTTTCTTCTTTCATGAGATCCATAAGACCTAACTCCTTGCACCTGACCTGACTAATGTTGGATGGCAGGGGTATGACAGTGATCTCCGGTTGAAATATGGAAGTATCATGTATATCCGGCTCCAGATCATCATCGAGATCGGAGTTGTCTTCATAATCATCCGTTCATAATCATCCAGGAGTGAATTACAAACTCTGTTGACCAGCAAATCTGGGTCATTCACATCGACTTGAACTCTGAGATAAGTAGGAGCCACCATGAGAAAGCTTGTGATGTGAGTTTGAAGCTTGTCTTGGAGTCGGGCCACTCTCAATAATTGCATGTCTGTGGGATGCTTTCCCAGCCGTTTCACATCCCTAGCAAGAGAGATTTGAGATTCCTCTATGGTGAGACCAGTTGCGAGCCAGGTGGCAGCTCCTCGGCGACCGGGGGAGTTGGTGACCAGATGTTCCGGGCAATTTTGAGCCTGCAGGAGGCGCAACTCCTGCTGTTTTCTAGTGGGAGCTGCACATGGCCAGATGATAATCAGAACATGATCAGACCTGCCAGATGAGCGGTAGAAGTGGACACTGACCCTTTTCCAACCGGACCTCATAGATGTCCATAGCTGTCGGATCATCCAGTCTGTTTGCATGAGCGAGTGCCTCCTCTGCCTCCCAAAGAATGACCATGTCAGGGTGAGGTGTTTTGCTGAGATTTTGGAATGCAAATTTGCTCTCAGCAGCACCCTTGATTGCCTCTTTTAACTTTGTGCAGAGAAACTTAGCTACAGGGTGAATCAGCCAGAAAGTATCATGTATGAGACCAGAAGATATTTGAACATCCGGAGGTGGGCGACTTACTGATGCGAATAATTTTCATGAAGTTGCAAACATTCATCTGATAATCTAATACCTCCTTGTGATGCGGGGTTCCCATGCCCCTGGCCGATGGGGAGATGATGTTCAAAGGCACCCAGAGGGTCTCCATGATCTCTCTGTCTATCCTGCCAGCCCCATGGATGAAATTTGATGCATACCGGACAAAGCAGCTGTCCTGGTGGCCATGTACATGCCACAAACCTATTCCAGGAATGATATCCATGCCGATGGGGATGGAAATATATATACTGGAAGCGATCCGGTCCTTCAAATACTTGTTATACTGACAATTTATGTCATAAAAAGTTATGGCTCAAGAGATTCCATCAGTCTTATAGTTGAGTGCTTGACTCAACACATAGTCCATGTTCATCTGCCTGATTATTCCCAGTAAGACCTGTAAGTCCAGAGATCAAAGTGACCGGATGCGATGTGTACTCACCTTTCGCCTTTCTGAAAATCCACCATGGAATGTGGGACAAAACATCCATGCCATGCACATGCACATCCTCCTATACTGGTGGCTTCCAGCCTTTGCCGGGAGGCGTTTGCTTGATTGACCGCCTGGTGATTGTTGCAATCTGACTTTTGGACATGGTCTTGAGCAATGGACAAATGACTCTTGTATCTTTCATTGGAGACCATGAATGTGAGACCATCCATCAATGATACTTCATCGGATGGATTCACCAGATGCATGTGCTCGGCTTTGAAATTACCATCCATGACCAAAGACCTGGTGATGAGCCAAGAAGGTGCTTCATCAGGCTGGGCGACTACACCGGTAGACAGGTCCAAGTTTATCCCAGGTTGCAGACATGCGGGGCAAAATAGGGTGAGATCACCGGCCATTGGCTGGTCATCTTTGTGGGCAAATCCATGCCACTTGTAAAGCTTGCATTGTCGCCACTGCCTGGAAGTTCTCATGAGCTCTCTGTAGCGATCCTACAGATATTGTTCTTTAATGATGGGATGGTCAAGTACAGAAAATGAAACTTAGCTTACCGGAACCATCAGTGGAAAGATGCTTGAGGTTAGTCTGCGAATTTTGCTGTAGTAATTCATCGCTGATGTCCCGCACTCAAGATTGTCTAGCAGAAAGTTGTCCAAGACAGAGAATGTAAATGCAGTTTTCGGTCTGGTGAAAGAAGCTGGGAACAAGCCTGTTTGGAAGAGCTGCATGTCTTGGTTGAGAGAACCAGGGCAGTGGCAATACCATATGGAAAGAGAGTGAACTCCGGACTTATCCACTACAGTTATAGCTGGATGATCTGAATTTGTGACCGGTGGGATAGAAGGTCCCTCCGGATAGTCATTGTAGTCTATATTTTCATCGGTATCTGACCATTCAAAGATGTCTGACATGTAATCTGTGCTGCTGGGACATGGAGTGCCGTTGTGGGGAATTCCCCCACTGTAGGTGTAAAACCCCATCCTTTCTGCATCGTCTCACATCAGTTCCGCGTATTCCGCACGTTCTGTGTTTCCCGCGCATCGTCCGATGGGTTCCGCATTCCCGCGCATCCTTCGGAACCCGCCCGCACTATCCGATATTCCCACGCATCATCGGACAACCTTTGCATGTCCTGTCCCTATCCTTCCAGGTCCATTGGTATGCTGTATCTCTCTTCCCATTGTTCCTAACGTTATCTGGATCAAATTGACACATGCCCTTATGGCACGGACCCCTATTCCGGAGTATTGCACTCATGTGCACTGCCTGCCTTCACTTCCGCTTCCTGAGAGACTTACTACCTGTACCTCAGTGTTCCTTAAAAATAATCTTCCCTTTAAGTAGTGGTACTCAGGGCTTGGGGGTATTTTATCGAATCCCATCTTTTACCTTCCCACTTTCCCTTCACCTTACTAGAGGACCGCTTTGACTTATGCCCACTATCAATCTAACCTTGTGATATACTTCCTTTGATTTTGCCTGCAAGTTCCAACAAATCAGTATGTTCCACACTTTATCCTGTTTGAGTTCCGTTTCATTCCTTTCCATTCCGCTTGAGTTCCGCTCGGGTTCCGCTTGTTCCGCGCAAGTTCTGCTTGTTCCGCATTTTTGCGGATCCTCATCCTACCTGCGGTAGGGTTGATTAGGGTCATTTAGACAGAGACTAGTACTCCCCAGTAGCAATCCCCTTTAGGGTCGAGCGTGCTTGTTCTCAAGTGAGGCAGTAGGCAGCAAAGACCCAACTGTGTAGTAGATGGATTTCTCTCTGCTGCACTTGTTGTATCCACACCGTCATGAGTGAGGTGAATGTGGAGGCTGACTTTAATGAGCGAAGTTTCTTGAAAAAATGATCCGGTCCATTGACTGATGCGATGGAATGGATGTCTTTGATGCTGTATTCTGCAGCAGTCTGTGCAAAAGAGGGGCTCATTGAAACAGCCATGACATTTATACACCCCATCCTTCTTGCACACTGAGCAAAGTCGGTCTGCCGGAGGGGCTTCTCTGACCATGAGTAAGTTTATATAGTCCTTGAACTTGCCCTTCCATTGCCAGAGATATGCATTCTGACCCTGTATGATCCAGTCAGATTCAGACTCTGGAAATGAGGATGACTGCTGCTTGCCAGAGATTTCGGTAATTTAGGCTGGGGGATGTCACCTTGGTCAAAGTCAAAGTCAGGACCTTCATGGAGCATCTGAGAGGACCCGGATTTTTGCTTTGAAGGAGATTTCATCGGTGATGATGTTGCCGACTTTGCTTTTGGAGACCATGAGTCTTTCACCCAAGATGATCTGGATCCTCTGGCTGTAGTTTTCTCCTTGAGCTTATACAGCTGAGGCAATCGTTTCTTCATAGGAGGAGTGTATGTGATTCCTTTTTGTTTAGTCTTTGCCATATTGATACTACCACCGGAAAGGATTGTTGAACCAGGGAGTGCACTTAAGCTTGATGACTGGGAGGTACTTGACTCCACTGGATCGTGCTTCCATCAACTCTGAACTGTCGGCATCACCTCATTTTCCCTTGTTTAGTCATGGAGCAACCCAATGTGAAGTTATGTGCCTACTGGAACAAGGGACCGATTTGATAATCCAACTGGATCATTGTTCTGGTGTCATATTACTATAAAGGACATATTCCCTTGCTGTTAGTCATTCAGCAACCTGATGTGAAGTTCTACCGGAGCAAGGGACTGATTTTATAATCCAACCCGATCACTGTTCTGGTGTCATATTACTATAAAGGATATTTTGCCTTGCTGTTAGTCATTCAGCAACAGTCATGTGCCTACCGGAGCAAAGGACCGATTTGATAATCCAAGCAGATCATTGTCATATGACCATAAAGGATAATGAAGTCCACAACGATCTCTCCATTTAGGATATATAGGTTGGAGTGACCGGTGACATTTCAAGGTTCAAGATTAAGAGGCTCCAGCAGTAACATATACTTCTTTCTAATCAGTGTCACAGGGTGTTGGTCTCAGAAGTAATTCAGGTATTATAACAGGAGCTCAGGCTGAAGCAGTCAGTATGAGTTAGAGGATGCATGTGGGCAATCACAACAAGAATTGATGGATTATGGCATTCAGTGTGTCACTGCCAGCAAATTATACTTCCCAGTTAGATGATGTATGTGAGGCAATGTGAACACATTGGATGAACTTCAGTGAGGACACTGGCATTGTAAAACATGCTCCAAGGGAACAGTTCAAACCAATAACCCATTCTATGGACATGAACAGGCTTCTCATTTGTGCACATATTTTATTATTCATCTCTTTGCTTGTCCTCAGTATCCCCTATCATCTTTGAATTCTCAAGTCAAGTTGCAACATTTCATTGCCTATGGTTTGCACCTCACCAAACCGCATGGCTCTGTCACATTTTCTGCTCTTGTCCTCCTGCAGCACTTGAAGCACTGCTGGGGGATGTTCGGGACACTGGCTGTTTGTATCTGCATTCATGCTGGCCTCCAAAGTCATTTGTGATGATACTTACTCGAGCATGTCAGAGTTTAGCTGCACAGGGCCCGTATGTAATATTTGAGAGTATAGCTGTATGCTGCTCATATGCTATATAATAAAGGTCCAAGTCTGTATGTTTTTACAGTTCTAAATTATATGTACCAGAAACACATGAGATGTTGAGGGTATCATGCCAATAAATGAGTGTTGACTTGCTGGCAGACAATCTCTTGTTCGGTTTGCTGTCAGGTACATTGCTTAAGTGACCTAATACTGTGCAATACACATACATGCTTTTGTCTACCAACCCATCAACTACTTTGCAATGCCCCCATCCAACTCATCAGTGGACAGCCCAGAAAAGACTAAGAAGCAAAAATTGACGGAGGAAGAGGTGCTGGTCTTACAATCTCACCTAGAAAAATGGAAGGAAGCAGCCACTGAGGATAGAAAAGTCATTCTGAAGGCAGCCATGAAAGAGGCCAAAGTGCATGCCCCTGCTATGCATGCCCAGTTATTGAAGAAGAGGAAAACAGTGAGCAGTTGATCTTCTAATGTTATACATGACTGCTGACTTTTTTCATGATGAATCAAGATGTACCGGGAGTGGTTCTATAACCGGAGAGCTGAAAAGACTCGCAAAAAGAAGTTGGGTCAGAAATGGAATGCCCGGTTGGTGGTAGAACAGCAGCACAAGGAGGAGATCATTGAAAAGACCGGAGCAAGGCCTGGATTGGAGGAATTCATCAAAAGATACCAGCCAACCCTCACTGCAGTCATGGCCAGTCTATCGAAAGAGCAGCTGAAGGAAGCAAAGCAGACTGCGATAGAGTGGTCTAGTGATGGTCCTCCTACAGAGGTCCAGGCCGAGTTTGCAAAGAAGAAAGCACCTGGTATGATGAAGGACCTGGCGACTCAGTTATGGAGGCATGCCGGTATGAGGATATTCATATTGTCCGCGTGGAAAATGGAGGAAGGCGAAGTGAGGATCAATGGGTGAGTTCTACTTTCACCCTCAACCGGTGTGGGTACAACAAGTGCAGCGGAGAGAAGTCAATCTACTACACAGTTGGGTCTTTGCTGCCTGCTGCCTCGCTTGGGAACAAGTGCGTTCGACCCTTAAGGGGATTGCTACTGGGGAATACTAGTCTCTGTCTAAAACGACCCTACAGGATGAAAGATCCGCAAAAGCGGATGAAGCGGATAGGATGCGAAACGTACAGATTCGTCGGATGGAGCGGATGGCACTTGCGGATCGGACAGGATGCGAATCAAAGTTGAAGGAAGTTCATTAAAGGTTAGATGGATAGTGAGTATAAGTCAAAGTGATCTTCTGGTAGGGTGCAGGAAAAGTGGGAGAAAGTTACATGAAGTAAGTATTTTTCGAAACCCTCCATGCTTATAGGGTACAGTATTTTCAAGGAACATAGATATATAGGTAGCGAGTCTAGACCATGCCATAAGCTATCCAAAAAATACTGGAGTGTGAGAGGATATGTCTGTGTTCAGTCAGTAACAAGAAAATGCGTGTGAGTACGTACCAATGAGGTAGAATGGACGTGGACAGGACAGATGCGGCGGATGCGCGAGCTATAGGGGGAGATCCGAAGGTATCCGCATGTCATCCAAAAAGCGGATGGGTATCGGATGGAATGGATAGGTGTCGGATGGACGTTGGATGGATGTTGGATGGATGCCTGATGCATCGGAAAAGTGGTGCATACGAGCCTAGCGTAGGGATACTCCCTACACTGGTAAAGATCGCCTGATCCGGTTGGAAGAATTGACTTCAATGAAAAGTTGGAGGGCAATAGTTTTACAGGTACAAAGGACTGGAAGCCCATGATATTGGAGTGGAATGCCTATGCTGGAGAAGAGTTTGGTAAGCTTCTTTTTTCACAATCTTGCATCATTCAATCAAGCACTTATCACACTTGGGGATGATACCAGGAGTTGACCAGAATGAAGATGACAATGACAATGAGGGGGATGGGAAGAAGAGGAGAAAACCAAGGGGAAAGAAGGATGATTATCCTTTGGGGGTGGATTACCTATGGGCTTCCGGTTATACCGGACATTCAGAACCTTAACCTAGAGAGCAAGCAACATCTCATCCGGATGTTCCTCACAAAACACTATAGCGAGTTTCACAAATCATGCATCTGGAGTGCTGATCAACTGACTGGCTATTTTTCAGGGTTTTGCAGCAAAAGGGCAGAGGCATCTGTGCCATGGTCCGCAGTGATGTATGCTCAGGGTAACTTCGTTGAGGCCAAGTTTTTACCTACCAGCGGGAAGATCAAGGAACCTTCAAAGCTTCAGTTAGTTGAAGTCGACTGGCTCTTAGAGTTCTGGTGTCAGAGACAGAAGGACAAGGTTCGCCCAACGTTTGAATTCAAAGCCTGGGAAGGCCATGATAAGAAGATGAGAGAACCGGTAGAAACAATCTCGGGTGAGGATTCCGACACCGGACTCAGACAATTGGCAGCAGAGACCAGGGTTCCGGTCAAAAAGTCAACCGGAAAGGCGAGCAGGAGTTTGGATAGATGGACATTTTATATTACAAGTATTGTAGACAGGTGTAGATAGTGCTTGACTGGATAGATACATCATGTTGACAGTTGAGGTATCGATATCAGTTGACATGCCAGCAATAAGTCTCGAGTGAACCCAAAGACTTGCTCCCTTGCAAAGGCCTCTTCTGGCGACATTGCACCACCATCCCTGTCCATCTCCAACCGGTACACTGCAACTTGCAAATCACCTACTGCCCGCTGAATAACAAACCCAATGGGATCCGGTTGACTGACGGCTACTGAATGCAGGTGATTAATCATTTAATATCTAACAAAATGAAGACTTACATGACTGATCCGGAAACTCATTGACCGGATCCGCTTGAAAACCCATCTCCAAGGGGCTCTCTGCCGGTTGAATATTGTTCCCCATGTCTGGAACATCATCTACCATATCTGTGTCAAAACCCATCTGTAGAGGCCAGCCTTCTAGTTGATTATCATTGAATGAATTGAAAATGAGAAAGTCAATGTATTAGATATAGTCTAGCGGCGCACCTGTGTTACCGGCCAGATGACCAACTTGCAGAGAGTTTGCCGGGTGAAGGGAGAGTGCATCATCTCCGGATTCGGGTAGAAATCCCATGTCAAACACATCATCGTCCGACTCCAGTGGGAATTCCATGTCCAATGCTTCTGACTCTGGAGGAAATCCCAGGTCCAACGCGATGTTGGATGACTGGTCATTGTCAGACAGGGTGGGGAATTGCATGTCCAAAGGGTCAGACATCCGGTCATCATCAGACAATGAAAATCCCATGTCTAATGACTGGCGCTCCTCAGTGGTCTGTGAGTCCAACATCTTCAATTTTTTACCATCCTTCCACCGGTCATGAGCTGACAAGACATCCAAATCTCCAAGACAAATGTCAATTGTCAGTGTGACAGGCCGGAATGAGATAAAACTCACATTCAGCCATGCTTGAACAATCCATCAAAGGGTCATTGTAAGTGCGCTCCTCGTGTTCTGGCTCTAATAAGACAAATACTAGTGTGCCGGATAATGTCAACAGGTACATTCCCAAAGGCAATGATTTCTCACCTTCATCCTCACTAGATAGTTGTAAATATTCTTGCGCAATCGCCGAGGATGACATGGTTTTCTTTCTTGTGTTGGGTGCCTTCTTTAAATTGAAGTTCTTCATGTGATCGCCGGAACAATGAATGTGTTCTACTGTGGCCAGATGCTCTGCTGGCAATAATTTGATATTGATGATGTGTCAACAATAGTATTCACACAATGAGAAAAAAGTAGCTAAAAATAGATAATGATGATGTGGCAATCATGGCCCAGGCATCCGGTGATGAAAATTTTTCACAAGTGTTTGTATCGGTTGCTTCCGGGTGTCTTTTTCACTTGCTCTCACTCAATACTCAACTCATCTGCCAGTGCAATTTTCCAACCACAAACATGTTACCCAACTCCACTTCTGCTTCTGCTTCTGCCACTGCCACTGCCAACCAGGCGCTCATCACTCTTATCGCCGGACTTAATGAGATGGCTGAACAGGTGCTCCGGTCCCAGTCGGAGGAAGAGAAAATGGGATTGAGCCGGAAGATTGCTCGTGAAGTGGTATGTTTAATGTCTTTCTGTGTATTTCCTGTATTGACACCTGGGTTGCAGAATGACGTGATTCACTCTCATGGGAGGGTCGCTACCTACATCCCCCCTCGCCTGCTGTCCATGGCAGCTGAGATATTTCGCGCTCAGAGGCGCACCGCTCAACTGGCAGAAGTCCCGGACTGGAATCGTGTTGGGCACAAGCAGGAGATGTGCATGAAGCATCCATTGTATGGTAAGACATTAGGTGCTGTGCCTCCTGTGATGACTCCAGTTGCTGCTATGAATGTTCCTCTGGTCATCGCCCCTCCACCGGTGGTCATCACACCTGCGCCTGCACCGGCGCCAGCACCAGCACCAGCACCAGCACCAGCACCAGCACCAGTCCCAGTCCCAGTCCCAGTCCCAGTCCCAGTCCCAGTCCCAGTCCCAGCCCCTGCACCGGCGGTCATCACACCTGCACCTGCACCAGCGCCAGCGCCCTCAAGGACACCAGCACCAGTCCCACCCCCAGTCCCATCACTGGCGCCTGCACCTCAGCCTGTTCCATCCTCTGGTCAGTTATTACCGGCGCACCGTTTCAGCATTCGCATCCCCAGAAATACAGCATCCAGTGTGACTGCATTGGCCGGACCCTCCAAATCGCGCAAGCGAGAACTCAGTACTAGTCCCCCTGTGCATCAGTTCAAGAGGGTCCAGAAGCGTCTCCTCAAGTCAAGGGAAGTCTTGTCCGACACCGACTCTGACAAGGTGAAGCTGAAGGCGAAGAGCAAAGGGAAAGCAAAGGGGAAGGGAAAAGGGAAAGAGAAGGCGAAGGCGAAGGTACCGGAAGATGATGAGGATGAGGATGAGGAGATGGCGACTGATGTTGATGATCTTCCGGTCGTCCAGGCAAGTTTCTTTCCTTCTTTTTCACTTAACATTACTGACATAGCAAACAGCACCAGAAGTCGATGCACAACCCCTCCAAACACAAGGTAAGTCTTCATTGCCTTCAAAAACAGTCGCTATCGACTGACAAAATTTACCAGACATACTTGTCCTTCCACAGAACAAGGGCACTGCACCGGAGGGAAGTGAGACAGATGAGATTCCGGAAGATGACAACGATGATTTGGAGGGTGATGATACCCAAGGCAAGCGAAAGGTATGTTCATCATTTTCATTCTTACCGGTGGCTCATTCATCCTGATGCAGGCCACCGTCAAGCTGGGGAAACAACACAAACCGGTAGGTTTTACTTCTCATCGCACTGGTGATTCATATGGCTAATATATTTCATTAGTCTACATGTCCCATGGGCAAGGACCACAGCAAGAAGGGCAAGGGCCAACAACCAGTGAGATGTCCGGTCAATATCATTTTTACTATACTAATTTGTCATAGCCGGACGTCGATGGACCTCTACCTCGTTGCGAGAGATGCTGGTCGAAGCATGTGCAGTGCATCCCGCGGTTGATGAAGAAAGGCGAGGTTGGCCTGAGTTGCACCTTGTGCCATCTCTGGAAGATGGCATGCATCAGGCCTGACATCACTGCTACACCACCTGTGAGGGCGGTCACCACTCGCTCTAAGACGAGCCGGTCAAAGGCCACCGGACAGAACAAGACCAGTGGGCAGTCGTCCAAAGGCAAAGGCAAGTCTCTTGTTTCCGGTCATTGGGTTCATGTGCTTATTCGCCCTTTTAGAGAGGGATATTCGGCATCCCAGTCCCATCCAAGAGGAAGAGGATGACGCTGACGTCCGGATGATTGATGATGCTCCGGAAGTGACTGGTACTGCCAGTACCACACCACAACCAGCACCTCTCGCATCGGCAGATGATTTCCCCGCAGACCACTGGATCGAACCGGGCACTGACGACGTGCCACCTCCACCACCGGTTATGGCCCCAGAGGATGACATCCGGGACTCACCCATCCCTCCGGTTCATCATCCACTCTCCCCCATCACACCTTCCGGACCCCTTCCATCCATCCAGCACCCTCTCGCTAATGAGGAGATGGAGGCCATGTTGGCCCAGATTCGCGTCGATATGGAGGCACTCCGGACACGCGATAGGATGGAAGTTGACGTCCGGCAAGATCACCTGGAGGGTCACATCGAAGACGCTGAAGGATCAGATGCTGCCATGGCCGTGCAGATCGACCAGATACAGGGGGATGTGGACGCGCACCAGAGACTCATAACTGGGTTATCCGTTCAACTTCAAGCAGTTGTGAGGTTTATGAGGGGGGATAGGTCCGATGAAGGGACGCCAACAACCCCACCAGCATTCAACCCACCCCCCATTGTTGCCGGCCCATCCATCAGTGCATTCGGTCGCACTGTGACCAACGACATCTTCACTCCGGATATATCTTGGATGAGCGCCCAGACTGGTGGTGAACTCATGGGCATTCGAGATGGCTCGCCGGTCGCAAGGCAAGAGCGGGCGCCATCCACTTCCACCGTCAACCCGTCACTCACCACGACGGTATCTGGCCCATCTGTTCCTCCAGGTGATGCACCACCATCAGGAAAATGTGGTAAGGCTATATAGCCACCCATAGCACTATAGACTGCTATACAGACTCCATAGCCCTATAGCTCATATAGCCAAGTGCCCAATTGTGCAGGCTTACTACACCAGTGTATAGTGCTATATAGCTCTATTAAAGTTGCTATAGCTGGGTGGAACATACCACAACTATTGTAACTATTGTAGCTCTTATAGCTCAAAACACAAAGCAAAAATTTCTCTTAATAGCTGTTTGTTGCCATGATAGTGTTCTCAAAATTAAAAATTAAAAAAAAGCGAAAATTCCAAATTATATTTCAACTACTACAATACATGTAAACTAATAACTACAAAACAGGCAAAAATGCGAAAATTACAGGAGGAAGAGGCAAGAGAACTAGAAGGAAGAATCAGAGAGGAAAGAACTTACCAAATAGTGAAAATTGCGAAAATTCTTGAGGGAAGAGGAGGGAAGGGAGCTAGAAGGAGAGGATTAGACAGGAGGAAGTGAGAGTCAGAGAAAAGACTTGCCAAATGGTCAAAAATGCGAAAATAGTTGGGGGGAGGAGGAGCAGGAGGGAAGAGAGCTAGAAGGAGAGGGTTAGAAAAAAGATTAGTCAAATAGTCAAAAATGCGAAAATTATGGAGGGAGACTTACCAGAGTTCAAAGCACCAGCACCAGTACCAGCACCAACAACATCAACACCAAGAGAAGGATAGAGAAGCAAGAAGAAGAGAAGAGAGGCAAAAACTCGAAAATTGTAAGAGAAATATGGAAGATAATCTAATGAGGGGGCAGTGGGGGGGAAGGAAAGAATGGGAAAAGACTTGTTGGTTGACCGCATTTTTGCTTACATAAGCAGTGCCAAACAAAGCCACAACACAAGACTTGGTGAATTTTCGAGTTTTTGCTTATTAGGACTAGGATTATGACAGTAAGAAAAAGACAATGAAATTGACTGTTAGCATTAGGATTTTAATACACATAAGGTGAATTTTCGCATTTTTGCTTACATAAATAAGGTGTACCTTAACACTTTTGAACCCTTCAATTCCAAGTATTTTCCTTATAACTCACTAAGATCTTGACCTATTGAAGTCATTAGGCTATGGATAGACTTCCCTTGACAAGGACTACAACTTTGATTTAATCGAAAAAGGTTCCCACGGTCAAGTTGCTTTCTTGAACCCTTCGATTTCGAGTATTTTCCTTGTAACTCACTAGGATCTTAACCTATTGAAGTCATTAGACTATGGATAGACTTCCCTTGACAAGGACTACAACTTTGGTTTTCATTGAAAAAGGTTCCCACAGTCTACTGGGGTCTATAGTTGTTGAAATGTTTTACTTCTAAATACACTTACCAAACTTTATGGTAATATAGACTTTCATGATGTCTATACTGGTCTATAGTGCTATGATAGCTTGCAATAGACTGTATAGAGCTGTGGTGTGCTATCGGGGCTATATAGAGGATGGTCCTCTATATAGAGATACAGTTTTTCCTGATGACTGGTACCACCTCTCATTCTCCTGGTAGGGTCCATGCCTTCACCTGGCACCCTTCATGCATTGATCACCAGGGGGCCATCAAATGTGCCAGACAATGGTCAGTCCACCTTGGCTCCTTTGCCATGCCAATGATATGGACCATTATCCCACCAACATGGTCGGTCGGTGAGCGCTCGACATTCTAAGAAGCCTTCCGGTGATGAGGCGAAGTAATACTAGGATATATTGTTCATGTTTTTATCTGTACCAGTAGTCTATTATGCTGTCAACATTGTGCACTTTCACTGTGCAAGATAAATTATGAGATAATTGCACAGTTGACTTGCATAACCTGCATTTCAGTCGGTAAGAGAAGTGTTGCTGTACTGGATGGGATATCCTGCATGTACCGGTGATCATGCAGTACCCGTACATTCTGGATGTACCAGCCAGTATTTCCTTGATCTACAGGGTGGTGACCCGCATCTACTTGATTGTGAGGGATGTACCGGTTGGTGTCCCATATCTCTACTGAATGGTAGATCTTGCATCTACTGCATATCATGTGGCCCACTCGTCTTGATTGCACCTTGTCTACCGGCCCATCCGTCTTGAGTGCACCTCCTCTTCTGGCCCACCCGTCTCGAGTGCACTTCCTTTACCGGCCCATCCATCTGAGTGCACCTCCTCTTCCGGCCCACCCATCTCCATTGCACCTCCTTTCCTGGCCCATCCGTCCGAATGCACCTCCTCTTCTGGCCCACCCGTCTCAAGTGCACCTCCTTTACCGGCCCACCCATCTTGAGTGCACATCCTACTCCGGCCCATCCGTCTCCGGTGCACCTCCTTTCCTGGCCCACCCATCCGAGTGCACCTCCTCTTCTGGCCCACCCGTCTCGAGTGCACCTCCTGTACCGGCCCACCCATCTCCATTGCACCTCCTTTCCTGGCCCATCCGTCTGAGTGCACCTCCTCTTCTGGCCCACCCGTCTCAAGTGCACCTCCTTTACCAGCCCACCCATCTCCATTGCACCTCCTTTCCCGGCCCACCCGTCTCGAGTGCACATCCTACTCCAGCCCATCCGTCTCCGGTGCACCTCTTTTACCGGCCCACCCGTCTCAAGTGCACCTCTTTTACCGGCTCACCCATCTTGAGTGCACCTCCTCTTCCGGCCCACTTGTCTTGATTGCACCTTGTCTACCAGCTCATCCGTCTTGAGTGCACCTCTTCTTCCGGCCCACTTGTCTTGATTTCCTCTTCCGGCCCACCCGTCTCGAGTGCACTTCCTTTACCGGCCCATCCATCTGAGTGCACCTCCTCTTCCGGCCTACCAATTTCCATTGCACCTCCTTTACCGGCCCACCCGTCTGGAGTGCACATCCTTTACCGGCCCACATTGCACATTCTTTACCGGCCCACCCGTCTCAAACGCACCTCATTTACTGGCCCTATCATGTGGCCCACCCGTTTTGATTGTACCTCCTCTACCAGCCCACTCGTTTACATTGCACTCCATTCCTCCGGCCCACTCGTCTATCACACTGGATTCACTACTATTGTTAATTTCCTATATAGTACATTCCTGTACTACCATCTCTACTATATACCCCCGGCCCATCCATTTACCTTGGATACACCACACCATCGGCCCACTCGTCTATCACAGTACAATTATTGCCACTGGCCCACACCGGATGGCCCGTCTCTATTGGTACATTGTCACGCCCGGCTGCCCGTCTGAGACGGGTATATGTTACTGTATTATGTGCATGTACGCCATCCACTTCACTGATTAGAGGTACATTTTCATGTTTGAGTGGAGATTAGGTCATAAAACTAATATCTAATATCAATGCAGAAATGGAATGGTAACTACTTCGAGCAGATCTCACTGAAAACCATGGGCCTTCGCATCCAGCTTGGCCACCCTACTGGCCAGAGATGTCTTACTCCTTGTCGCGCATTCAATGATGATTTCATCATTGTCAACTCGCATGGTATACATGAAGTGTCCCTCGACTTTTGTGATTGCACAACAGCCGAAAGCCACTTTCAACAGCTGCTTCGAATATCTTGGTTTCCTTCGACAACATCAGATCCAAAAACTGCTGCGACATTCCGTGTTCTCGAGCAGTATCATCTACTATTGTTCAAGTTTAAAGTGTCCGCCTATGAATTCTATCACTCACTCAGGCAGATGTCCAATAACACCGGCCTGCTTCCCATCAAGGTAAATTCTGATTTTCAAGTACCTTTGAAGTGACTCCAGCTTCCCTACAGGATCGTTATGAATCGTTTATGAGGATGGTACGCGAGTGGCACCACTTGAAGATGCTTAAGTGCTCAGGGCGAGGTCACGACCCTAGCGGTGTAGATGGGATGGCTGAGAGTGAATGCACTATATTGTGCCCAGCATGCCCACACCCAGGGAAGAACCTTCCCGCAGATTGGAAAGAGTCTCCTCGGCAGTGAGTTTAGAACGAGCTTCAGTCCAGAGTAGAATTACTAATATAGGTCCTGTTAGGTGGTTGTATGCATTGTTCCTCACTATTGATGCTAATTTCCGGTTAAAACGCAAGGCTCTCTCAAATGACAACGTTGACCCAAGCCTGAGTCGTGGCTGGGGTTATTTTGTGGAGGAAGAAGCTTATAAATACTTCTTGCATAACAGTGCAGGCTGCGTCCAAGAGGTTTGTTAGTTTTATTTATTCATTTTGTATATTCACTGCTTTTTTGGCAGAAATCAACGTGTTCAAGTCACAACGCTGTAAACATGGCTGATACGAAATGTAACCACAGACTTGCCACTACTGGTTTAGGTACCGTCGACTGCACTCACCACAATATGAAACGCCCCAATGCAGTGGGGGATCTCCAAAAGGGCGAAAAGTAAGTTGTTGTTTGCATTCCGCAGTTGTCAATCTAATGTGAGCACATAGATATATTAACATGGACTACTTATTCTTCTCGACACTTCGTCACACTGTACTCGACACTCTCAACGTATCCTACGATATTGTGTGCCAATGGCACAAAAATTTATGGCACCATATGAGTGCCTTTCCATTGTCAATGCAGCTCTCACAGGCCATCAAGACTGTCTCGTTTTTTTGTGCCGAAGTTCCACCTACCCGCCCACATCGAGCAGTGCCAAACATTGTTTTATTTAATTTCAAGAGCGGGGTAGGAAGGACTGATGGAGAGGCACCAGAACATGGCTGGGTGAACATCAACCCCATCACTTCAAGCACAAAAGAAATGGGTCCTGGTGCACAGCAAGACACCCTCGATGACTACTTCGGAGACTCAAATTGGAAAAAGATTGTTGGACTTGGTGAGTTTATTTTCATCAAAATAATACATTAATTTACATTTTATCAGGTAGTACTATGCTTCGCAAGATGAAAGACGTGTTGCCAGAGTGAGAGAACCATCATGAGGTGTTCAAGGATCTCGACGATGGTTTGCAAGACGAATATGGTGCCACCCTCAAACAATGGCGGGAGCAGGTAGAGGCTTGGGAGCATGATGCTGCACAACTCAATCCTTTCGAATGAAAGGCAGAAAGTAAGTGCAAGATTGTGATGGTAATGCTATGTGCTCATCTTGATCCTCCGTATATCACAGCTCTTACCATGGCTTCTGTACGGCTGGAGCTGGCTAGGGAGGACCAGGTTGACCTTCAAATGGGGACTTGCCTTGCCCTTGACAAGGACTGCACCCCTAGTGTGTTGATCAGTACAGGTTTAGAACTCGAGGAACAGCAGTGAGTGTCTCAACCGTTGCTTATCAGACCTTGTTCTTACTTTGATAGACGGTGAATGAAAGCAGATAGAGCTGGCCTCGGAGTTCACGCAACAGATGGTCAAGAAGGGAAGATGCTTCAATGAAGCAACACTCTCCGATGGAGGATTGACACCTGGGCGAAGATGCAGGAATTATACATGCCGTTTCTCACTGCACTACGTGCGAGCGAGAGTTCCATATTGAACAATGTGGCTGTTGCACCAGAAGCAATTAAGTTATGGCTGCCGTCCCAGATCAGCAGGACTGTGGCTTGTGACGCGCGCCTCCAAGACATTGAATGGAAGCTGTGGTATGCGCAAGCTCATGATGCGCTCCGCTCTCTATGCTCAAACTTATGTGCTCAGTCCGCCATCCTGAAGTACAAAGACCGCAACCTTCGTGGACAAGGAGCAAACACAAGGGCATGGAATACGTTGAAAGCCGTTGAAGCGAGGATCAAGGCCGCTGCCAGCACTTACGAGCATGCACATAAATCACTCGTGATTCTTGCACCATGAGTGAATCAGACCCAGTCCAGGTGGCACTTGTCACTGTGACCGCTAGACCGAGCTGACATCCGCTCGATGACAGACTTACTATGGGGAGAATCAGAGGGAACGAAAAAAGTTGTTGTGGATCTGGAGTATGCAGGGAGTGGCTCCCAATGAGATGGACAAGGACAATACTCTCGAAGGTAGGCGGCTCTTCATTTTTGCTTCCTAGTCAGCTCACGGTTGATCAGATATGCAAATAGAGTGGTGTAAAGCCAGGGCATGGGTGATGTGCTGGGCAGAAGAGGTGGAATTGTTGAAGGAGGAGATGTGAAGGATCCAGCAATTTTTTGAGTGGGATGCGCAGCGCTGGGACAAGCGGGGCCTGGGAAATGCACTACAAGACATAGACGAATGCAAGGGACAGATGGCATACACAAAATGTCAAGCCGTTTTACGTCAAATACTTGCCGAGTCTTTCAAGACCAGCTGGGCTGATACCCTGGCTTTTGTGGACTCGTTTGAAGACATGGACTTGGATACTAGTAGTACATAAACCTCTGTCACAGTTAGCGAGAGTTGGTATCAAAAATTGCATTGTTTTAATGTGAATGTCAAGTTAGAATAGCAAGAGCAGGGCACAAAATAGAGCAAATGCATGAAAAGAAATGGCAACAGTGGGCAAGAGACAATGGGCGTGCAAAAGTGGGAAGGTGCCATGGGAGGTGGGATGCGAGAAGGCGAGGGCAGGTGTGATGCATGATGCATGATACACGGAGGAGATGCATGATGTATCAGAGACAGAGGGGATGCATGATGCATCAGAGACGGAGGGGATGCATCATAAACGGAGGGGATGCATCAGAAGGAGGGGATGCATCAGAAAGCAGAGGTAGGCAAAGGGTGGTACAATTGCACCAATGATGCATCACTGGAGCACTACAGTTGCACTATTTGATGCATCAATATGACATGAACCTGTTGTCAATGTGCGTTGTGGTATCACTAGAACAAGGTTCATGGATACTCGAATAGCCAATTGGATAAAACACAGGCGAAGAAAATTCACTTACATGTTCCACGTCTACCTCTGAGTCTTTCACAGCCTCGCCAAGTATGGCACACACACTCGTAGGTGTGCCCAAGCTTGTTGTGCCTCCTGAGCCAACTTCATAGTACCTCAAGTTACGTCCCTCCACATACTTCAGTCATTTTTCCACATAGAACCCTGGCCCCAGATGTGCCAAAAGGCCATAGAATCATGGCCAGCCAGTCACCGGCTGGAGTATGTAGAATCCAGCTGGCCGGAGCATGTGGAATCAGTGTGGATTTGTGTAGATATGTGCATATTAGTATTACTATAAAAAAAGTAGCTAGCCTTATGGCTACAGGATGTAGAATCCAGCTGGCCGGAGTATGTAGAATTAGTATTGATGTAGATAGATAGATAATTACTAGGATTACTATGATTGAAAGCAGTAGTAGTGGCTAGCCTTGTGCCTACAAGATGTAGAATCAAGGCTGGCCAGTCACTGGTTTCAGAATTGCATACCGGCTGGATGACATCTACAACATGTAGAATCAGGGCTGGCCAGTCATTGGTTTCAGAATTGCATACCAGCCGGCTTAATTCTACATCATGTAGAATCAAGCTGACCAGTCACTGGTTGCTAATTTTTGTACCAGCCAGATGTCTTCTACAATATGTAGAATCAAGACTGGCCAGTCATTGGTTCTAGAATTGCATACCAGCTGGATGACATAGTATACAACACATAGGATCCAGCTGGCCGATCATTGGTTGCTAAGTTGCATACCAGCTGGATGACTTCTACAATATGTAGAATCAAGGCTAGCCAGTCCTTGGTTTCAGACTAACTTTTAGTAACCACTGACCAGCCAGCTTGATTTTACAACATGTAGAATCAAGCTGGCCAGTCTGTAATTCTGAAACCAATGACCAGTCAGCCTTGATTCCACATATCATAGAAGACATCCAGCTGGTATGCAACTTAGCAACCAGTGACTAGCCAGCTGTATTCTACATGTTGTAGATGTTATCCGGCTGGTATGCAATTATGAAACCAATGACTGGCCAACCTTGATTCCACATATTGTAGATGTGATCTGACTGGTATGCAAATTAGCAAACAGTGACTGGCCAGCTGAATTTTACATCCTGTAGGCATAAGACTGGCTACTATTTTCATAGTAATACTAATATTTATATATCTACATTGACCAGCACTAATTCAATATACTCTGGCTGGTGACTGGCTGTCCATGATTCTATGTGGAAAATGACTGAAGGGTCTAAAATCATAACATGATCTCTGAAAGATTAAGAGCCAATTTATTTCAGAATTGTAACAGGTCACTACACACTCCTGTCAACTTTCAGGCTATCCTGTAGTTTTAATGCATTAAATGCATGATGGTTACAAGACAAATGTATTGCATTAACCATTGTAACTATCAGCAACCTCTTACATAACATTACATAACATCTAACCTCCGAGGCACAAGGCAGAATATAATCCTAGCTAACCCTAACTAACCACTAAACACCTAATCACTGACCACTAACCACTAACCACTAACCCTCTAACCTCTAACAAACCTCTAACATCTAACCCCCTCTAACCCCCTCTTACTAAGATCAAAAATTAATTCATTAGCCATTACAATTATTAATGCAATACCTGTATCTTGTAATCACAATGGTAATGCATTATTCCCCCAGGGTGAGGTGCAACTTTGTAGTCAGTCACCAGTAGTACACTAGGTGGAGGGTTCATAACTTGAGCGCCAGCTTAATATCTAATATTGTAAGGACGGGGCGTTTGATCCCACGGAACCAATCCACGTAGCCGCCATGTGTGCACTCCACATGAGCCCTTTGGCTTGGGTGTGTGTTCCACTTGAGCTCCTATTGCTAACACTGTTCTTACACCATCTCAGTCGCATCCAGTTTCAAGTGATCGAACCCCTGTCAACAGCTCTCCTTTCCTCCGTAGCTACACTGTTTTCATACTCTTTCTCTTTCAATTGTGATGGTGTCCTCCTGCTCTTTTCATGGTATTGTTGTATCCCACCATGCCTCTTTGGGAGAAATTCAAAGCTGCGCTCTCGCAGGACCATGTTCTACGTCTCAGCAATGAGCACAATGGCTGTACATTGGCGCTACAGCAGTGAAGAAAGACAGACGGGGAACATAGTTTATTCATCACTGCTGCTGTAAAAGTCATCCACAAATGAGGGAGAGGATGTGGCTGATGTATATTAAAAATATTATCTCTTTGCCAGTCAATAAAACATATCCTGTTTTGGTCACCTTCTCACAGGCCTCTGCATTCTTCTCACACTTTCATTTTCGCATTTTTCAGCCACAAAGTGTGGGAATTACCCTACAACACCTAAAACACCCCCCAATATGGTATGTCCCACAAATGATAATCTTCCGCACCTCTGCAGCCTCACCACCACACTACAGTGGCTCCACCTTTATATATGAGTAGTATTTTGGTATATATATGTGGATATAATATAATAGACCGCTTTTTTGTCTATTTGTGCACCTGCTCCTCCACCAGGGCCCTTTCAAAATAGGGTAGAATATGAAACACTTTCGCACTTTTCCCCCTTTGATAGGAAAGTGTCCCAGGGCATTCAGAACATGTTTATGAGTATATATGAGATTCCAGTCTTTATTTGACCCCCTGAAGCGCCCTACATCAACAGATATAGCATATATACATAAAAACACAAAGCATATTCCAAGTGATCATTTCTAGGTGGATATACTTGGACAAATGATTCCCAGCATCTATTCAACAATAGGAACAATGTATTAGGAGCCTAGGACCATAGGAGAATACCTTGTTGCATAGTGTACCCCCCTCTCCTGGTGGTTTACCCTCTGTAAAAGTTTTTCCTGTAAGACCGGACCTTAAGGAGGGTATTGGGTCCATTCCTTAGCATATTTAGAATATATCTATCACCTAGCTACTCTAGAATATATACATGATCCTTCTACAGGGACATATAATTAGAGTATTGCATTGTTGGCATTTTTCATGTTTTTCAGTATCTTACCCTTGTACACATGATCACCCCTGCTCATATATTATCAGTGGTACACCAATAAATGTGTTTTATGCCAAGGATCAGCTTAAAATATGCTGGAGGTTCGAGTTAGTGTATGTACCTGCTATTTCCACTGATAAGGTGCCCACACCTTCACATTATTGAGATTTAATAATCGGACACCTGGTATATGTCTTATATATGTCCTAGATTACAGCCCTCAAAATTTAGAAAGATCCATCAAGGATTGAGTGAATTACAAGTAAAATGACATATGTGTGAAAAGTGACAATTGACATCTTTTCACACACAGTTACATTTATATACGATACAGCTCGAAGATTTCTTTAAAAATATGTATGATATATGGTAGACTACCTAAGGAACCCATACCTCATAAGGCCCTGAAGGTAAAGGGTGGATAAAAGGGGTGTGGTGTAAAAGTGCATTGATCCAGTATTAAAGTCCAACTACTGCTCAAGAAGCTCAACTGACCATTTTCGATGTTTGGGATATTTGAAGTTTCCCACACTCAATTTCTTATCTATCTCACTTCCCCAGCTTTCAATTCTGGGTGGATCTTTCTGTAAATTTAAACCTATGATAGTGAATACATGTGAAATGTGCTCCAGGTATGTGATCATTAAATTTGGTCAATTTGAATGCATGGGCTCCTTATCAGTAGAAATAGCAAGGACACATACTATCTCAAAACTCCAGCCTATCTTGAGCTGATCTTTGTTATTAAAAGCAAGTATATGCGCTAGGCTAATAATATATGAGCAGGTTGGATCATATGTGCAAGGGTAAGACACTGAAAAACATCAAAAACATTAAAAATATGATTTGTCATGTTTTTGTGCCTGTAGAAGGATCCTGTGTGTGTCCTGGGCTAGCTATATAATAGATATGCTCTAAATATGCTCAGGAATAGACCAAATACCCTACTTGGGGTCCAGTCCTACAGGAAACATTTTCACAAAGGGTAAACCACCAGGAGAGGGGGGTACACTATGCAACAAGGTATTCTCCTATGGTCCTAGGCTCCTAATACATTGTTCCTATTGTTGAATAGATGCTGGGAATCATTTGTCCAAGTATATCCACCTAGAAATGATCACTTGGAATATGCTTTGTGTTTTTATGTATATATGCTATATCTGTTGATGTAGGGCGCTTCAGGGGGTCAAATAAAGACTGGAATCTCATATATACTCATAAACATGTTCTGAATGCCCTGGGACACTTTCCTATCAAAGGGGGAAAAGTGCGAAAGTGTTTCATATTCTACCCTATTTTGAAAGGGCCCTGGTGGAGGAGCAGGTGCACAAATAGACAAAAAAGTGGTCTATTATATTATATCCACATATATATACCAAAATACTACTCATATATAAAGGTGGAGCCACTGTAGTGTGGTGGTGAGGCTGCAGAGGTGCGGAAGATTATCATTTGTGGGATATACCATATTGGGGGATGTTTTAGGTGTTGTAGGGTAATTCCCACACTTTGTGGCTGAAAAATGTGAACATAATTTACCCACAGTCACGTGACTTTTTCAACCAGCAGCAAATAAGACATTACAAAACAAATTTTCAACTACAAGTGGCACTAAGTTTACTACAAGCTTATCAATACTTAAAGTAAGAAATGTAAATGGGGAGCTGCAAGACTTTGATGAGAGGGCCCTTCTCATCAAAGCCTCACAGTTCAAGCGAAATTGTAGGTAGCAACATAGTGAAAAAATATACTACTTACTGAGATTCACTGACAATTAGCATGCATTACATGATCCCCCAGTCTCAAATAGCAGGAGCCACTGACAAGTGGCATGCACTGCGTGATCCCCCAGTCTCAAATAGCAGGAGCCACTGACAAGTAGCATGCACTGCGCAATCCCAGTCCAAATAGCAGGAGCCACTGACAAGTGGCATGCACTGCATGATCCCCTGGTCTCAAAGCCCCCAGTCCCAAATAATGTAGATAAAGAGAAAGGAGTCCTTTGAATTCTTGCAGCTGCAGTCGTCTATGTGTGCGGAATACGGGTAGCCATTTCAATTTTCCTCAATCCAGTTCTGGAACTTCCAATTTCCGCATGCACAAAAACCGCAAGATACACCAGAGAGCCTGACAGTGGTTGGCGTTAAACTTCAGTAATGGGAGGTGGAGGTTTCGGTATCAGCCGAGGAGTGTACGAGCAATCAGTGACAATGAGAATGTTAGTGCTGGTGTTGCAGTGGATGTAAGCACAGATATACCTAAGGCACTGTCATTCGGGGATGATGAACATGAAGCTACCAGTTTTAATGGGTGTGTGTGCCTGCGAGGTGCAGAAGCACTTGAAGCTTGACAAGTTGAAGAACGGTTGGAAATTTGAGCTTCACACAAGTAGCAGGCTCATATAATAGTGAAGGACAGATGCGGCATATGAAGGTTTATTCGGCTGGAGAATAAATTGCAGAGTTGGTAGGGGATCTACTACACTGCCAAAAATGTTACCGTGGTCTGACTAATGGTGATGACATTGGGTGATGCATGAGTCGACTCATGGAAATCCTACAGTAAGCCTATTGGTGGACTACAAAAAGGAACCCATGATTGACCATTAGTGTCGAGCATGGAAAACCACGGAGGGATGCAATAGACTTTTCATGGGCAGGTACAAAGTTTTGCAATGGCATTCTGACGACAGGCAACAGATTTCACGAAAAAACATTAGCTGTCATTCTCTGATAAGATATACGAGCTACTAGGGACAGAAGACCATTAAATAAAAGGAATAGTCAAGTGAGAATGACGTGTGAGAATGATGGTGATCAGTCCAATGCATTGCGAAATGATGGGAGGCCAATGATAATGTGTGAGCGAGTGTCCAATGATTGTATGTGAAATGATAGTTATGGATGAGAAGGAGAGGGAAATATCAGCGGCACACTGAATGATCAAACATTGTTACCAGCATGTTGTTAAGGTCATGGTCGGCAGTCATTAGTGCATGGGGGTTAGTCGAAGGTCCCAGGATGTTGACACCTTGCGAAACAGTGGTGTTAGGCTTGCCAAATCGTGCGTGATCCTTGGTGATTAATTCTCCAATATAACTAAGAAAGATGCCAGTAAGACAATCAGCTCATAAAACTATGAAGAAAGCTTACCGCTGATAGCCGTCCTTGTCTTGCACATGAAGGTGGGTCTTGAACCGCTTCCAAAACTTGGGTTCTGCCATGTCGACCTTGGCCTTCTTTTTGACGCGGTGTGATGTAGGAGCTGGTGTTGCACCTTCGTCATTCTCGTCATTGTCATTCCTGTCCAAGTCAAGCAGCTCAAGATTGTGCATGGCAAAGTCGCACTGTAAATGGAGAAAAATGTAGCACACTCGAAAACTGAGCCACTGGAAACTTACTATTTGTACCACTTGTGCCACTTGTGCCACTTGTGCCAGCAGTGTAACTGGCAGTGGTATCGCGACTGCAGCAGGGTTGAAATGAGCAAGCCATTTGACTGCAAAATCCTCAAGAGTCAGGCATAAGGGGCCATCTTGCACTGATACAAGGATCTGGCAAGCCACGTGTAACTAAATAGCAAATAAATACAACAGAGATAGCCTTACAAATTTCCTTGCATTGTTGCAGACATTGTTGCATGCATTGCAAATTGCATGAACAATAGCTGCTTTATGTGTCTTGGCTTTGATTTGTTTGGCAATCTTCAGCTCATCTGGATGTTGCTCGATGTCCTGCTGAAGACGTATGACAATGTCAATGCAAGTGATAACAAACTCGATGAAATTCATACCAGAATGTCTTGGTACATGTTGACAAAGTTTGTTCGGTCTTCCTTGATGAGTGCCCACTTCACCATATCTGTAAATTGGGCCTTCGGAAAGATATTAAACATCAGTCATGGTTCAGAACATCACAGCAAACCAACCTTCAAGGCATCATCAACCACCCATGAAGTTTTGATAAGACCCTTGAGAACCGCCAACTCAGAAGAGAATGTAGCCACTTTTGTAGTGGTTTCTTCTACAAGTTGTAAGCACTTGTTCAGAGCAGTGAAGGACATAAGAGATGTCATCTTTGCAGGCAGTGGCATGTCTCCGGCAGCCTGGCATCACGTACACTGTCAGTATGGGTGCATTGAATTGCATAAGGCTACTCACTAAAGCATAAGACTGTAAACTGCGCAACCTCTCACTGTTGAGGCTGTACATCTGCGTGATGGCAGCAATAACTTCTGGACCAACTTGAATAGATCCAGCTGGTGGCACTGCAGTAGCAGGCAACTGAATTGCACCTGACTGAGGCACTTGGGAGGTCAAAGATTGATCCAATTCATCATCACTGTCTTTGTCATTGTATGATGAATGTGTGTGCTTCTGCCCTGCAGAGGATGGGACTGGTGCAGCTGAATGAGGGGAATTATAACCACTGTGATTGCAGTAAGCAGGAGCCTGAGATTGAGAATTTGGTGCTGTGGTCAATGGACGACTGTTATGACTAGCATTCACCGAATGGTAAAGACTAACACACAACCACTAGGACTCGGTCAAGAGGGATGATAATGAACAAGATAGATTGAGCATGAACGTCTAGGTCTACCACCAGTGTGGAAATGAAGAGGTTAAGTCTAAGGAGTACTTATGCTAACTAACCTACTTATATACATAACATTGAAGAGGAGATATCTGAGTATGAAAGAAATCAGCCAATGATAAAAGAGTCATACAATACTGTGGATGACTGAGCATGACATCATGATATATAAGTGATGAGTCAGACAGTGACTAAATAGAAGCCCAAGATCCAACTGGTACTTCTTCTGGAAGCGAGATTGTTCTAGCCCGTGGAGTTGGGGAACCAATTGGAGAAACAGCAGGTGATATGTGAAGAGGTGAAGGTGTGACAGGAAGTGAAGTCACATGACCAGTTCGGTAACTAGAAGTAGCCAAAGGAAAGCTGAGGAATGAAAAATGATTTGTGTTTGGAATTTGTGACAATGACTGGAGTTGAAATTAATGTTGATATTGCCACAATTTCTGGCGATGGCAGGACCCGAATGGATAGAAGCCCCATTAAAATGCTTGTTCTGCTGAAAGGTAGGAGTATGTGTAGAATTGGATGTATCACTTGAAGGATAGTAATGATCACCAGATGGGTGTTGTCCATCATGGTTGGGAAAATATTGCTGTGCTGGGTATGGACTGTGACTTGGAACTCGTAAAGTTGGTTCAGAATGAGTGCTTGCAGGTGTCATCAGTCTGCTGATGTTCATTGGATGGAAGGAGTGTGAAAGTGTGGTGATTTTTTTCATTAAGTTCAAACTGTGGCACAAATTCAAAATCGAAAATTGTACTGTAGTATATCAATGAAAAAAAAATCCTAGATGAAAATTGTCCCTAATGTACACCTGCTGCTAGTTCAGATTCACAAACAATGTTGATAAGTGAGTCAGTATCAAGTGGGGGGGCAGCTTCTCTAAATTTCGAGATGAATTTTGCATCTCGCATCTTTGCCATGTTCAGGATCAGATCCTCTGTGCGATCATCATTATGTCTAACTGCCTGTGTGCCCTCCACTTGATGCTCCCATTTGAGAAACACTGGTCGTGATGAAGAGAGGTTGCAGCGATTGGCTGCACAATTGTGTTGTACATTGACAGTACAGTTAATTTGCTAAGTTGCCGTGATGAAGGTCAATAGACTGCATATGAGAGTAAAACATCATTTACCTCAGGAGTGACCAAGTGATATCTCTCAGTTTTTGAGAGCGAAGGCATCCAGTATGGCTGGACAAGGGGACCAGTATTATAGCATTGAAGTAAAATCCAGTCTGCTTTCCCCTCGAAATCCTGTCCCCTCGTCAAAATTTCAGCCACCCTCCCAATTAAGAAGTGGTCTTGGACATGGAATACCATGAATGAATCAAGTGCAACAGGATCACCATTGCAAACAATGACTTCCCGACCCTGTTAATATTGTGTGATCTGTGATACCTGGGGAAACACAGTATGTCAATGACAAAGTCTGGTTCCAAATGAGAGGGCGCATTTTTGCTCTTTTTGCAAATCCTGTAGAAAGGATAAGGCACACAGTCTCGAATAATCCTACTTACATACCTATACAAGAAAATGATTCAGAAAGAGGAAAACCAAGTTTACAAGTGATGATTGATGGCTGTTCACCATAGGTTCGAGGATTCACTCCTGCTTGAATCCATTTGGTTTGTGTTGTGCCATCTGATTTGTCTGACTCAACCTCAAAGTATCCACCACTGAGTAGGTGCCACAATCGGAGTAAGCCAGCAGCACGTCGTGCAATATCAAGTGAAAGTGCCATCTGATTTGAATTAATGGACCAGCCACAAACAATACTGTTGTATGACTTGTGGACTTCCATGGCAAATGTGATCACAGGGCCAAATCTCCGTATGTGGTCAACAATGTGCAAGATGAGGTGAAATTTCGGCTTGTTGAACCATTGTGGTGTCCAGCAAGCAGTACAGTCCATGAATCTTTTGATCGCCACATTGAGTTCAGCCTGAAATCATATTGAAACCAGTATCATGAGATTGAGCACTTGACACACCATATAATCATCAAGATTCTCAATTTTCGGCATCCAAGGAAGTGGGACAAGGACACATAGTGCAGCCCATGCATCAAGGATCTTGGTTTCAAGCATATCATACAGTACGAAAACAGCCACTTGACTGATCAAACGAAAATCACAGCCGACAAGTGACCCAGCATAATGAACAAGTGTATGACCATGAGGTTTTGCTACATCGGGCCCAAGGCCAGAAATGTCAAGACTTGACAAATGAGCTTCAATGGTAGCTTTGTGGACAGCAGAGAGGCATTCAACTGCATCTCGCCAGAAGTACTTGAGGAAACCCAGGAGGACCACATGTAAAATTTCAATTGGCATATCAGAATGTGGATTCAGACCTTTCAAGAAAAAAGTGGGTGCATTGAAGTCCAATATTACAAACATATGAACAATGATATACCTCTAATTCACCACACTGGGCTAAAGGTATTGGCTGGTAACCTTGTATAAGCCTCTTGAGTTGCCTGTCGTGCTGCATCCCCACCGAGTGACTTCCTTGCCTTCTCTAATTTGTCGAGGAAAAAGTGGAGTATTGTGTCCTTCACACCAGTAGATGTCTGGAGATCTACATTTTCTTTTTGGCGTGCAAGAGTTGATGCATTTTCAAGCATCCGATGTGAGACGCTCTGAGTTTCTGCTGTGGTTCGTGCAGCACCAACCTACATCATTTGAGACCATGCCATGAAGCTACAGTATCTCAAGTACCAACCTTCATGAACCTCTTAATATGACTGACCATTCCCTGAACAGTCTCCCTCTTAACACCACCAACCTCGAGCATGTCAGTGACATCTTTCCCTTTTACCCAGCAACAACAGCAAAAAAACTTCGACATTAGACCTGAGTGGCAAGCAAATTCACTTTGCATCGGATTGTCACCAAGCAATGCAAGGACCGAGATGATTACAAGTATGATGTCGTGGTAGCAGCAGTCATAGGCTCAGATACCTGTTTCTTGACATGATCTGTCACAGCCATGTCAGTTTTGATTTTTGTCATGGGGCAGACTCCACTCACTCGATTTGCTCAACAATGCCTTCGAGCATTTCCAGTGGAGGTGCTATATTTGATGTACATATAAAGCTAAGATTGTGCTCCCACTGCATGTGCTCTCGTGGAAGTCCAGCAGCATTCATAAGGAATGTGTTGTGTTCATTCCATTTTTTGGATTGGTTACCTGAAGTGTCATCGCAGTAGAGTAGTACAGGATATGCAACAACACGATGGCCATTGGCTTTCAGTCGCCATGGGTTCGTCAGTGGTTCTGCCCATGGTTTAATATAGCCAGTGGGATCGCAAAAATCTGACCTTTGTTGAGTAGTGTAATTACAAAAACATGAACCATACTTACAAAATGTCAACTGAAGTGTTGGTCGACCATGTCCAAGAGGTACATACTAAAGCTCCAGAAATGTCATTGATAAATCGTCAGTTGGGAAAGATAGTTCGTCGTGTTGATCAATGAGCCAGCTAAGTCCCACATCAGGAGAATGCCATGGAATGAGCGGCCAGGCACAAAACCAAACTTGACCATTATTTTTGAAGAACCTGAATGGCATGCATAGCATACCATTCTTAAGGAGTGTTGGTTCATCTGTGTAGAAATCTCGCACTATACGGCCCTCAACACGGTACATTGGTGTAAGCAGTCAAGTGTCATGCTCTTCTAACCAGCAGTGTGCTTGACGGATTTCCTCGAGTCTTGGGCCGCTATCTTCAGGGTAAACCTCAAGGACTGACCGCACAAGGGGGTTCGCAAAGGCCTACATATGTCATCAGTTGCTAGCACATTCAAGGACAGAGAAATGATGGTCCACCATCTTCACGATGAACTGTAGTGAAATCATATAGTATGTGTGACCCAGACAGCTGACGCAGTGATTGATCTTGACTCCACACAGACCATCTATGGCATGCCCAACACTCTTTATCTGATGAATAGATGGCACTGCATGAACACCATGTTGTTTTAATTGCCATAATATCACCTCGAGCTCATCTTGGGAGAAGACACCTCAAGGCAAATTTGACATGATATCAAGCATACATGACTGATCTAACATTAGAGGGGAAATACAAAACTAAAAGAAATGTGAACTGGGCGATTTTTCCATGGACACCATGCATTTTCATGAGCATCTTGGGTTTGTGTTAAGACCGTGCTCAGGGGTAAAGCGGAGTCTGAGGGGCTTGGCTTCAGCTCATACGCTGTGCCCCTTACCCGAGTACGTGCCCCTAATTTTGGAATGTAGTCCAACACAAGTTCTATGAGTTCCGACAGGACGTTGGAATGGGGGTCCTCTGAAGGAGGACTGACGGACTACTAGGTGAGTACGGGAAAGTCAGGCGGGGGTTGTTCCGCCCGACAGGAGGGAGGCGGGAGACTACTGTGGTCGGAACCAACAGTAGAAGCGGAGTGGAAGGGACTGCTTGGATGAAGTCCAAAGCAGAGCGGTATGGGTGAGGAAAATAAACTCTGGGGCGATTCAGATGTCTATCAAGGGTGCGAGACTTATACTCATCCCGAGGGGATTGCTACTGGGTAGCGGGTCCTCAAGTAAGTGTGAGGAAATCAAAGACTAGACTCTGTCTAGTGACCCGAAGGGTTCCGATCCTTACTAGGACTGGGAACACAAAGATGTGGAAGGTACCTGACGAGCGGAACTCAGTGCGCGATGAGCGGAACTAATGCGCGATGAGTGGAACTACGCGGGACTAACGGAACTAACACGGAACAAACAGAACAAACGGGGAACAAACAGAACAAACGGGGAACAAACGAAGGGAAAAGAAACTATGAGCCTGCAGGAGGATGATTGGGCAAAGTCGAACCAGGCTTGTGTCTGATACTTGCTCCAAGTCGTTGGATCCAATGTTGGGCGTTTCGAGCAGAACTTGCGGGGGCAGGAACATTGCAATGTGATCAGGAATAGATTCGGGAAGATATTTTAGACAGTGAGTGGAGTACTGGGAAGTAATCTGTAAGTGAAAGTGGAGTCGAGTCTATCAGAAGGTAAAAAACTAAGATCCCATCTATTGCTACCTATATAGGAAGAGGTTCCAGAAAGCCCTATGCTACAACCGGGGAGGCTGTGAGATAAGGAACCGGTTCCGAGTAGCGGAAGGATCCGTATAAGTATCATAACACATATGAAATGAGATAGGAACATGTTAGTAACACAGGGAATGTAGGTAGTACTCACCAGTGAGGATGGAAGGATGGGGACAGGACAGAAGATGACATTCTGAAGGCTAAAAGGATATGATGCGTGTGGTACGCAATTGTTCTGCTGGGTTCTGCTTGGTTCTGTGTAGCGGACGGCTTGGGGAAGATGTGGATGGGTAGCGGGATGGTAGTGGAATGCACAGGAAGATGGTGGTAAGGCATGGGAATTATACGGGATACAGGCCTACAGTGGGGACGGATGCGAGAGTGCGGGGTTTAGTTCCGACATACGGGAAGTTGGGTGAGTGGAGGAACGGAGGAACGGAGGAACGGAGGAACGGAGGAACGGAGGAACGGAGGAACGGAGGAACGGAGGAACGGAGGAACGGAGGAACGGAGGGGAGGAACGGAGGAACGGAGGAACGGAGGAACGGAGGAACGGAGGAACGGAGGAACGGAGGAACGGAGGAACGGAGGAACGGAGGAACGGAGGAACGGAGGAACGGAGGAACGGAGGAACGGAGGAACGGAGGAACGGAGGAACGGAGGAACGGAGGAACGGAGGAACGGAGGAACGGAGGAACGGAGGAACGGAGGAACGGAGGGTGGTCGACCTAGGGAGTCAATCCCCTAGACCCAAGTCAAGGAACAGAAGAGCAGGGCTTAGAAAGGTAATATTCAGACTGAGTATCTACAGACAAATGTACATATGTTTATATACTCTAAGTGATGAGCATAGCATAGCAGAAGGCTATGTCCTGAGTGTACAGGATTACAATAGGATGACTGAGACATACAAGAATAAGGTTTGGGGAACAGTATGTATGTGATGGATCAGAATCGCTAGGGTATAGGGATTACCAGTGATCCGAAAAGTGGAACTATGATACTAAACGGGGATAGGACCAGTTGAGTGGTTCCTAGTCTAGGAGTAGACCAGTCAGTTGGACTAATAGTTGGGTGGGACAAGACGAGTGGAACCAAGCAGGTCGGAAAAGCGGAGGGAGTAGGAGTAGGATCAGGCAGACTGATAGGGCGGAGGAGCGGAACCCCAAATAGGGTCAGATGGGAGGGGTATGGTGTCGGAGGACATAGGGGTAGTGTCGGAAGAGCGGAATGGGGTCGGGTGGAGGTAGCAGGGCTAATCCTGCTGAGATGCACTTTGTGCATTGTCGGAGAAGGAGGAATGGAGCGGATGGGGAAACAGGGGGTCAGACCAGCAGTAGGGATGCTTATAGGTGGTACTGGGGGTACTCAGATCCAGTATATGACAGTTTGATTATACCCATGACAAGAGACTGCATGATAGTGAGAGAAAGTTGCTATAAAATGGTAA
Source organism: Suillus paluster (assembly GCF_016628075.1). Taxonomy (NCBI): domain Eukaryota; kingdom Fungi; phylum Basidiomycota; class Agaricomycetes; order Boletales; family Suillaceae; genus Suillus; species Suillus paluster. The sequence continues at coordinate 118,874 of NW_024537585.1, read as the reverse complement.
CACATACCCTCTGCATTCACGTTCACAATGAACCCGTCCTCTTCTTCTGGAATGCCTCCCTCTTCACTGTCCGAGTCCACCGCTGATGGGTTGAAACCATGGTCGACCATATGACGGAGCAACGCGCTCACACTGGAAAAAAGGCGCACATGCATGTCTTCCATTGAAAGAGATGGAGGAATAAGCTCCTCAAAATCCACCTCCATATCTATATCACCATCCAGTTCGTTATTACAGTGGCTCAAAAAAGTGTCCGAATGTTTATGCATTTTCAAGTAATTGAACAATAGCAAGGCAGAACCAAACAATGACCAATGGGTATAGGGACATGTCTGGAAGCCCTATATCATGGCTCAAATCTGGGATATATAGCGTGGGAACTCGACCATATATGGGCAAGCTATGGTAATTCTAAATACATGACTCATTCAGACACTTTTTTGACTTTTTATTGAAACCACAAAATCAGACCATTCATACATTATACTCTTAATTAAAGCGGTGTCATAATGATAATATGGTCTGATTACAATATTATTTGAATATATAAACCCACATAAGATCATGAAATTCAACATAATCATCATGAAGCCCATCTCCTCTGCTCACAAGGATAATATCCTTGTTCTCTGTACCTCTGGTTTATCTACTAGGCGAATTGCCTCAAAAACTGGTCTCGGCAAGTCTACTATTACTACAGTCATAAAGCAGCACATGCCAGAGAAGGAAAATCATCAAATGGGATGTCCTCCCAAGCTTACTCCACAGAACAAAAGAGCTATTGTTCACCAAATTCTATCTGGCAAGGCTTCAAATGCTACCCAAGCTACCAAGTTCATCAATTCCATCATCTCCACTCCTGTTTCCACCCAAACTGTTAGAAACACCCTCAAGGCAGCCAATCTTAAGGCTGTAAACAAGAAGAAAAGACCTCTTCTCTCTGTAGCTCATAGGAAGAGAAGACTGGCCTTTGCTTTAAAGCACCAACATTGGACTGTGGAAGACTGGAAGAAGGTTATTTGGTCAGATGAAATAAAAATCAATAGAATGGGGTCATATGGCCAGGAATATGTGTGGAAAAAGGCAGGAGAACCATTAGGAGAAAGAGAAGTCAAGGGTACACTGAAGTTTGGAGGAGGAAGTATGATGGTATGGGGTTGTATGGCATGGAGATTCTTTGTGAGGTGGAAGGATGGATGAATGCAGATCAGTTCATCTCCATTCTAGAGGAGTGTCTACTCAAAAGCATGCAGAAGTCAGGAATTGATGAAGAAGACATTATCTTTCAACAAGATAATGACCCCAAGTACACCTCAAAACTGGCTACAACATGGTTTGAAGACCATGATATCAATGTTCTATCATGGCCAGAACAGTCTCCAGACCTCAATCTCATTGAACATCTCTGTGGATTACTCAAAAGACTACTTGCTGCCTATCAAGATCCTCCACAGGGGCTATTTGAACTATGGGAGAGAGTTGCAGCAGAGTGGAAAAAGATTGGTGAAGAGAAGTATCAAAAATTGATAGAAAGTATGCCTAGGAGAATTACAGCAGTTATTAAAGCCAAGGGGGGTAGCACCAAGTACTAAAATCATAGAATAGTCTTGGTTAAATACAAAGTCAAAAAAGTGTCTGAATGAGTCATGTATTTAGAATTACCATAGCTTGCCCATATATGGTCGGGTTCCCACGCTATATATCTCAGATTTGAGCCATGATATAGGGCTTTCAGACATGTCACTATACCCATTGGTCATTGTTTGGTTCTGCCTTGCTATTGTTCAATTACTTGAAAATGCATAAACATTCGGACACTTTTTTGAGCCACTGTATATGACCCAGGAGGTGACTTCTGCAGGGGATCTTGGACTAGAGGCTGTTGGTAGTGAGGGAGGGGAGCAGGATGAGGCACATTCAGCGGTAGCCCAGAAGCAATAAAGATAGCATCGAGAAGGGGATTTGTCTCAAGGTGAGGTTCGTTGAGAGCAGCAGTTTGAGCAGCATGGAGTTCATCGGCATAGTGAGTTGTTTCTGTCCTGTGCTTTTGAGTATTTTCATGGCATATAGCATGGTGGATGTCTTGCTTGAAACAGCCGGTCGGACAGCATAAACACATCCAGAGATTCCCTTGCCTCAGGAAGTCTGCATCCAGTATAATGAGAACTGATGTGCATACATCGACAATGAAAAACATATGTTCTGGATAGGCTAAAGATGCCACCAATGACTTATCAAGATTGTGTGCGTGGGTAGTTCGTAGGGTGAGACTGTGGGATGCACAAAAGATGACAAACATGGTCAAATCATGGGCCAGTACATAGCTAGTCGGCCATTTCCCTTTTACAGGTAGACTATCGGTAAACTATAGGACATCTATGGGTTTGGACCATTGAGAACTTACAGTAGACCCAGACCGCAGGTTGCCTATGGTAACATTTTTGGCAGTGTAGTAGTCATCAGCAAAATCGCCCAGGTCTTATGAGGCCTTGACTGGCCTAACAAGGCCATATGAGGTGGCTGTAGGCCTGGCGGACTATGCAAGGCTTGCAGTGCTGTGAGCAGAAATACTCCAGTCCAGAAATGTGATGCAAGGCTCGTACGAATGAGAGGACTATCATGGTCGTGCAAGACTTGAGAGGGTTATCACAGCTTGAGAGGCTCATCAAGGCTTAAGGTGCATGCACGGTTACACAAGCCAGGTAGTACAGTGCAAGGCCATCCAGGCCACTCTATTAGCACTAGTATATTACAATACAACAAAGTGTGAAAAATGACCAGCCGTGATAAGTGTGAGCAGAAAACAAGGTGGAATATGAGTATGAGCAGAAAACTGACGTGCAGAGTATAAGTGTACGAAGGAAAACAGCAAGTTGCAGCTTGAAGAATGCATCCGGGAAGACAGACAAACATCTAAAATCCATTCGGTCGTTTCTTGCAAGGAGGGTTGCATTTGGTGACTTCATGGGAGATGCCGGTATGAGAGGTCTTCTTCCCTTTCATTTTTAGTGCCACTGGTGCGTTGGGAGTGATCTCTCCGCCCTCGATGAACAGCTCATTAGTGTGGGGACTCGGAAGTGTCAACTTCAAGCTGACCTTTTTTGCAGCTGGCCGAGGGGAGGGATGGACGGCGGGCGAGGCACTACATCCTCTCATCCCCTTGGTGATCTAGGTAAGGTCGGATCATATCAGATCTCCCAAAAATAGCGCATACAGTGGCTCAAAAAAGTGTCTCAATGTTTGCACACTTTCATATAATTGCATCATTGTGAGCCAGAGTGTAGGAATATAATAGGGCTATAGGGACGTGTCTGAATCCCTCGTATCCAGGCTTGAATCTGAGATATGCAGCGTGGGAAAGTGATGTCATGGAGCGGAGATATGGCTATTCTAGTTCAGTGACTCATTGAGACACTTATTTGACTTTATATCAAAATCATGGAATTAGACCACCTACACATGATGTGATCAATGACACATGTCTTAGGATATTATATGGGATGTGGAAGTATAAAAATAATAAAAATAAAGCCAAACATCAACCTTTTTTGGTATCTTTTATCACTGACTACACAAAATCAATTCAACACTCTTTCTACACAATTCAACCAAATTTTTATAGAATATCTCACATTATACTTGTGTCCACTAAAGTATTATAAATAAAACTTACTGCAGACACTATACAAGCCTTCAGAAGTTCATTGGTGATCACCATTCTATGCTTTTTACCTCTACTATTTAGTATGTTATTTGCTTAAACAGTACTGACGAGCCTGCAAATGCTGCTCAAGTGACAAAAAGACTGCACAATATCTAGAAGCAGCTTATTATATCGCAGACACCATGCCACGACTTGGGGGTAAGTGGTGTCAAGGCTGGAATTATGTAAAAACATCCCTTTCTTATTTAGCACTATAGAAGTAAGAGTAAACACTGCTATGTATCACTAGTGCTGTACTATGAATAGCTGAACAAAAATTATACTATTAGCAGATAGAACTAGAATCAATCATCTGAGGCCAAATGGATGGCAATAGTGAAGCTTATAATCTCCTCTTCTGTAGTGCTAGAAAAGAAAGGAATGTTTTTGCCTAATTCTAGCCTTGATATCACTTACCCCCAAGTCACAACATGGTGTCTGCGATATAATAAGCTGCTTCTAGATATTATACAGTCTTTTTGTCACTTGAGCAGCATTTGTAGGCTCGTCAGTACTGTTTAAGCAAATAACATACTAAATAGTAGAGGTAAAAAGCATAGAATGGTGATCACCAATGAACTTCTGAAGGCTTGTATAGTGTCTACAGTAAGTTTTATTTATAATACTTTAGTGGACACAAGTATAATGTGAGATATTCTATAAAAATTTGGTTGAATTGTGTAGAAAGAGTGTTGAATTGATTTTGTGTAGTCAGTGATAAAAGATGCCAAAAAAGGTTGATGTTTGGCTTTATTTTTATTATTTTTATACTTTCACATCCCATATAATATCCTAAGACATGTGTCATTGATCACATCATGTGTAGGTGGTCTAATTCCATGATTTTGATATAAAGTCAAATAAGTGTCTCAATGAGTCACTGAACTAGAATAGCCATATCTCCGCTCCATGACATCACTTTCCCACGCTGCATATCTCAGATTCAAGCCTGGATACGAGGGATTCAGACATGTCCCTATAGCCCTATTATATTCCTACACTCTGGCTCACAATGATGCAATTATATGAAAATGTGCAAACATTGAGACACTTTTGTGAGCCACTGTATATGCAACATAATCACACAATATAGCGCATATAAGCAAAGAAATAGTGCATACAACAGTGAAGAAAGCACATATACTCACCACAGAGATGATCTTTGACAGCTTATTGCTGGAGATTGTGTTGAGCTCATCACGGAGGCTTGGTACAATGTCGAGGATGCCTTTGTACAAGGTGAAGTCGAAAGCACGGACATCCATATGTTAGACAAGCACTCGCGACAATAACATGACGTGCCATTCACCTCAGTCATCTTGAGATAGACAATGTTGGCAAAGTGACCATGATCACCAAGGAAGTCCCTGAAGTAAACAGGATACATGCCTTGCTAGGATTGACAATATTGTTCTTGATGTGCTGGTAGCTGGACTTGGTCTGTTTCTAGCCAAGGGTCATAGTAGAGGATGGCAGGGGGAAGATGATGGGGAAGAAGAAAGAGGGCAGCAACAGATTGGGCTACTTAACTTTGTGCGCATTGTGCAAGGTGTTGCCCAAACAAAGGAGCTTCTGAATTCAACAACTACAAACAATGCAATGTCTCATGTGCATGCTGCAACATCGCCCCCTGCTTGACATTATACTTAAAGTTAAACTTGAGACACTTACTTTACCCTTGTATTAGATAGGGGAAGGAGGTGATAATTAAATAAAGCCTCGGGAAGCTCGACACATGTTGGAATTCAAAAAATTTGCACTCAGGTCATACTATGGTGAAGAGAAATGCAGACTACATAGTACTTAGAGTGGTGAAGGGGCGCTAGCAGTGCTCTGCTCACAAATCTTACGCAGTTCAGAGTGGACCCTCAGCATACTCATGACACACAAGTTTAGTGTCATAATCAAATATACCAAACTTAAATGCCCGTGCTCAGGATCAAATTATGTCGAGGAACACAATTGTGGATTCAAACTTGATTCCAATTATCTTTTCATTGTGATGGTCAGTGTCTTTGGTCCTGGTGAAAAGAGTAACACCTACGCCAATGAACGACACGTTGCTCACATCGCCAGTGTGCTACCAATATTAATGCAGGTGTGACCTTTGTATTGCCACGTAGTGAATGAAAATCATGGGACCACAGAATTCTAGCTCGGCACTTGCTCCATCCCTGCCGACTGTCTTGCCACCTTTGAGGTCAACAATACACATCTTGCAACTGCATAGAAGGCGGCCCAAGTTGAGGATTGCTGATGGGTGGCCAGATCAAAGGATAACAGAGGTACTACAACAGACGGTCATTGGACACTGAGACTTGAGAGTGGACTGGGATAATCAAACATACTAGTACCTTGTAGTTAGGGTTGCCGATGGGACTATGGTGCGTCCTTGCAAGGGGTATGGAAGGCTCATAGGTGCCATGTGAGGGAGTTGTGACTCAGTATGAGCCTCGTGAGGTAAGTGGGGAGGTGTGGGAGTCCTCCCAGGCACTTCCGTGCCTTTCTGGATTGGGGCAGTTTTGCTGATGGTGCCCCGGCTCTTTGTGTTCTACATCTGTAAAACACCCAAGTTCTCGCTTAGTAGTGGAAGAAGTTTGATCTGTTACTAATACTTACGGTTCAGTGATGTGGCTTGCCAATTGGTGGAGATCATATTGATGATAGATTTTCGGACAAAATAAAGATCACAGAACAATCAGACTAATTATTGCTTTATCATGCACGATCTCATCATTATCATGATTGGGCATCTACTATAGTACTACTACAACCCCAGCCTTGCCTCTCCACGCTCCTTCATCCTTGCTTCCAATGCCTTGATTCATCACTGAACCATAAGCATTAGTAACAGATCAAACTTCTTCCACTACTAAGTGAGAACTTGGGTGTTTTACAGATGTATCTTCATCTTGCCGGATGGTGAATTGGTCCTTCGAATCATTACATATCTCAGCTAGTCTATCCTTTCCAAAAAAAACTCAAGTCCGTAACAAGTCCATAATCAATCCCTGGACTATCCCAAACTGAGCGCTCAATGAGTGGCTAAAGTTGTAGATGTAAGCCGGGTTACTGTTACCTTGTAAATGTGGACTTCAAATAGAGACGCTCAAAGTTGGGCGCACACGTCGCACACTGCACACCGCACACGCACACGACCCCCTCGCACATGCACCCCTACCCAAAACGGTAACCTTAGATAATTGTCGGACTTTAGACTAAATCTTGCGGTGTGCAGCGCCGCACAATACTCTACAGTACTTGTCATGAATTGTCTATAGCTAAAGCAGTGTTCCTAAACCTTGCCCAAACCAGTTCCAAACCTCGTCATCCCTAAACCTTATGGGCCATTGTAACCCTTGCCATGTTTGGCCTAGACTTTGTCCCCAAACCGGCAACTTAGATAACATTTCGGGTCTTTCCAAGTCGAGCTCATCAGCCAACCACTAGGTCCAACATCCACAACCCTGCCTCAACCTCAGTACTTGACCAGTCCTTTTAAAACCTTCTAAACCCTTTCCACACAGTGTATTGTTCAGTATATACAATGTTGTGCTTTTTCATATATCATATATCACGTGATCACTTGAAATACGACTTTGAATTGATTACATAAAATAATCAAGTACTTGTGTACAAAAAATGTTCAGTATACGTGATCGTAATCAAATCGTTGCGCAATTTGTGTGATCAATTGATTAGTGTACGATTGAGTATGCAAAATGTCAGAACATGAGCAGATTGAACACATTTACTCAGCGCAGTGATCTAGCGTTGTTGACGTAAGTTTACATTTATCGATTTGCGTAGTTATCACAATATTCTTAGCATAAAACTAATATTTCCGTCATTTGCCATAGATATGGCTAGGACCGTTTTTCACTGGGGTTTAGGGATGACGAGGTTTGGAACTGGTTCGGGCAAGGTTTAGGAACGCTGCTTTAGCTATAGACAATTCACGACAAGTACTGTAGAGTATTGTTCGGCGCTGCGCGCCGCAAGATTTAGTCTAAAGTCCGACGATTATCTAAAGTTACCGTTTTGGGTAGGGGTGCATGTGCGAGGGGGTCGTGTGCGTGTGCGGTGTGCGGTGTGCGACGTGTGCGCCCAACTTTGAGCGTCCCTATTAAATGCATCCCCGAACAGGACGAAAACCAGTCATCCGATAGACAGACACTGCTCGCACTTCGCAACCCCACCCCAGCGATTCTCCTACGCACCAAGGCAGCGGAACAGTAACTTAGAGCAAATAATTATTTCAGATTATCCGCGTTATCCTCCTTCGCGCAAGGTGGTCGGCACTATCACATCCAAACACTTCACGAAACTCGCAGCGTCAACTTCTCAGAGCTGCATTCCCTTCTAATCGTGCACCAGACACGCACCGTCGAACAAGCGGATAACACGCTCACCGACGCTAATATGCGAGCGCGAGGAGGAAAAAAATCAGTTCATCGCTTCCAAACTGCACGCCTGGACTATGCTAGACGACGAGAAATACACATGAGCTACTTAAATTGTAACACGCGCGTACAATCTACCTATCAGCCGCCCGAAATGTATTGAACCGAAAGTTTTACTAGGGGGAAAAACGGATCAGAGCACATACCGCAAGGCTACAGATTCCTAGTCTCCCCTAGGTAGTCATCCCTTCTATAGGTAATGCTTAGTGAAATTGTATCGAGGTGCAAAGGGACTTGAGGGTGTCTGGAAACTGTTGGAAGGTCGAAGCGCAGGACAGCGATCGTGATGCTCCCAGAGAGTGAGGACAATCAGATCAACGCGTCCCGCCACGATGTGCGCTATCTGAATCTGTTCGTTAAACGGAGTGAAGCTGTTCCTTCCGTACAACCTGCGAGAAAATCTCCAAAGCTGCTTCGGGCTGGAAGGCAGGCTAGCAACAACATATATGGCCTATCAGTGGATATTATCATCCTGAGGCGAGGCAACCGACCACTTCGTGTCCACTTTCATACACACGTCTAAAGGCAAAATAATGAGATACGCCTTGAAAGTGGAAAGAGAAAACTCACGCGAAAGAGAAGTTGCCAACGTTCTGCACAGCCGCCACGGGCTTGCCATTAATCGTCATATTGGTGAATGGGGTATTATGGAGCGTCTCATTGCCATACCAATCCATTGCTAGGACTGACGCATAGACCTGTTAACCAGCATAAATAATTCAATAATGCGTGCGGCGAGATACGTGACACCCTACCCCAAGCCAGTTGCAGCTGAAGTTGATGAGAAGTGTCAAGATAACATCAGATGCCATAACAGCAGGAAATCGAACTTAATATCAGCATCTCCAGCCTGTTCTTCCCCAGTAAATTAGCAGACAAGGAAGTAGACGTTGAGGCACGCACCCAAATCAAGATCTTCATCCCAGAGTTCGCCAATGTCGATAGCTGGGGTAGCCATGTCCTAGCGTCCTTTGACAGGAATTCACGTTTAACACTCGAGGAAAGAAATTAGACAAAAACCTACGTCGCCTGTAGATGCAAAGCGATAATAGGGTGGGTCTGAGCATTCCTCGTATTCGGAATAAGCACCGATCTTCTTCATGACATCTTTCTTGTGCAAATAATCCACGTAGTATGAAGGGGGGAATAAAGCAGATGTGTTTTGCCGCAAATCATAGCTGTCGTAATTAACCATAGCAGGGGCGTAGATATGGTCAATCTGAAAGTGCTAGGTGACACCCGTAGAGATAGCACTGATATGTTGTTACTCACGCAGTAACGATCGGCATTCTCGCAAATCGCGTTTGAGCTGGTGGAATTTCCAGCAGCGTAACAGGCTTTCTCTTGCGCTATGCAACCATCGTGGCCGTAGAGGGCATCCGAAATGTTCTTGAGTACGCCATCCGGCTGGAGTTTTCCATAGCCAGGGGCATATGTCGTAAATGTTAGGTATGCGATGTTTTGAATGAGTGGATCGATCCAGCCACTGTGAATGTTCATTCGACATGGTGATTAAGCAAGTCACGAAAGCGACATACTTATTAATCATCAGAGCGCCAACAGCTATTGGAACGGCATGGATCGCCCCGCTAGCGATCAAGACATTTTTCTCTTGAAAGTAGGCCACAAAACTCGGTGCATAGTGACCACCATAGCTTTCTGTAGTAAATATGAATCTGAGTCAGACATGAGCAATCGTTCACGATCGCCGAGTAAAGCGACTGACTCTCGGCTGGCATACTTTGAAAATAGCTGGCTCTCAAACAAAACCTGGAATGCAGTCCATACAAACGGCGCAGCCTCTTCCGTACTATTGACCAGACCGGTACCATAAGAGAATCCGGCCCCGATTGGCTGGTCAATGTAGATCACTAGATGAGATGAGAAAGTCAGCATTTGCGACAAGATCGTAGAGCTACGTGCTACACACTGTTGCTGAGATTATTCCAGCTGCCGACATGGGTTAGCATGCCGCATGCGAAGACGTCGATCATCCTGACATACCTGTAGGGATTAAGAGTGATCGAATTACGATCGGCATTCACTGAGCATGGCCCGTTTTCTGTACAAAATGAGAAGCAGAATAAAAGCCAGTCAATCCAATACAACCTCGGAACAATCCGATCATAGAAGAACATCCAGGGCCGCCATTCAACCTGTGAAAGCATGTCAGAGGTGCGACTAGACTCAATAAAGTGATCCAGATCACCTACCATAAAGTGAATGGGGCTTTTTCAGGGGAGTTTCTAGACTCAAAGAACCAGAACCACTATTTTGCCATGGGCGAGCTTTGTAACATCAATAGTATAGTGCACAAAGACGTACTTACCATGGACATGTTCGTTCCGACGTCGATGTAACCAGAAATTTGCGTAACATGTGGAGTTGTTTCGCATATCCCTGAGTTCTTAACATAGCGAATGCCAGTTGCATTGTGAACCTCGGATTTAATCTCGATGTGCCCTGCTTCTGAAGTGTCGAGATCATGCTCCACAACAGAGACGGCACAAGTTATGGATGCGACAGCTAATAGCGTAAAGCCGGTTCGGATGAGCGTTCTGAGACACATGTCAACGCGTGTTGGTAGTGATAAAGCTTCGTGGCCAACACGGCCAGGTATTTATACAGTGCCACTCTGGCCAGATATCAGGCGATCAAAGGCAAGTTCGCGCATAGCGGCAGGAAAAATGAAACATTCTATTAGGATGCCGTACGCTAGCGTTTTAGCATAAGCACGCTGTCGCCGTTTTTTGATTGGTTCCGCAACTGGCAAGCGGTGTGTTAGAAATAAGAACTGCACGAACGAGCACTTAGCCTATCATTAAATGCCAAAGGGTAGGTCTTTTGCTAGTGAGTGATGCGGCGAGGAACGCGGGCTATGGATGTGTCTCGTGCGCTGATGTCACAGGATGTGACCGTGTCATCTGTGCATCAGAAGACACGCTGGAAATGGCCGGGAATCTTGCGACTACGGGTACCGTAATTGCGGAGGACTCAAACCGTCATTAGTAGATACGTACACCGTGCTCATCTAGGAATTTTAATTTTGCCGCCGTCCAGCCTGAGCTATACTCCGCCAGGAGATGCAGATGAGCCTACTTTGGCCCAGCCTGAGAATGGCCATCTTAGAGATGTCCTCGATACCCCAATCATTCGAATACACAAGCCTGGATTGCCATCGAGCATTTGTCAACGAATATTGACCCTAATGAGAACCAGACCGCGAGAATATCAGGATAATTTGTGCAACGGTTTTCGGAAGTACAGCCTGGCCAGATGAACGAGAATAAAAGATCAACAGTGACTCATGAATGACTTCTAAATTTGTACAAAGATGAAAGCAACAAGGTATGAAACTACACACCGATATGAATGAAAACAACTTTCTGTTTGAGCGGTACGATCCTCTTCACGGCACACATAGCATGGTTGAGTGCGGAGGCCGCCTTTGTACAGTCCATGACATGGTCACCCTCCTCCAAATCCTTGAACATATCGCTTCGATAACGCGTTTTGCAACATCATCGTCGACCACCCACAGCGTGCCAATGATGCTCTTGAACCCTGAAAACTGAAGACCGGCTGCGAGGTGAATGACCTCATCGGGCATCTTCTCATCGCCGACGGCGGTATGACACGCCGATAAGAACGCGAATTCTGCTTGCAGAGCGGCGTTCTCTATGATATCAAGCTGAGTGAGAGGTTTATCTTGCATGGCGAAATTAGAATTGTAAGGCTGCTCGCGGTCCTGCTTGCCGTGACAAGCGAGGTGCACCCAAGCATTGCGTGGCAAAGCTTCGAGTGCACCTGCTCATGTGGCTGCATCACCAGAAAGAGTGGTGGGGTTGGCCGTTGCGGTGATGGACTTGCGGACTAATTCGAGCTCACTGTCGATAGCCAAGAACGTCTCGCCTTGACCGGCACCCGGTTGACTTCGCCCGATCAACACGAAGGATGGGGTCACGTGGGTCTTCATCAGCTGTCGAGATCTGATCGACGCCGAAAGTGTTGACGTGCAAGAGTAGATGTAGAGGTCCTCCAGGCATAGCTCTGGCCCAGAGTGGTCTGCCTTCTTTCAAAAGGGGTGAGCTGCATGGAGAGGAATGGACGTAAAAGCTGCAGTCAGACACAGCCAGATTCGAGAGCGATGCGGCAACTTCAGATCATGCTGGAGTACTTTTACGATGGGTAGCATGATCTCATCCCATATCTTCCGCAACAGTGCAATCAGCGCTGTCCTCGGCTCCTTTGGTCCCATACCAGATGTGTGCCGTATTGCCTTTGCAAAGTTGTTCTTGAGCATCTCGAGATTTGCGAGAGCGTCAGAGCAGAGGGGAACATGATGGGACCGCCCTGATGTCAGGACAATGAGGGCGTTGCACGAGTATTTTCTGGCAATGAGGATGATGACTGGGCCATGGCTTGCTGTAGCTTGCAGGCCTTCGTACAATGGTTGGAGTAGGAATCGCGAGAAACCTTGAATATCGAATCTTAGCCACCACAGCTTTCCATTCCGTTTTAAGTCTCCTGTACTCTACTGCTGCCCTATCAGCAGCAGCTCGGTCTGCGCTACCTGCGGAGCCCTGAGCATCAGACAGGCGCTTGCTGTGCACCGAGAGTTTGTGAGCTAGTGACGGACTTACAGACTCGAGGTCTTCCAATGGTGCCCTGAGTCAAGAGGCCAGAAACCATTGTTGGCCGCGACCATGCTTCTCAAGTTCAATAATATCTTCATCAGATCCAACCGTTGGAATATCGTTGCATGCCTGGATCACATAACTGACAACATTATCCCCTGCCGCAATGCTATGAAGATAGGTGCCTAGCTCATGGTAGAGTGGGGCAGATTCACAGAAATCGGTGGCGGTATGTCGATGAATAACCAGCGCTGCAGTGAGATGATATAGAGGAGAAACGATCAGGGTGGCCCTGGGGCCGTAATGCAAGGGTGTCGCAAAATGAAGTGGTGATGAAGTCAATGTCTTGGAGATGCTTTCGACTATAGCCTACTAGCCGGGCCAACGCGAGGTCAGTGAGAGCGGCTGCATAGTCGGGATGGCCGACCGGACACCTGTCCAGAAACGACTGGAAATCCTGCACAGCATTGTTCAGGTGAGACACTTTCGCTTGCTACGTATTCAGAAAACCATGCGTGGCCGGCATTTGCGCGTCGAGTAATCTCGCATTCAAGGATGGACTACAGTTTGCGTTCTGTCAGCAGAAACCGAAAGCATACGGCATCACTCACGTCAAATAACGCACTGTCATCGTGTCCGCAAGCGTGCACAACAGTGGCCTTGAGCGTGACAACAGGGTGGACATCACGGATGAGTAGGAAGGACAGATCTACAACAAGTTAGTAGATGCGCATGGATGAGAAGCAGATCACTTACCGAAAGGCTCATCCCCATAATCAAGCAGGATGTTTCAAGTTTCCCAGCGACTTCCCCGGGCCTAGAATTCGACCGAGTTCATTAATGATGCACGGATCTCCAGTGATAATCTAGGTGACACATCTGTTGACCTACAAGCTGATGATGAGTACTGGAATTGCGTACACACGTCAAGGCTTTACAAGATCACGATATCGCCCCAAATTATAGAGTCATCGGATGATAGCACTCGGACAGCTGATTTCCGGCGTCTCCCCGAGTCGACATTGTTTGATATGTAAATGACTGTAGGTATGCGCTCGGAGGGGATTGTCATATCCCTTCCGCTAATGACTGTGAATAGAGCGTGAAAACCATGAAATGAATTCCAAGGTCATGTAGAGTGGCCCACCTTCAAGTCTGATATATTGGCCTTCCAAGCTACCGGGCATGATGAAGCCAACAATAAGCGACACGGAGGATCGAGGATGGGCTGAGTGGTGGGACAAGAAGTGTGGCATATGGTGACTGTGGATGAAGTTCAGGCGAGAGGTGGAGGAGAAATGAGTAAGGATGCAGTGCATGACGATGGCTCGGCCGGCACGATAGACACTGGTCTGATTTCCTCGAGCGGAAGTGGGCAATGCGGTGGTCAGTCGTCAGCGATAATTGCGCATGACGGTGTAAGCTGCTGGAGCGGTCATGTGAGTCTCAGAGCGCTCTCTAGTGCTAGCCTAGTCTTACCACTGTTATGTTAGCTTTCATCACTCATACTAGTCATTAAGCATACTATACGGCAAAATGTGGAATCCGGTGTATTTTGTAGTCCAAATAAGACAAACCACTGACAACAACGTCAAGTCACTATCCATTCTATACGAGTCCAATTGAGCTGATGCTACATGGGGAGGATGATCAAGAGTGTCGTGGAAACAAAGGCGACGGTTCGCACCGGGAGGGCACAAAAGGAAGCGGGCGGGCAGGAAAGACGATGGGCAGGAAGGATGGTGGGCATGCCACGATCATAATGCAAGAGTTGGGGCAGAGCGCCGCATTACAATGCGGCGGCGGCGGGACATGGTCGTTGCAAACATCGAGCGGGTTTTAAACCCCGAACACCCGACGATGCACTCTGGAGTCTGTGCTACTCTGTGATGGACTCGCTCATCAAGCACTCTCTGTAAGGCTACCCATTAATAGGTTTGACGTGATGTTGGTATCTCCCTTATGGTTTCAAAGCTTGACCTACTGTGATAGCACAAGTCACTCCGAGTTCTAGTACGTTCGATTCCGATTTCAAATGCGACCATGTATCAGCTAAGAAAACCAGTTCACAAATGAAAAGCCGCACCCCGATTCCTGACGACCTTCCACGTCATGATCATGTATTCCGTTCGGGCCAGCACCAAGTCTCGTACAAATAATGAAGTCACCGCGGCTCGTTCCTGCCTTGAAAGGGGATCGCGGTAGAATTACATGGAAGCAGGACTCCCCGAATGCAGCACCACGCGTTACAGAGATCCACATTCACCACGACCCTATGCCTTGTTCCTGAGGGAGGCTCCTGCCCGACCACTCACAAGAACTGTAACTCGAATACCGACGATCATGAGCTTAAGCAAGCTTGCTTGCATTGGAATGCACGCCTCTGAGCACATCTATGATTTGCTAGGTTCTGAGTTCATCAGATCTCCCGTCAGGTGAGCACGTCATTTACTACATATAGACACCCTGCCCTGTCCGTTATACGATACTCCTGTCACCTGCGCTCAGTCAATTCTTTCTCGTCACTTCCTCACCATACGTTCTCGCTCCGCACTGATATTTCCTTGTCGTATTCTTTTCACACAAATAGCAGGTTCATATAATAGGGAATGACAGATGCATTATTACCCGGGGTTCATCAATGTCTCAAAAACCGTCGACTTTATGAGCTGAGGATTTTTTTTCCGTTGGTGAACGAGTCGGAGAATGGTTTGTGGATCGAATCAAGTGACAGATTGACATGAGACTCGGACTTAGCAGATCTGCCTAATGCCATGACTCATTTTTTTTGTTCCAAGCTGGTCATTGCCTCCGACACTCTAGGGCGATTTCAAACTCATGCATCTGATGGACAGACGCTACGCCAATGAGAGTAGATAAACACGTGAAGAGAACAACGCGCGGCAGAATTCTTACCAACATCCCCTCGTACTCGCAACCGCACCCCAGCGACTCTGAATCTCCTCCATATCAAGCTTAAGGCAGCGGAACTATTTAGCGCAAATATCAAAAAGAAAGCATCTCAGATTTTGCCGAACTCTCCGCGCTATCCTCATTTGCAAGGTAGGCAGCACTATCTCATCCAACTGCTTCGCGAACCTCGCAGTAACCAATAACAACTTCCTAGAGCTCTCTGCCCTGGACCTTCTAGTTGCGCACCAGATACGTACCATCAAACAAGTACTTATATCGGATAACACGTTCACAGAGGCCAATACGCCAGAAATGCGGGGAGGGGGAAGAATTATCAAAATAAATGTCGATTGAGATGTGTCCTGGTACATAAAATGGGGATAAACATTCTTAGTCTCCCTGTAACTTAGGCAGACCTTGGACGAATGGAGACAATCGTCCCATGCATAGGTAGCGTTTAGTGAAATTATATCAAGGTACAGAGGGACTTGGGGATGGTTGGAAGCTGTTAGAAGGTCGAAGCGTAAGAGATCGTGATGCTCCTAGAAGGTGAGGACAACCAGATAGACGCACCCCGCCACGATATGCGCAACCTGAATCCGTTCGTTAAACGGAGTGAAGCTGTTCCTTCCGAATAACCTGCGAGAAAATCTCCAAAGCTGCTTCGGGCTGGAAGGCAGGCTAACAACAACATATGTCGCGTCAGTGAATATTATGATCCTAAGGCAAGGCAACCGACCACCTCGTGTCCAGCTTCATACACACGTCTGAGAGGCAAAATAATGAAATATGCATTGGAAGCGGAAAGCAACCATTTACACGAAAGAGAAGTTGTCGAGGTTCTGCACAGCTGCCACGGGCTTGCCGTCAATCGTCATATTGATGAATGGGGTATTATGGAGCGTCTCATTCCCATACCAATCCATTGCTAGGACTGACGCATGGAGCTGTTAATCAGCATAAGTAATTCTGCAATGTTGGCGGCAAGATACATAACACTCTACCCCAAGCCAGTTACAGCTGAAGTCGATGAGAAGCGTCAAGATAATGTCACATCTCATAACAGCAGGAAATCGGACGTACATGATATCAGCATCTCCAGCCTGTGCCTCCCCAGTAAATTAGTAGACAAATAGATGTTGAGGCACGCACCCAGATCAAAATCTTCATCCCAGAGTTCGCCAATGCCGATAGCTGGGGCAGCCATGTCCTACCGAGCTTTAACAAGAATCCACATTTAGCACTCGAGGAAAGGAATTAGACAAAAACCTACGTCGCCTGTATATACAAACTGATCATAAGGTGGGTCTGGGCACCGCTCGTATGTGACCTGGGCACCGATCTTCTTCATGACATCCTTCTTGTGCAAATAATCCACTTCGTATTGAGGGGGGAATAAATTAGATGAATTTTGCCGCACATCATAGTCGTCGTAACCGTGGGCAGCAGGGAAGTAGACATATTCATCCTGAAGGCGTTAGGTGACACCTGTAGAGATAGCACTGATATGTTGTTGCTCACGCAGTAACGATCGGCATTCTCGCAAATATTGTTTGAGCTGGTAGAATTTCCAGCAGCGTAACAGGCTTTCTCTTGCGCTATGCAACCGTCGTGGCCGTACAGAGCATTTGAAATGTTCTTCAGTACGGGATCCGGCTGGAGTCGTCCGTAGCCAGGGGCATAGGTCGCAAAGGTTAGGTATGCGATGTTCTGAATGAGTGGATCGATCCAGCCACTGCGAATGTTCATTCGACAGAGTAATCAAGCAAGTGATAAAAGCGACTTACTTATTAATCGTCAGAGCACTAACAACGATTGGAACGGCATGGATCGCCCCGCTAGCGATCAAGACATTTTTCTCTTCGAAGTAGGTCACAAAACTGGGTGCATAGTGACCACCATAGCTTTCTGTGGCAAGGATGAATCTAAGCCAGACATAAGCAATCGTTAACGATCACCGAGTTAAGAGACTGACTCTCGGCTAGCATACTTCGAAAAAATTTTGCTCTCAAACAAAACCTGGAATGCAGTCCATACAAACGGCGCAGCAGCTTCCGTGCTATTTACCAGATCGGTACCATAGGAGAATCCGGTTCCGATTGGCTGGTCAATGTAGATTACTAGATGAGAAAGTCAGCACTTGCGACAAGATCGGAGAGCCACGTGCTACATACTGTTGCTGAGATTATTCCAGCTGTATAAACCCGTGTCGGGTTAGCATGCAACGACGTCTATGATCCGGACATACCTGTAGGGATTAAGAGTGGTCGAATTAAGATCGGCATTCACTGAGCATGGTCCGCTTTCTGTACGAAGTGAGAAGCAGGATAAAAGTCAGTCGACCCAATCAAACCTTCGAACAATCCGATCATAGAAGAACATCCAGGGCCGCCATTCAGCCTGTGAAAGCATGTCAGAGGCGCAACTACTAGACTCAATAAAGTGATCCAGATCACCTACCATAGAGTAAATGGGGCTGTTTTAGGGGAGGTTCTAGACTCAAAGAACCAGAACCACTGTTTTGCCATGAGCGAGCTTTGTAACATCAATAGTATAGTGCACAAAGACATACTTACCATGGACATGTTTGTTCCAACATCAATGTAACCAGAAATTTGCGTGACACCTGGAGTTGTTTCGCATATCCCTGAGTTCTTAACATAGCGAATGCCAGTTGCATTGTGAACCTTGGATCGAATCTCGATGTGTCCTGCTTCTGAGGTGTCGAGCTCCACAAGAGAGACGGCGCAAGTTATGGGTGCGCTAGCTAAAAGCGCAACACCGGCTTGAATGAGCGCTCTTAGACGCATGTAAACGTGCGCTGATAGTGAAAAGTCTTCACGGCCAGGTACTTATACAGTACTAGATACTCTGGCCAGATATCAGGAGATCACAGGGAAGTGCGCACATAGCGACAGGAAACATGAAAACATACTATCAAGATGCCGTACGCTAGCGGCGAAGCACTTTTGCATAAGCACGCTGTCGCCATTTAGACCGATTGGTTCCACGGACCACAACTGGCAAGCGGAGCCCACTGACCCCGTGTTAGAAATGTGTGCTCAACCAATACAACTGCGCGGACTAGCACTTAGCCTAATCAGTATATGGTAAATGGTAGGTCTTTTGCTGGCGACCGATGACGGAGAACCGCGGGCTATGAATATGACCTCAGACCGACGTTTCGGCCGCTGGTATCACAAGATGTCACCGTGTCACCGTGTGCGTCAGAAAACACGCTGGAAATGCCTGGGAATTCCGGGCCTACGGGTACCATAATCGTGGAGGACTCATAGCATCTGAGAAAGGCCTCACTTTACGTTCTTCACTGATAGCGCGGCCCATTGTAAGACGAGAGGTAGAAGACGTGACTGGAATGTCACGCATTCCCGCGCCACGCATGCTGATGTTTTCACGGACTTATGCAAAGGGCTGTAAGAATAACACATCGGCAGTATCGGAGTTTTACCTTAAGGGAGATTGAAATCAAAATGTCATTGGAAGATTAGGGGTTTTCACTTCAAATTTTGACACTGGAACAACGATAAATTTCGGTAGACGGCGAGATGATAAGGTAAAATAAACCATTCTGACCCAAATTTTAAGTCCCATTTGAACTTAAAGTTTTCTATTATAACAAATGACAAACAAACATGAAGTTTTGTATCCAATGTAAATAATAAAGTTTTGAGCGTGGGAAAATGTTCCTCAGAATATCATGCAAGGACGGGCATTTTCCAATTGGCTGCACAATCAATTTTTTTGATGAGGTAAAATGTAGTAAGTAAAACTTGGAGTTTTAGCACCAGAAAAAATGATGTGGGCACTCATTGGGCATTCATTGGGCAATTGTCGGGCATTCATAAGGGGGCATAAAATATTGTAGAGTACTGGGAGTCTGGCAATGACGGGGTATAGAAGTCTATTGGAATCTACGTTCCTCCACAAGGCATATCTGATTGAACCGCATAGTAAAGCTAGTCCTAGCAGTAATAGCAATCTCAACAGAATTCTTCTTCATGTTGCATTTTGCGATAGTTAGGATCTTGCCGCAAGTATTGCCATCCAGGATGAGACACTGTTGGTTTTTTTTGTGCGGTGAGGCTGGGATTAGATCACTGGCAGGAATATGGTAGTGCTGAAGCGCGGCTCTGGCACCATTGGATGTGCAGAATACCGCAATGCAGCCATCGGGTGCAGGTCCATTGTCACCGCAGAACGGGTCAGGACAAGCTGTCGATACAAAGCAATTGTGCAGCTTGTCTCCCATGAAGCATGGTGAAACTTTAAACAGCATGTGATACTGAGTCAATTTCAACGCAAATTCTTTGTTCATCAACCAAGGTAATGGGTCTGTAATGAAATAAGCCAAACATTAAGAAGTCCATGTTGGAAACTCACTGTCGCTTCGGAGTTTCTCTGTTCTCTCTGCAATGGTGTCTTTGATGTCCTCAGCATTGTTGGCAGCCCAGGGGTTGTATGCCTTGACACCGGAAAGGTTATCTGTCAAATCAAGATTGTTCCCGGACCAGTCAGACCACTCGCTGGAGCTGGGATCTATACTGGATGGGACTATGGGATCAGATGGGGGAGGGGTCTTGCTTCAACATTGTGGTATTAGGTATGATTTCCTCCGCATGTTGCAGAAAGAGATCATGTCTGATCCTTTGAGCATTGTGCCATTTAACCTCATTCCGTACCTTAAACAGTCATGAATAAAAACCAACAAAAAAATGTGCATGGTGGTCACCTAGTAGCAACATCCGCGTGTTTGACTGTGGTGCGCGCTTGCCCATGCACAGAAATGAAGCAAGTATCATGAGTGAGCTGGTATAGTGTGGCTCGGTAACCCTTCTGTGCACCTCCAATAATGAAGACCTCTTTCCCAATGATATTGCGAAACAAATCTAAGTTCACGTTGGATACTTTCATGATGAATCCGATAGGAATGTTGACCTGTCATAACTCAGAGATGCTCGAGTTGAGGAGAATAGTACTTACAAGTGAGTAATCACCCTCAGATATCAGGGTCAAGCACGTGTTTGGAAAGTCCACGATTTGCACGACCCCTTTCATCTGGAACTCTGGCCCACGGGCAACAATCACGACGTCTCCAGGCTTAACGTCATAACCCCTTTCCTTGGTAAATTGGAGTGTCTTGGAGGACGGTGTGGGGAACGTCCCCACTGTAGGCCCGTATCCTGTATAATTCCCATGCCTTCCCACCATTTTCCCGTGCGTTCCGCTACCATCCCACTACCCATCCGCATCTTCCCCAAGCCGTCCGCTACACGGAACCAAGCGGAACCCAGTGGGACCCAGCGGAACAATTGCGTACCTGTCACGAATCCCAAATATGAACCATTTTTCATTTCTCGGTTTTCCTTCGGCTACTTCCAGTACCCGAGCCGGTCACATGACTTCACGTCATAGGTCACCCGTTGCTTCTCCGATTGGCTCCCCTACTCCATGGGCTAGAACAATCTTGCTTCCTAAAGAAGAACTGGTCGGATCTTGGGTTTCTATTTAGTAACCGTCTTACTCAGTTGCTTATATATCATGATGTCATACTTACTCATCCGCAGTATCGTACAACTCTTTTCTCATTGGTTGATTTCTTTTGTACCCAGATATCTCCGACTCAATGTTATGTATAAGAGTAGGGTAGTTAGTGTAAGAGCTCCTTAGACTTAACCTCTTCGTTTCTACTGTTGTAGTGACCTAGACGTTCACGCTCAATCCAACTCTGTTACTCATCATCATCTCTGACCGAGTCCTAGTGGTTGTGTACTCACCTTCAACATTATTGTTGGACGTCGGTCATAACAGTACCACACACATCATATCCTTTTAGCCTTCGGAACATCCTCCTCCGTCCTGTCCTTGTCCTTCCATCCTCGCTGGTGAGTACTAGCTACGTTCCCCGTGTTACTAACATGTTCCTATCTCATTTCCTATGTGTTACGGTACTTATATGGATCCTTCCGCTACATGGGACCAATTCCTTATCTCACAGCCTCACCCGGTTGTAGCATAGCGCATTTCAGAACCCCTTCCTATATAGGTAGCAATAGATGGGATCTTAGTTTTTTACCTTCTGATAGACTCGACTCCACTTCCACTTACAGAGTACTTCCCAGTACTCCACTCACTGTCTAAAATATCTTCCCGAATCTATTCCTGATCACATTGCATCATTCCCGTCCCTGTGAGTTCCGCTTGAAATGCCTGACATCGGATCCGACGACTTGGAGCAAGTACCAGACACAAGCCTGGTCTGACTTTGCCCAATCATCCTCCTGCAGACTTGTAGTTTCTTTTCCCTCTGTTTGTTCCCCATTAGTTCCGTTTGTTCCCCGTTTGTTCTGTTTGTTCCATGTTAGTTTCGTTAGTTCCCCGTAGTTCCACTCATTGCGCACTGAGTTCCGCTCGTCGGGAACCCTCCACATCTTTGTGTTCCCAGTCCTAGTAAGGACCGGAACCCTTCGGGTCGCTAGACAGAGTCTAGTCTTTGTTTCCTCGCACTTATTTGAGGACTCGCTACCCAGTAGCAATCCCCTCGGGACGAGTATAAGTCTCGCACCCTTGTTAGACTTCTGAATCACCCAGAGTCTATTTTCCTCACCCACAATGGAATGCACTTTACAAATGCCACGGGGACATGGACCAGCGGGTCCTTGATACCACTCCCAGCCCAGAACCACAGCGTGGTTTCTCCCTTAGGAAACCACACTACAATCCTGCATTTCCCCATGTACTCTCCCACACACACTTCTATGTCATCCCTGATTTGAAGGGATTCGGGCTCAGGGAGAGGGTTGAAATCTGGCTGTGTTGGCAGCCGGGATTGAAGCATGTGAGTTAAAGGACGACAATCCAAGTAGTACTTTGATACTTCCACCTATGCAATAATCAGACAGGCCTACAGGATGTTATATTTACTCATACCTCTTCATTGGTGGCCTCTTGACATACGTGAAATAAGTCCTTGGACTTTCTAATGATATGCCCTTCTAAACCTGTGTATGCGCCCGCTATGACTCGAACCGTGCTGCCGACCCAAAAGACAGGCTCAATGTCCTGAAGTCGAAATTCCAGTTCTTGTTGATGTCCATCGAAGGTGAATTCTAAGTGTGCGGTACCAAATGTATGGCTTGTCAAGACGACCGTACCGATTTCTGAATGGACTTCTCCTGTGATAGCCCTGGCCGAATCACCTACGCACAAGAATTGCAGTGAAAAGGCCACCAGAGTTTTCTTTAAAAAAGGTGAATCCCACCTGGCTTGCAGATGTAGTTGAATATTGTTAGCATGAGGTGAGGCAACCAGCTCCAGATTGTCGTGGCAAAATTTCTTGAGTAAAAGCCCCATGTAGTACCGCTCTCCTTTGTATGACCATCCTACAACTTTATCATTCTGAACAATGTCCGACACTGCCTTGTTATTTGGCAGGCAAGATCAGTCGAGCAGCACCACAGATCTCGCAGGCATGTGATATGGGAAGTCGCGTGGGGGAATTAATATTGCGACCAAGTCATTCGATTGCTTGGAATAAAAGACATAGCCGATATCGCCCTTATATTTCCCTTGTGTGATTTTCACCCACCCAGGGTTGGGAAGTGTGGAGCGTGAACGTTCGACCGCTGCTTGTTCTTCCTCCGAAATGCGAATATACTCTTTCACAGAGGAAGAAAGGAAGTTAAGTGATATTGCGATCGTTCTAGGGCTATCTGAGACAGCATAAAGCTGACTTGGTATCCAAGGTGATATGGTAACTGCAAATCCATTGCTCCTAAGATGTTCAGCAACATGTTGCGTGGCAGATCCTACAACATTAAGTGACCATGCTAGATCATTGAAATATACACTCACTGTGAACATGAAGAAGGTACATCCTGCTTTGGACCGCGCCGTAGGATGAGGCCGCTCTATGAGATGCATTCTCTGCATACCTGTCGAAGATGTGATCGATTGCTATGGCTAACCTATCCTTGGCTGATGAAGGTCCTAGCAAGCTTGTAACGTTTGACGACTGTGCGGAAGGGCCATCGTCACCCTCCGACTGAGGGTTTTCCTCTTCTTCCTCTTCTTCTTCCTCCTTCTCTTTCTCATCATCGTCAGATGCTTCGTCATTGATAAAGGGATTTTTTGGCTACGTCTATTATTTAGTATAGAGGCCATGACAACAGGAATGTATTTCTTACTCTTTGGATGCATGTACTTTTCAAGCGACTGGCTGCCTTTGGTGCAGATGTTGATATGGCAGATTCTTTCTGCGGGGTCACAATATTTAATGGACCAGAGGCGCCCTGGGGCGCATGCCTGGCCTTCACAGCGAGAAGATTTTCCAAGGCGAGGCTGTCATCACCGTCACTGGAGAACAAAGCATCATGAGCATCCTTCCAATCGTCCCCATTGTATCGATCGCCGAGATACGAAGAAAAGGACACCTCTATCTGAGGGTAGGTCATGTTGGTGGTGAGGTATTGTTCCAGAATGTGCCATGCGCCATGATCTGCCAGTGGTGACAGCACTTTTGTCCCTGTGTTATCCGCATGAGAAAAAATATAGATGACATGATGTAACTACTCACCGTCATGATTCCTGATGCGTTTTGGGGTAGGTTCATCATCATGAGATTCAGATGCCATACGTTTGGACATTCTGTAGTTGACATCGATTAATTGAACATAGACTTCTGTTGCAGCAGGGAGGCTTACATATTGCACTCTCTATTCTCTATGTATTCAGTATTCTAAGGACTTTGTTATGCTATGTATCAAGCTATGGAGTAGTGGTGACAGAAAGAAGAAATGTTAACGTGAAGGGATCCGTATTTATAGTAAACAACTAATTTTGAGGCACTTAGCAAATACGGCCACAAGTGTGCAGCATTGTTGGAGACAATATTGTGGACTCCGATGTTTTGTGCTGAGACCTAGAATTCCAAAGTCCTGCCTGCCCACATATCCAGCAGTAAGTAGTCAGTAGTTAATGCAATAATTATGTCATAGATGAATTCTATCTTATTCCATCACCTATACATACTTGCAATTGGGTTCAGAAAGGAAATATTTTAGTCAAAGGACACCCTTGATATACAGAATGACTATGAGTTCAAACCCAGCTGGCTGCGGGCACTGAGCACTAGCATGAATTCAGGCTGAGATTGAATCTCAAAGTCATTTTATATATTAACTGTGTCCTTTCAGATGCTTGAACTCTTTCCGACTTTCATCTCTTAGTTCTGCTTGCCTTGACCTTGCACCTGACTTTTTGCCTTACTTCTCAAAGGCTTGGTTTCGCACTTGACTTTGACTCTAGAATATTTGCATATGTAATAGTAATACTTAAGCTTGACATTCAAAGAATAACACTACTGTTAGAATAGTATCAATATGATAACAAAGACAACTTCAGCTGGGCCTGTTGCCCAGCACAGATGTGCCTATGCATATGGTCGTGCATTGCCCATCAATGAATGATTATCGATGCGAATCGATGTTTCACATGAATCCCATTTACGTACATACATTATTTCATCTCAACGGAATCTGTCTAATTTCTGAGAAGAATCATGGTGTGCATGTCCTCATCATGCAACTTCTCACTGCCCAATATGATGGGTTTCACTTGTTCAGAGTGTTTCTCATTCTCCACCAAGCTTTGCACCCTCTCAAGGCCTTCGCCCCTCCTCTGATCTTCGATGTATTTCTCTACTAAGAAACAAACATCATCTGTCAGGTCCTGCGGTCGATCCCCAGACTTTGAATATTCTCGCCAAACATTTCCCAGTGATGTCAATGAGATGGGTGATGTGTTCTGTTGCCTGAGGACCTGCAGCCTGGTGGGTCAGTTTGTCGTGTGGTTATATGTCAATGTTGCTAACATATGCTATCATTGCCATTGCGATAGCCAGCTGGGCTATTTCCCGCACAAAGTTCTTCAGCGCTGACACCAAAGGATGGTCATTTGCCGACTTTGCAACACTGTTCCATTTCCAACACCAGATGGAGATGGTCGGTTCCGTGTCATTCATAGACGTTGCCCCAAAGATCAGGCTGTGGTGTGTGTCATCGTATGTCTTGCAGTCTGTCAGTCTGATTAATCATTTCATGTCATGTAAATGACGCACTGTCACAGTTTGTACTCAGCCATTATCGGCATGTTGCAAGACTTGTTTCAGTGTTCCTTCATTTTTGTCAAAAACATAAATAACTCCTGTGTCACTACCCCCAACTACAAGGGTAGCCTTCGCCCCCAAAACAACCTGCTTCGGGAATGTCTTGACTGGGTTGGTATTATAGGTACGGATACACACTGCATCGTCCAGGTGATGTAAGCTGAATCCGTTCATGACATTGTCAATCAGGAATAGTGTTTGAGCTGCGTCCACAGAAGCATGCCCGCTATAGTGAAATGGTAAGTGATTGTCGACTACTTCTGATGTGAATATCATTCACATCATTGGTCCAGCGTTGTTTGTGGCGATAATAACACCATCTGTGCCCCTAAGTACATGTCTAGAACGAAATATTAGATTCATAGTGATGAGGTGGGTATGGACACCTACATCTTGCCATCATACATGCCAAAGACTACTATGTTTCAACTTGCAGTATGGTGGAAATTTACTGTGCATGGGATCGTAGTAGCGAGCTCAATGCTAAAAATCGGTATCAACGGTCCTTTGAAGTCAAATGACCACACTTGAATGCGTCTGTTGCACATCCCACTCGCAATTCAAGTTTTGTTCCTGGTATGGTCGTATGTAAGACACAAAATTTCCTTACCCGTTCCGATCCTCCTTGACACTGTTGCGTCAAAGTCATGCAAACCTTCCCCCTGCTGTTGCCAAATCCCTATGAAACCAAGTCCCATGCCATAGCATAGCATCTCGCACGTTGCCTCATGGTGGGTAATCCAACATGCACAAGTCACTGGATCAGTTGGATTTCAAACGGCTGGGGTTTGAGGTGGAGTTGGGAGCTGAACTCGCCTTTTGAGGTCCCAGATTCTCATTCCGTCAGAGCCTGATACTTGGTGAGTTAAGTTGTATTCCATCATGCATATCGAACTCACCCCCACTTGCTAACATATTGCCATTGCAAGAGACTGCTAAGCAATTGATGGCGTTCTTGTGCCTGACAAGGCGCCCTTCGAGGCAATAATCGTTGGAATGACTGGTGGAAAGTAAAAACATTGGGGCGTCAATGTAAGTCCATTGTTGATGTCTTAAAGGGCTTTAATATTGACTGACCATAAGGTCATAGACAACAATCAATAACGACACCCTGCCTAACAATGTTATCCTGGTTGGTGCTTGATGTCTGATCTACACCTGAACTATATGACTCCATATAAAATGTCTTTCTGGCTCAAGTTGGGTATCAGGTCAGTCATGACTTGGTCCTCCGTGCCTGTCGCTCCTTTTTATGAGCCCGAGGGCCCCCCCCAGTCCCTTCCATTATTGACGTATCACACAGAAATGTTTTGTCCAATGACATCATTCGTCTTGGTATCTTGGCAAGAAGAGATGGCATTCTTCCCTCCTAAACTCAAATTCACGGAGCGTACGCCTACTCCTTTGCATGTGTTTACTATCGCGTCATCTCACACAGCTACACCCATCCCTTCTGGCCTGCCTGCCCTCAAAGTCGCTAAGGCTGTCTCATTTTCTGCAGATCAGATCACGCAGATCAGCCAGCCAGTGCAGATGTCAACGGGTTCTTCCTTGTCATCCATAGATTCCCATGAATTCAAAATCCCCAAACCAGACAGTGAGGCTGGGCGTCCTAGCTGTGGTGGATACAACTTGGAAAAGGCACTCAAGTGGGATGCCGACCACTTCAAGGCGTTCAAGGTGAGATCACACCTTAAGTAATGAGGTCTCCTTGAAATTGATGACATTAGGAGTATGTTCATGGTTCGATCCAGACACATTGTGACACTAGCAAGAGCAAGGCATCTCAAACTCCTACCATGATAACTGCAGTTCAGATAGAGGTAGATGTATAATTATCTACATCTGTTTGATACTAACTTCGCTTGAGGTCCTCTCTCACTTTTCAGAACTCAATGACTATGACGGCTGTTGGCCAATTGGAGATATAATTCAGATGCAGCTGAAAAATATGTCTGCAAAGCAGCAACAAAAGCATACAAAGTAGCAGTACGTACAAACAAACAGAATTTCTACACCTGTTTGATACTAACTTCATTTGAGGCCTTGCTTTTTGGAACTCAATGACTATGACAGCTGTTGGCCAATTGGAGATATAATTCAGATGCAGCTGAAAAATATGTCTGCAAAGCAGCAACAAAAGCACACGAAGTAGCAGTACGTACAAATGAACCATGAACACAATTCAGTTTTTTGTTAGTTAATTGACTACACTCGAACTCCTAATGGAGGTAGTGATAGTTGAAGAGAATTACCTATCATGTTATGACATCTATATGCCCCATAGATTGCCCCATAGATTGCCTCATCGTACACCCTGGATACTGTTTTTATAATAGAGTTGTTGTAAGGCAAGAATGTTGTAGTCGCATTTGGTTATGCTCTTGACATTTAGGTGAGCTGTCTTGAGATAAAATGTGCACTACTGAAATATTTGAATCAGAAGATGTCCCGCCTGGTGTCATATCTCTTTTTGAATGCTGCAGACAATCATCTGCTTACCCCAGTTGTGGAGTCTTACCCTCTCAATGAGCTTCGTCTGGCAGCCACCATGCATATGTATCCACCCCAGCCTGCTGCCTCAGCTAGTTTAGATTCTCATCCATCAGTAACCATGTCTTCAACCACTACATCAGTCGTCGTCGAGTTCACAATGGTATTATTTGATAATGCCAGGGAGCCTGCTCGGAGGAAGAGAGATGATGATGACCAGCGGGTGGGTCATTGAATTCTTCGCTTTTCTCAGCTAAGAGCCTGGACAGCTGCCGTTTATTTCGCAGTTTATTTCGCAGTTTATTTCATTTACCACAACATGCACAAATAAATGTGACAAGCCACCGTCCAGCGTTACGAACCAAATTGGATACATTGCGCGACCTCACGCCACATGGTGTCAAAACCTTCGTGCTCGCTGTAGGCAACAGCGAGCTCAAGTATTCTACCATTTCAATAAAAAATTTGTACATTCTCATGGACTAAAATCATTCAGCATGTATTTATTACAGTGAACAAAATAGATAGTATCTGATGGCCAATAATGAACAGTTTGGAGTAGCGAAGCATGAAGGCTGTGAATTGAACCTTGTTGTTGGTCGCAGTTGATCGTGATGACAGCGCTGCCCAGCGCCGCCGCAAGCCAATCTCATGGACATGTCACAAATGCGTCACTCATTGTCACCGCAAGTCACACATTGCCACGCCACATACAGAAACAAACTGAGAAATAAACTCGAAATAAACGGCAGCTGTCCAGGCTCTAATGAATATTCAGCCTAATAAAATATTCCTCAAAGAAGTTGATCAGTCATCCAGACTGTGGGATGATGTGCGCGAGCTACAATTCTCCAAGCACGATATATTGCTCCAAAAGCGGCAAATCCAGGTACACATAATTAAACATCTCCTGTGTTCGTACTTGACTAGGTTTTAGATCACTGCCAACTCGCGAGAATCGGATTTGCAATCCATCATCACACAGTATTGAGAACATCAGGAATTCCTTGAGTGTAGCAATGCCGATGCCCTTGCATTATTGAATGACAATCATCACAAGGAACTTGCCGAATTCCAGGTGGGGTTCTGTCCTCACAACGTTAATATCCTGACTTTCTGTGGCAGCTTCAGATGACATTGGGTCTGCATGAAGCACAACAAGAAGCCCGTATAGAACGAGACACACTATTGGCTGAGAAAGACGCTCTCTTTCAATACAAGGCTAGGGTCACCAGAGAGAAGTTGTTGGCTGAGAAAGAAGCCGAGTTAGCCCGCTTTTCTTCCGAGTATAGCAGCAAGATAGCTTCATTGGATGTGCGTATCGACATGTTTGTGTGGGCAGCTCTCCTGATATATTTACAGAGTCAAATGCAACAGGCAAACACCACAAGGTCCCTCCCCTCCCCTGCATGGTGCCATCTTGTAGGCAAAAGACCTGTCACCACATGCACGAATATTGTTGGGTTTTCGATAGTAAGTTCATCTCTCTAGCGTAGATTTATGTTTATTGTCTAACACCACCCATGCCTCAGATTTCTGACGCAAGTTCAGAATCTGATGGAGATGAGGAACCTCAGATTGGCATTGGGGGTGATGCTGCACCCCCCCTTACTTCACTATTAGCCGATGTTCCGATTCAGAATGCTACTGTTGGCATGCTTGTTGAGGCGCTTGCAAAGGTTCTTCACATTCCATTGCAGACAACACCCCCCAGGGCAACTTGATCGAAGCGCAAAACACATAAGCCCCCTGTTGAGAATTTTACTGATGCCCAGCGCTGAAATAATAAGGTACATTATTTCCTGAAACAACTGACATTGCTAATGAAACGCCAGGCCAATGTGCAGGAGCTATTTCACATGGCATTCCATTTCGCAAAAGATGATGAGTATATGCTTCATGTCACTGCATTGTGTGAAGCCATATCGTCTTTCATGCACAGATCGGGCATGGGCCCTGATCCTCTCGAATTGCAGTGGGATATGACAACCACACACAACTCCAAGTGGAACCAAAAAGTAATTGACATTCTCTGCTCCCAGTATACTTCCTTGCTTGAGAAGAACCAATGGACCTCAAGATCCCGTCAGTCCATCATGGAAAATATTACCAATAAATTCAATCAATGCCGCAAGTGCTGGAGAAAAGCGCAGCCTCGTGTGCTCAGCGATGGCATTCGTGAGACTATGCAAGAAATAGGAGATAGACTCGTGGATCAGACCAACAAGTGATTGCGGCTCACTAGGGTTCACACTCACAGAGCGACGGTCAGTCATCTTTCTGTTGTGCCTTGAAGAGTTGAAGAATGTTGAGCTGCTTTCTAGAAGTTCGAAACTTGTAAGAAAGTCACGTCAGCCCTCCTAAGTGACAGGATAGCAACTGGAAAGGATGACCAGGCTGTATGGGTGTATCTACAATCTCTTGTGGAGACTCTCGGCAAAGATGGTATGAGCTCTGATGAGAGTGAGCATGAAGATGGCGAAGTTCAGGTATTTCAGCTGAAGAAAATGCCATGGAGGGCAGAAGTCAGGCATGAGATGCATATCATTGATCAACAGCGGTTGGCAGGTGCCGCGAACTTCACTCCCCACAAAAAAAAACCCCGTGAAGCGTTTTCGCAATGTGAACCGGGAGTCCTCTCGCCAAGCAATAGAAGGCCTGCCAAGGGTGTTATACAATCCTTCATGGTTGAATGACCAACCTCCTTCCTTCACAGTATCTGATAAGAAGTTCCAGAGGATGGAAATTATCGTTTCCCACCAGTGATCATGAACTCAAGTAGCTGCCGTTTGTACACTTATAGTGCCTCCTTTATCCCCTTGTATTCCCTATGTACTTTTACAATCTGTTCACCTCTGTATTGCCTCCGGGGTATTTTTTTGACATGCACTCACATGGGCAGCTCGATTCAAAAATGTCTACAATTACAACAAGCGGGTGCTGATGCGATCAGTGGAGATTGATTTTAGTCGTTCACTATATTAGGCTGCATCTTCACATCTGTTACTCTTTCTTTCTGATTTGAATGTTCCTTATAGCTAGGGCCTTGACAAATCAAATGTGCATTGAGCGCACTTGCTTGGCATTGTGATCTGCGAGGTAGAGACTCATTTTTCTATGGTACATGTTATACATTCTTACGAAATCAAGTACGTTCTGTCTGTAGTTCAATCAATCCGTCAACTCTGTTGCTGTTGGATATCCTCCTGGCATTCCAGCAAGGGAACCTAGTGTGTGGCCTAGTGTGGTGCATTAGACCATCACACTGCAAGGTTCATGAACGCACCTCACCCACAAATTAACAAAGGTTCTGGTCTCACACTTTGAACTGTTCCGAGGGGAAATGATCCGTGCTTCATGCTATTCCAAATGTGTTGTGCTACAGGTGGGATGAATTTGTCGTCGGTGCGAAGCTTCTAATAAACATTGTTAAGGTCATGCTCAAGGGAGGTTACTCAAAGGGCTTTGGCTTCAGCTCGTGCGCTGCGCCCCTTACCTGAGTACGTGCCCTTAATTTCCGGTGGGCAGAGGGGAAGTCCAACAGAAGTCCGGGGAGTTCCAGAGGACAAATGTTGGTGGAGTTCGGTGGAACTCCAGAAGACTATGTAGGGGCATAGTAAGGCTACTATGGAAATCCAGAATAGAAACAGAACAGAGGTTAGACTACCCTGAGGTAGAGCTGGAGAATCAGTCCTAAGGTTTAACCCCTAAGACTTGGAGGTGGACAAGAGGTGAGACTCAAGTCCAGAGATTGCAGGAATGAGCAGAAATAAGATAATATTCGAACTGAGGAGGTCCGGAGTATTACAGGGGTTTATATACTGTAGGTATCATGTAAGTAAATCAGTCAGCAAAGGTAAGGGCTATGTACAAAGCATGTGGAAAGTCTATTAATAAGTGTAACGGATCAAAGCAGTGAAGTCGGAAATGAAGTAAGAATGGAACAGATCAGTAAGCATAGCGGAAGAGGACATAACCTGTAACCAGAGATAGCTATTCTAAAAGGAGTTAGGGGTGAGTACGGAGATGAAGGCAGAGTGCCGGGCAGAATAGCAGGGTCAAGAACCGGACTTTAATGGAGTAGATCCGGAATTCCGCATCTGGAGGTATGGGATATGACAAACAGGATCAATAGAGATTACTGTGAAATGAATTCACTGCCCATACATCTTGTCCGTTGTCGTTTGTTTTGGGCTTCTCTTCACCATTGGGCATAATGTTGTCCACTTCCGTGTCCAACAATGCACCCTTGAGTGCTGCATAGATGCGCTCGCGTAAGAGGTCAGTAGTTGGATGTCCCCCCTTACAATGATAATGGAGATACTTGTTTATTGCCTTTTGTAGGCTGCAAGCAAGTTTCTTCTTCTTCGAAGACAGATGCCCTGCAATCTGCCTGCCGCCAATGTTATTGGCAACATTGGCCATTGAGATTGGCGCCTGAAATTCCTAAACACAATAAGTCTAGAGCTTGTCGGTGGTACTTATGTTGCTAACCTCATCGCCCCCTACATTAGGGCTTGGGATTGAAACATCTTGTGCACTTCCCAATGTCTCGGGTGATTTGGGTTCATCAATCAACATGGCGGATCCCATCCACACAAGCTGTGTATTTGGCTGGGAACAATCAGTTGAGTGGTTGCTTCATTGCGAACACATCTTCACCATCTCTTGTCCCAGACAAAGATCGTACTTGTCTAAATACATGGCAAACCTCCTCATCAGAGGTGTTGGTTCCATTTTTGTATTGCTTGATGCCTCGATCTGTGGCGATGGCCAAACATATTGATTGAAGTGTTTCCTACAGACTGTAGTGGTTTGTGATGTTAGTGTATACAGCGGCATGATCATGAGTTGTGCGATTGAGCAAATGTAGCCTTTAAAACAAGTCCTATGCTCCATGAATGGAATCACGATATGGTCTCCATTCAGGCCGTCTAGAATTTCATTTCGTAGCTTGTTTTCAATTGTATTCCCTACTGGTGAAATGTTTCTGGTTTATCCCCTCTGATTTATCCCCTCTGATCTTTTATCCCTCTACAGGCGATTAAGTCAAATTTAAAACCTTCATGGTCGCTTCTGTGACTAAACAATAAGCTTCCTCAGAACAATCACTTCAAGTGACTTAAAACAAGGTCCTCTTCAATCCTTAAAGATTATTTTGCGATGGGAAACTCAATAAGTCACATCTCTGGCCAGAAATCCGATTTATGTGAGGTCCGCTCTGTATATTCATTCCCTCTGTTCTGTTGTAACTTATTAGATACAGTCCTGGGACTCCTTGTCGACGACCACCTCCTCTGGCACGGTGAGGCTTTCACATGCATATAAGCACCCACTTACTGCTGATTTGTAGAACATCGACACTCTAACAATGGCACCCCTGAAGCGTAAATTCAAATTTGATGATGATTCAGTATCCCCGCGAAAGCAACGCCTCCTAGAATGTTATTCCATGGGCGACATAAGCCACATTGTTGCTATGGTACGTCCCGATTTCTAACATATGCACTGGTATTGACTAAGTTTTAGCCCAGAACAATAAATCGTCGCAACACTGACTTTACAAACCCCTCGGCCAAGCACTTGTACAGGGAGGCGGTATGGAAAGACCTCATATATATTTGTCTCTGTTGATCTCAACCCTAGTCTGATATTTTCTTGAAGCATAAAGTGGATGCTGTACTAGATCCCTTTTCAATTCAACGCGTCAACCTTTATGAGCCTTGTAGCACCCCGGCATTTATATGGTCCTTACCCGCGGAAATCCTCATGGCTATCGTCGCTCTTCTAGGACCACAAGATCTGCGCTGTGTTACCCAGTTTGTTCTCTGTTTAGAGAAATCACTGGTCCCCTCTTCTTCGTCAACCGAAGCTTCCCAACTTCACTGCAGGACATGTTTCACATTCAAGTAGACTCATACAATTTTGACGTTTTGCTTACTTGGATACGTATGGATACCTTTTGTCCTCCCCATATGATGTTGTGTTGGATCCTGATGTGCGGTCCACACAGCTCTCTGCATTTTCACACTTTCTCCAGTCCATCCCCCACAAATTGATACTATACATAACTGTCATATCCCGTACCTCTGGATCTGGAATTGAATTCCAGATCTACTCACCCCTAACTCCTTTTAGAATAGCTATCTCTGGTTACAGGTTATGTCCTCTTCCGCTATGCTTACTGATCTGTTCCATTCTTACTTCATTTCCGACTTCACTGCTTTGATCCGTTACACTTACTAATAGACTTTCCACATGCTTCATACATAGCCCTTACCTTTGCTGACTGATTTACTTACATGATACCTACAGTATATAAACCCTTGTAATACTCCAGAACTCCTCAGTTCGAATATCATCTTAGTTCTGCTCATTCCTGCAATCTCTGGACTTGAGTCTCACCTCTTGTCCACCTCCGAGTCTTAGGGGTTAAACCTTAGGACTGATTCTCCAGCTCTACCTCAGGGTAGTCTAACCTCTGTTCTGTTTCTACTCCAGATTTCCATAGTAGCCTTACTCCGCCCCTACATAGTCTTCTGGAGTTCCACCGAACTCTACCAACATTTGTCCTCTGGAACTCCCCGGACTTCTGTTGGACTTCCCCTCTGCCCACCGGAAATTAAGGGCATGTACTTGGGTAAGGGGCGCAGCGCACAAACTGAAGCCAAAGCCCTTTGAGTAACCTCCCTTGAGCATGACCTTAACAATAACACTTTTCTGGAATTTTGACATTCTCACTTGCTTAGTTCTCCCTCAGATCATCACAGTCCTCAAGAACATCTGTGCCTCTGGCTGCGAAGATCTGACGTGCATGGGATTCTGCGGTCACATTGGCTCATCATCCATCACTGGACTCACCCAAATTCAGGGGCATGTAAGTGGGAATCACCTCAAAACCTTTGATGCATCATCACAGGCATTTTTTTCCCCAAAACTCCTTCCTTTCACAATCCAGACCATCCACTCTTCCCGTTTGGAAAAGCTTTGACTCAGTTCCATCAAACTCAGTTCTGCACACTGGGACAAACTCCTGCAGCACTTGGCCATCCCAACGCTCATTGAACTCCAAGTTGATGCTGATTGCGCGCCATCCACGCTCATTCGTTTTCTGGCCCATCACCCTGGCATTCATGACCTTAGTGTCATTCTGCAACCCTGTGGTCTCTGGAGGACCCATCGAGCCACCGCCCCTTTGGCATTATCGGTGTCTATGCTAGATGGGCCTTTGTCCCATGTCCTCCCAGTCCTTCGGAGTCACCTTAAACCACCCACCCTCACCTGCCTTGCTCTATCATTGCAAGCTCATGATGCTTCACCTGACTATCTCACCACCATCTTACAATGTGTCGGCTATTCCAACAGCATTGGATATCTCACTGTTTCCCTGCCTCTGCAGAGTCATTCCTATTCGGCAATGATTTACACAGGCACCCAGTCAGTGGTTCACATCAGACACTTGGCGATCCACTCCTTGACCGCTGCAGGATCATGCTCCACTTTGTTGGGAGATGCATTGGTGCATGTTTGTTAGAGCACTATTTCAATACCTCAATACTGATCATGGCCCAGGCATTATCTGCTTCGTGGATTGAAGCCTTTCCTCTAGTCAAACGTGTCAGTATGCAAGGCTGCTCCAATCTCACTGCTGAGGATCTTATTCACATTATGCGCAAAATTGCTGCTGATGATGTCAAACTGTCTGTGAATCTGTGTCCATAAGATTCCTTGTAATTCATTATTTGTGTCGCACCCATGCCCCTCAGAATCGGATACCCGAAGGTTGTATTTGCGCGGTACTCAATAGTACTTCTTGTACTTCTATATCCTGCTTTTCAATTGACTCCGCTATATAATCAGCCTATGTACAATCAGCTGCCCACACAGCGGGCGCTGGGTGCCAAATTCTGGCAGGAGTTTGATTATGTAGTCATTTGCTATATCAGGCGCGTTCTTTAGTCACTTCACCTCTTTCCAATTTCTATGTTACAGTTACGTTGAAAGTTCTAAGTACCTACTATGATTGTGACAGTTCAAAGTTCAAAGATTCTCAATAAATGTGGACCAAAGTGTTGGTGCTTCCAACACACCGAACACCAACCGAACACAGTATGTCCATCCATTCCTTGATGGAACGAACTTTGAATTGGCGCACCTAGGAAGCCGCATTTCAAATTCCAGCCCTATGCTCACCATCTACGACATTCGTATCCTTAGAACAATCTTTGTCGAGTACAACAGCCGATTGACATGCCTCAATACTTAAACCTTTGCCTGCGCATCTCATAAGGTAAGAATCTAGTGAAGCTAGTGGTCCATGTTCTGAAGTTTGTTTAGATGCCTAGCCAAATATTCCTTTGCAAATGTACTCAATGCTGCGAGGTTGGAGGAGACAGAGTGCCTAGGAATCCTGGCGGCAAAGAACTGCCCGTCGCTATGAAGCATGTACATTCGCTGCAAGCTGCCAGCATTGCTTCCTCATCCCGTGAAGCTTCTGTGCTTCATCTTGCTCATCAGGCCTTATTTGAGTCCAGCGATTTGCATCATATCACAGATCGTCAAGCATCATCCTCCCAACATTTGGTCCACCCAACACATGAACCCACAATGTCGACACCAGTGGACGATCTCACCACTGAACTATTCGCAATCACCCTAAGTGACAATGAGGCTGATCCAGATAGTCATAGTAAACTCTGGGTTTCTCAATCAGAAGTTCAGCAGGACAAGGGAAAAAGCTGCTCTCTGGATTTTACGACCAATCTGCTGTCTGGACTCACTCTGGATAATATGCAGTGAGCATTGTATATCACCTTACATCGAGCTCTCTAACTTGGCTATTTCTTAGATATATTGCCCATGCTCTTCAGGCTGCTGAAATGCGGCGCCAGTCAAAGGCTCAAGTAACATTGAACTTCGTGGAGTCACAAATGGCCAGAGCTTGCGCTTGAATTTTCTCCACAACTTCTCGTGATGTGTTGCGTGTCATCCGAGATGAGCTGACTGTGATAACTGCGACCCTCAAAAAAGTCAAACACAAGGTCTCCTCTATTGTTTCTAGCAGAAGTCGGCTAGAAGCTTCATGCGATGAAATGTACAGACTGCTGATCAACAAGGAAGATGAATTTCCCGTATCATCTGAGCCTTTCAAGTTTGATTCTTGTGAGTGTTGTTCATTTCCTTGCTATGTTCCTCTGACTAATATCCCATGAAGCACATCATTATGATTTGCCAATTGATTACTGTGACGAGGTTGCCCAACTATCCCTCTTTCTAGGGGCAGTCTCTGTTGTCATTTTTGGCATCAGTCGCAGGCACAGGGAGTTCCTCATGGGAGTTCTCTCCCTAATTTTGAGTCTTGCGATGGAGATGCAGAGCCCTCATTCTGAGTCTCGTTGTCAAAACACTCTTGCTCAGATCCCACAATCTATGGAAACCGTGCTTTCACGCTTTAAGCTTGACAGCCAGACCACTACTTATGCAGTCTGTCCAGTGTGCAATTGTACTTACAAAATGACGGCCAACCCCAATTCAAGTCACCTGTGATACCCTATGAATTGCATCAACAAACCCATACCAGAGGCTGGTCCTTGCGGCGAACCGTTGCTGCAGTGCTCCGCTGACAGGCAATTCGAGCCGATAAAAACCTTCATCTATCACCACTTCCACAACTACCTTGCTGGATTGCTATGTTGTCCCGACCTGGAGGCCTTGATGGATAAGCCTTGTGATGAATTACTAGTGTCCATCGGGAGTGCACCACATATTGTCAAGGATGTTTGGGACGTGGGTTTCTTTCGTACTTTCAAGGGACCGACCGGCCAGTCTCTATTTATTGACAGAGGTGATGAAGGCCGATACACTTTCAAACTCAACGTTGAAGGCAATTGTCAGCGAAATGCATCAACATCCACTGGCATCATCTCGTGCACATGTTTGAACCTCCCCCTTGATATCCGGTACAAACACAAGAACATGTACTTAGCTGGCATCATTCCTGGGCCTTCAGAACCTTCGGGAGATGAGTTAAATTTCTTTCCTAATCCCGTGGTTGATGATATGGTTGAAAGTTGGGAGCGAGGGATACATTATTCCCGCACAGCTCTCAACGCTCACGGTCGGGTGACACACAGCACCATAGCATGTCTAGTATGCGACCTCCCAGCAGTGAGAAAGGCCGCTCAGCTAGTGGGTCCAACGAGCCATTTTTATTGCACTGCCTGCCATTGCTGGCACAGGTCAACTTGTGGTCGAACAGACATCCAGTCTGAAGATTGGAGACTTTGGGACAAGGACAAAGTGCGCCGCTATGCTGAGCTCTGGAAGAATGCCAGAACTTCGGCTCAGCACAACAAGTTGTTCGCATTACATGGGGTGCAGTGGTCGACACTCTGGAGATTATCATACTGGGATCCCCCTCGTCAAATTGTTGTCAACACTATGCATTGTCTGCTGGAGGGTCTCGCACATGCTCATTTCCGTGAATTTTTAGGCCTCACAGCTGACTCCACACATCGCAAGCCTGATATTATCCCTGCTTTTGCTTATTCCTTCCTCGACGTTGACCTCAACAAACCTCAAGACTTCCAAGAAAAAGACGTCATAGTTGTCAAATCAATCCAGAGCCTCCTTACTGAAGCGGTCCCCAACCTTGAGGGGAATGATACACAGCTTATTGAGGATCACCTCGTACAGTTAGAGAGGAAATTGTTGAACAAGACAGTTGCATCCCTTCGGTTCGTGTTGGTAGGATTGGGCATCATGCCAGACGCCCCACACCCTGGCAAAAAAGTCTTCAAACCCCATTGGGTTAGATCGCTTATCAGTTGGGTAGGTATTTTATTTTATTGGTGTTATTGTACCCTCTTAAACCGCCACCATAGCATCGAACCCAACCTTTCACTTCTGAGCTGTCCAAATCGCGCATTGGTGCCCCAGAAGTCATGCAACATATTACTGATGTCATTAGGACGACAGATACGCCATCCTCATTAAGATCAGTCCCCTATAACTTCGGGGAAACGAAAGCTGGGACTGTGAAGGCCGATGAATGGCACACATTAACGACAGTATACTTACCCATAGCTCTGGTTAGCTTATGGGGTGAGGGATCTACTCATCACACCTCGGAAATCGCAGCCAGTTGTCGTGCCATCCTTGATCATATGATGGCCCTTGTATCTGCCGTCCACATTGTATGTCAATGATCCATGACCACGGCTCGAGCAGAAGCATATCGTGGATACATTGTCGACTGGATTAGGGACTTGCAGGTATTACTTCCACATGCACCCCATCGCACGAATGGTCATATGGCATTGCACGTCTGGGACTACCTGCAGCTCTTTGGTCCCATAAGGTCATGGTGGTGCTTCCCATATGAGCATCTCATCGGGCAGCTGCAGCGGTTGCCCAGCAATCACATTTTCGGTATGATTCCAACTTCTGTGTCAATAGTGATCCTCTTACACTGGCTCACACAGGTCAGCAAGAATCAACTCTCCTTCACTCATACATCAAAGCTGCAAAGCTCAAATACTGGCTGAACCGACCTTCTTGTCCTCCCATGTTTAGGGAGGTGAAGTCTCTATTTGACAGATTTGTGTCTCCCTCAATCGACGCCAATCCTATTTCTGTGCCCAAAGATCACCCACCTACACCACAACAAGTTATTCCAGAGGACCTCCACCAACTCATTCAAGTTCGGTGGGCAGTTTTGCATGCTTGCACACTTCACGAGGGATCTGTTTATACCTGTGACTCCACCCATCTGGGCAACAGCCTGATCCTCTATTATCCTGGTGGTATCAGGAATGTGCAACCAACACTGGGAATCATCAAGTATATTTTTGAGACAGAGCAAGTAGTGGGCTTCGCCGGGCGACATCACCTCCCTCAGTACTCTCGCCCTGACCCTTTCCGCCACTATCCTCACTTCCAAGCTTGTTTATATTCCTCAGTGCTTGCAGACCATCTCGAAACTGTCATGCCTGAGTGGGTAGTGTCACATTTCGCACGATGGAACTTCTCTACACAGCATATTGTTGCCGTGTCTTTGTGTCAGGTGTGTTCCTCCCGCTTTTTTCACATGTTATGACGGTCTCACAATGAATGAATAGGACTGAATCATATGATTTGCTGAAGGGGAGTACTTGTATTTTACAATATGTAGATGTGAGCCTTTATGTTGTTGTTTATTTGTACATTCTCCAGTAACACCATGTGCAGGAAATTCCGGACTGAGTTTCATTCTCTATATAAACCTCATTGAGTCATTGTTTTTTTTTCTCTTTTTCATCATCCTGCGCACATACACCTGTAAGCATGATCCTGTTTTTTGCTGTTACATACCTATACCCATACGTACATATTATATACATATATCATGATCCGGGACCCTACCACATCTGATGGGACTGTAGATGTAGTTGCAATACCAGTACACATTGACGCGCAGGATTCGCAGTCTGCTACCCCTAGCAATATCCAATGTGATAGTTCTCCAGCCGACGGGACTGTCATCCCTGCTGCAGAGCTGATACTATCACTGCTTTCTGCATGGGACTCACAGCTCACTGATACTCCCATCAAACGGGATAGTTCCACCTTATTACCCTTCACGACTCTTGCATGATGCCGAGTCGACACTCTTAACGCTATGGGCAAGGAGATAAAAGACCATGTTGTTGGCCCAATGCCAGTGGAGGACTTTCTCGATGAATTCCTACCGAATCCGAAAAATCATGACCCCTTGGACTTCACTTCGCTCTTCACTTCAGCCTCCAATGCTGAAGTATTCAACATGCAATCCATTAAGAAAGAGGAGGATTCTTACAATCTATTCGTGAGTGACTCCACATCTAAGATATTGAGATCGTTGACAATCTAACTCCAGATCAACCTGTCATATACCTGATCCGACCGCCCTGATATCCGCTCCGCTTTCCAACCCCCTCCGCTCCATTCATCATCCACTCCGCCCGATCATCATTCGTATCCGCTCCGCTCAACCGCTCAACCGGTCCCCTTCCATAGCATCTCCATTCAACTGGACCTCTTTCCCCTTTTAGATATATGCTTTCCTTTTCGGTACTTAGACCATTACTTCCGGATCACCGGTAATTCCTATTACCACTCAATCACTGATCTGACACGTACATATTGATATCCGCCCCGACTTATGTCTTTCCTATGTAAAGTACTTACAAATGATATCCTTGGTACATAGCTTTACTACATAGTTATCCTGGTCACTGCCTCATACATAGAAGTATATAACATATCATGTACTTAGATATTTTTCCTTAGTCTTAATATTACTTGTCTTCTCGCAGTTACATCTTGTGAGAATTCTCAGTAGGACCTTTCCCCCTCTGGACACAAGTCTCAACTTGTCATCACCTCCAACCCTCCGATCCCCCGCTCTGACTTAGAGCCGTGCTCTAAGTCTTTTCCATATACTCCGCCCCTATCCAATATTCTCCCTTGTCCCTCTGCATCATCCCCCACCTTCTCCGCCTCTGCCAAACATTCCCATTGCTCCTATCCACCCTCTGCATCAACCCCCGTCTTCTCTGCTCCGCTCCTAGTCGGCCCACCGCTAGCAGCTCATACTCCCCGACCCTCAAAGCGGACCGAAGCGGTCCATTTGTCCTATCATCGGACAACGTCGGACCCGCTCCAAATTCGGGGCACATACTCGGCTAAGGGCGCAGCACAAGAGCTGAAGCCAAGCCCCGACCCCTCTGCCTCTTGAGCCGGCACGGTACCTAACACAACCACATACAACCCTTCGCCCCCCAATTATCATTTGTGAACTCGTCCAACCGTGCAGACGTGAAGAATTGTTCATCATTCACATTCAACGTCAAGCCAGATGTATGTGTATATGCCGACGGAACATCTCAAGGCTGCGATATCGCCAAATTCGAACTTAACATTGAATTCCAATGGAATGATGCAAATGACGCATTCAGCAAAGATCCTGGGCTTGATATGCATATTGTATCTGAGACCGAGAAGGCCTTTGATACATTGGGCCAAATAACGAGCTATGCTAGCGCTCAGCTTGGCGCTCAATATTGTACCCACACATTCTCTGTGCTGATCCCCAGTAGAAGTCCACTGTTCCCAGAATGGCTGAGGTTGTGTGAGGTTGTGCAAAAAATTGAGACGAAGCTGAGATTGCTTGAGATTGGCTGGTGGTGTTAGTGCACTGGTCTGAGATTGTGTGAGGTTGTATGTCTCTAATGTCGTCACTGCACATTGCATGTTGCACACAACAAATTGCATACATTTTACACAATGTCGATGGCGAAGCTTATCCGAGTCCCGGGTCTGCGGATTTAGGATGACTTGGAGTATTGGAGAATCCCAAGTCCCCAACCACAGCTTTTCCCTCAACTGTCTTTCCTCTTTCTCCCCAACCATCATCTTCACTCCAACCATCTCCCAAGTTCACTCTAGTCAATCGTTGGTCCACCTACTTCTAGTAACTTTCTTTTCCCTCTGGTGATTTTAGAGGCCCTCTCACTTAGAATGACTTATACTGGATGCACTCAGAATCTGATTCTGAGGACTGGAGGGAATGTTTAAGTGAATATATGCGCATATATTCATCCTTTAGTGAGTTGTTGATCCACGCTTTCACCTGTCTTACCCGCTGGTGGCTCACATTTATGACAATTATTCGTGTTCTGTGCTCGTGACTCATAGAGACGCATTTTCTCCCATCTGTGATTAAAGCGAGGGCTTGAGGGTATGTTTGAGTGACTGTATGTGCATATATTCATCCTTTGGTGAGTTGTTGATTGGTGCTTTCATGCATTATCTTTCCCCCTGGCTCACATTTATGAATTGTCCTGCACTTGTGACTCATAGAGATGGCTACCGTACTGACCCCAGAATACTCCCTAGATCCCTCTGATGCATCCGATGGGGCTGTCCCACCAGTCACCATTGCCACCGATCTGATACAAATTACTAGTAAGTATTACCACATAACTGCATAACTAACTCAATCTCCTCCAGCACGTGAATGGCTCGCTCGCAATGAGACTGGATCAGCAGCCGAGTTCAAGACCTACTACGATGGACTGTCGGAAGTGCAGAAAAAAGTGCGTCTTTTGTATTGTTTGTCCTCGGGTTGGACTGACATCTTTAATCAGTCATACGACGATCTCGCTGCCAAGAAGGTATGTAGTGACTTCGACTAGAACATGTTGCACCTACTGACAAGTACTCTTTCTACTAGGTTGCAGCTGGCGAATGGCTCCATTAGCAACACCACTCTCCTTCCAACTTCTTACGATCTAGAACGAGCATGGGGTAGAACGGA
Source organism: Suillus paluster (assembly GCF_016628075.1). Lineage (NCBI taxonomy): Eukaryota > Fungi > Basidiomycota > Agaricomycetes > Boletales > Suillaceae > Suillus > Suillus paluster. Next base: position 75,145 of record NW_024537585.1, on the reverse strand, counting down.
TGGTGGCAGGAACGAGCGCGGGCTAGAACGGACGGTGGTGGGATGCATCGAGTTTTATTATATCCAGCGTCTACCTGTAATAATGTATATACTACACAATACCAGCAGATCTGGCACAATCTAGAGTGACACAACAAGCATTGCAGCCAAGCAATACCAGCAGATCTAGCACAATATAGGGTGACATGCAAATATTGCATCTAAACAATCTGCGACAATCACACACAATCACACACATTTGCACATGTGCTATTAGTCTCATTTTTCTCTTGAGATTGTGTCGCTTAGTTCAGACAATTTCACGAAACCTCAGCCATCCTGGGAACAGTCGACTTCTACTGGGGCTGATCATCCGCAATCACGCTTGCATCATCAGATGGGATATGGAGGGAGCTATTGTTACGGGCGCCTTCAATTACAACCACGAGCCACACTTAGCCGACTTCTTCTATTGTTATGCACGAGCATTGCCTGAGATGCATGGCATTGATACTTCTGTCATGCCCGCTAGCACTGAGGATGCTACTCTTGCAAGGATGGCCTTGAAACTTCCCACCACTACGCGCATGTTCAAAGTTGCAGTTCCTGAGGATCCTGCTGTCAAGGACTCTGGCTGGTTGACGTTGATTATTCCCCAGCCTGTTGCAAAAGGTTTTCCACCTGTTGGCCGCTGGACTCGCACATGCCCTGCATTTGATATCCTGAACCAGAAGGTCGTAATGTTCAAGGACTCTTGGCGCGTGTCAATAAAGGATGTCCTACCGGAAGGTGAAACTTATAAATTATTAAAGTCACACCAAGTTCGCAATGTTGCAACATGCATTGCATTTCATGATGTAATCCACCATATCCCTCAGCAAAACACCCAGACTGCCAAGTTTGGAAGTGCCAAATGGGCGTGTCCCAACAGGGCCGTCACCAAGAAGCCCATCACTCTGCATACTCTTCACCGCCTGGTTCTTGATATTGTGGGCGAGAAGTTGAACAACTTTGCAAGCTCTCATGAACTTGTCCGGTCTATCCGTGACGCATTGTTAGGTGTGTATCTTTGAACCTCGCATATCACCTGATTTCATTAGCCACGCAGCTCACAAGGATGCATACGAAAACGCAAAAATCTTACATCGAGACCTCAGTGTCGGGAATATTGTTGTCTACCAAGGGGAGGGCTTCCTTATCGACTGGGACCTAGCAAAGTTACTCACCATTCAGGGTTCTTGACAAATGACTCGCACGGTATGTTAATTCCATGCCCAAACTCATATCTTGTACTGATTTTGCTGTCGCTAAGGGAACCTGGCAGTTCATGTCTGCTCACCTCGTCAAGAATAGCACCACCAACCATACTGTTGAGGACAACCTTGAATCAAGCCTTTATGTCGTTCTGTGGACGGCTTTGATGTACAAGGAGAGCTACATGAGCATTGTTGACCGGACACAATTTATAATGCAGGTCTTCGACACTGATCCGCTGCGGGGGTCTGAAGGATTTGTGAAATCGAATTGGCTCGTCGCGAGAACCTACTTCCCACAGGATATATTTGTTGGCTGCAAGCCGCTTGACAATGTTGTCCTTGAACTTGCTCAATTCTTCTCGCATAGGTACTTCACGGTCCCCCTTGATGAGCAGGAGTCACTTGCACAATTGCAGCTCTCATTGAAGGATGCTTTAGCCAAAGGGGGGCATGTACGCACGGCTGGACATCAAAAGATGATAGATGTCATACAAAGCTTCATGTGGGAGTCGCCTGCTTACAAGAAGGAGATGGGTATGAAGCTCCTGCACTTACACGACCCTGTCATCAAGATTTACAACAAGCACCTTGAGTCATTCGGTTGGCCTGATCAAGACACAGCCACACTGCAAGCACTGCATCCGAGCGAGAAGGCAGCTGGGTGTCACATGTACACGAAGTTGCTATGCATCTCACAGGACGTGACGCCAGTACGGGTGCAAGTCACACCAACTGGCAAGAAATGTAGGCTAGATCCTGAGGATAGTGACGAGATCCTCAGTTTGGTGGTTGGCTTAGATGACCTTTTGTCCTTTACCCAATGATATTCTAGTGTTACTTTGCGTGCTATGTGCATCCTTCCTACGATACTGTGATACATTTTTCGTATACAACATTACTTGTAATTGTAGTACGTCAATGACCTGCCCATTTGAAATCGATGTCATTCCCCGGATTGAAGTTGTGAAGCCGAAAGAGATGATGGTGTATGAGATTCTGCAGGATCAAACACTCTGTCCTTACATATGGTAGACACTAATGACATTAAGTGCTTCTTACCCAACGGGCCACCAAGTGCCCAATGAGTGCCCACTGTAATTTTCCATGGTCAAAATTATACATTTTTCTGAACCTCATTTTACCTGGAGACAATCTGAAATTTCCTGGAATGGGAAAACACCCGTTATTATATAATATTTCGCGTCTGTGCTTCAAAATTTTGTAATTACCATGAATACCACTGGTTGCAAAAGTTAATATTTATACTAACATTTATGTCAGCAGAACACTTAGAGTATTATATACATTTAGATGGACTTGAAATTTGTATCGAAATGTGTTGTTTTGCTGTGTCAATTTGCCGGCAGTCAAAATTTGTTATAGTTCCAGTGTCAAAATTCAAAGCAGAAATGGATAATTTGTCGACCACATTTTGATTCAAGTCTTGCCTGTGGAAAAACTCCCAAACCGCCGGTGTGTAAGTATATGTGAGAATTTACTGATGAACTTATATAAAATGAAAGAGAACCAAATATCAAAGACTTGTAAATCTACGACATAGAACTACACCATGACCCCAATATGAATGAACACAACCCTCTGCTCGAGTGGTACCTCCTTCTTTGGCACGGTGCGTGTAGCATGGTTAAGTGCCCAGGCTGCCTTCATACAGTCATGTCACTGCCATCCTCCAAATCCTTGAACATATTGTGATAGAAACCCTCGACAATGTGTTTTGCAACAGCATCATCAACCGCCCAAAGAGTGCCAATGACGCTCTTGAACCCCGAAAACTGCAGACCAGCTGCAAGGTGGATAACCTCGTCGGGCATCTTCTCATCCCCAATGGTAGTATGACATGCCAACAAGAATGCAAATTCAGCTTGCGGGGCATCATTCTGCATGATGTCAAGCAGTGTGAGAGGTTCATCTCTCATGGCAAAACATGAATGATAAGGCTGCTGGCGGTCCTGTTTGCCATGACAAGCAAGGTGCACCCAGGTGTTGCGCTGCAAGGCATCGAGTGCACCTGCTCGTGTAGCGTTGCCGCCAGAAAGATTGGTGAACTTGACATTAGAGGGAATGAGTGCATGAACAAGCTTAAGCTCATTATCAACATCGGCAAGCACTGTGCCTTGCCCGATTGCCATGAAGGACGGAGTTGCGCGCATCTTCATTGTCTGCTGAGACCTGATCAGAGCAGACAATGTCAACATGTAAGAGCAGACGTAGAGATCCTCCAGGCATGGTTCCGGCTCTGAACGGCCTGGCTTCTTTTGACAGGGGTTAGCAGCATGGAGAGGGAGGGACGTGAAGGCTGCCGTCGGACATAGCCATATCCGAGACTGGGGCTGCAATCCCAGTTTATGTTGGAGGACATTAACGATGGGTTGCATTATCTCATCCCATAATTTGCGCAAGAGCACTCGCAAATCCTTCCTTGGCTCTGTTGGGCCCATAAGACCTGTGTGCCGTATCTCCCTGGCAAAGTCATCCTTGAGCATCTCTAGATGTGCGAGAGAGAGAGATGGGAAGGGAACATGGTGGGGTTGCCCCGACATCGGGACAATGAGGGCGTCACATGAGTATTTGCTGGCAATGAGGATGATGACTGGGCCATGGCGCGCTGCCACTTGCAGTTCTTTGTATGATGGTGGGAGCAGGAATTGCGAGAAACCATGAATATTACGAATTTCGGCCACCGCAGCTTTCCATCGTGTCAAAAGTCTCCTGTACGCTGTTGCTGCCCAATCAATAGCCGCTCGGTCTGTGCTAACTGTGGAAGCCTGGGAGTCAAACAGGCATTTGCTGAGCTCTGAGAATGTGAGAGCTAGCTTGGGACTTCTGGACTTCTGGACTTGAGGTCTTCCAGTGGCGTTCTAAGTCGAGAAGCCAGCGACCATTGTTGGCCACGGCCCTGCTCCACGAGCTTGACAGCCCTTTGTAGGTCACAATGGCGTAAGGCACACGATGCAGCATCTACAAGGAGTTTTCTTGCATAATGGAAGGCAGCAGCAGCTTCACGTCACTAAATGGTGGATGATCGTGTCGCCAAATGAGCGTCAAGAAGCTCAAAAAATGTTGCGTAGGCCTCCAGTGCCGATTCATGGTAATAAGCCTCAGCTTCATCAACCCAGTGAAAGGCCCCCTCAATTCGATGCGGAAAGCCTTTAGTGGGGTGTCTGGATGCCAGCTTGAAGTTTGCCATTGCAAGGGACAAATCAGCAGGTTTGTGTTGTGCCCGGTAACGAGATGCATAGGCTCGTTGCAGCCATCTATAGCTGTAAAATCTGTCCGGGTGCAGTGGAGGCAAAGCCGTCAATGATTGCTGGCACAGAATAATGGCCTCCTCAACATCTTCATTCTTCCAACCTTGCGTGAAACGAGAGCAAAGTGCCGAGCTCAAATTGTGCAGAATTCTATGGCGCTCTGGATGATCATGCTGCATTAACCAAAGTGATTCTCGGTACCAATCGATGGCCTCGTTAAGATCCCCACTGGCATGCGATTTGTCATATCTGGTTTTGAGCGCAGAGGCAATGTTGGCAAGGATGGTGCCACGACATGGATGCCAAGGTGGGCGCAATATCAACGCCTCGCGGTAGAGGCTGATAGCTCTGTTTACGTCATGAATGTAATGACTTGGATGTTTTTCGAAACGGGTGCAGAGGGCGGCCCCCAGGTTGTCCAATGAAAAATCACGATATCTATGTCCAACAGGGCGCAGGCGCAAGGCTTCTTCATACAAGGAGATGGCCTCGTTGAGGTCGTGGGATTTGCCTTGATGATCGAAGCGGCGTGCGATAGAAAAGGCCAAATTATTCAAGTAGGTGTCACGACCATGACATCCTTTGGGAGCCAGAGAAACAAGTTCACGGCAACATTGTATCCTCTCGTCTAAATCATCAATGTTGCCGCATTGTTCAAAGCTTGCTCCGAGGGCCTGTGAAAGCTTCTCGAGGGCATTGAGATGGTGTTGATGACCCAAAGGACAGAGCTCGAGTATGATTCGTCGAAGTTGGATGTCTTCATCAGATCCGTCCGTTGGAAGCTTATCGCATTCATTGATCACATAATCAACATCATCTTCCCCAGCCGCAATGTTGCGAAGATAGGTGCCCCCAGGAGAGAGATGCAGTAGCTCATGATACAGTCGGGCGGATTCACAAATGTCAGCGGGGGTTGGTTGATTGTGGTGGCGCCAGATCAACGCTTTGGTAAGATGGTAGAGAGATAAGGGACAATCAGGGTGGCCCTGCGGATGCAATGCAAGGGCGTCACGGAATAGAGAGATAGTAGAGTCGATATCTTGAAGATCATTTTGGATATAGCCTTGAAGGCGGGCCCGCGCGAGGTTGGTGACAGCGGCCGCATGGTCGAGATGACCAGCAGGACATTGGTCCAGAACCAATTGAAATTGCTCCACAGCATTGTTCAGGCGAGAGACCGTCTTGCTTGTGATGTATTCGGCAAATCTTGTATGGCCTACATTTGTGTACCGAGCAATCTCGTAATCTATGATAGACTATAGTTTGTGTTCTGTCAGCAAAAGCGCACAGCACAGGGGCTGGAGTCACTCACATCAAACTGTCCACCATCGTCGTTTCCGCAAGGATGCACAGAAGTCTTCAGCGTGAGAGAAGGACAAACACCCTGAATAAGCGGGAAGGACAGATCTACAACCAATAAGGAGATGTAGATGAATGAGATGCAGTTCACTCACCAAAAGGCTCATCTCCATGATCGAGGAGCTCATCCCACGATGTTTCAAGTTTCCCAATGAGTTCTCCCTGTCCTAGCATTCGACCAAGCTCAAAGGATGCCCAGATCTCAAGTGATAAACTAGGGGACACATCTGGTGATCTGGAAGGCGATGATGAGTACAATCACATCTGCAAGTCTCTGTGGAAGGCTTTACAAGGTCACTGTATCACTCCAAGGTACGGAACAGTCGGACAATAGGACTCGGATAGCTGACTTCCAGCCTCTCCTCTCGTTGAGTTTGATGGACACGTAAATCCCTGCAGGTATGCGCTCGGAAGGGACACTGAGATTATGTCCTCTGATGACTGGAGAGAGCGTGAAGATCCCGAAAAAATACCAAGGTCCTATATAATAGCGCACCTTGAAGTCTGATGTATTAACCTTTCCAGCTACCGGGTATGATGGCATTATCAAGTAAATGACAAGCGGCACGGTGCATCGAGGATGAACTGAGTGGTGGGACAAGAAGGGGCTGTGGATGAACTTGAAGTTCAGGTGCGAGGGAGAGGAGGAATGGGTGAGCATTGAGGGGATGTTGCAGCCTGCACCTGCACCTGCATTTCCGGCCTTCCCCACTACCGGGCATGATGGCGCGATGAAACAAATAACGACTGGCACGGCGCATCGAGGTGGAGCTGAGTAGTGAGACAAAAAGGATGTAGGATATGGGGACTGTGGATGAAATTCAGGTGCGAGGGGGAGGAGAAATGGGTGACAGTTCGATGCACGCTGCAGCCTGCATATGTATTCCCATGCTGTTGATGGTTGGTCGGCACGATAGACGCTGGTCGTAATTTCGCCTAGTGATGAGACAAAGATATGACACAGGCGGCAGCGGGAGGGGCTCTGTTGATGAAGTGTACAATATTGTCATGGTTAGTCGTCAGTCAAAGTGGCCTGCGATGAGGCAGGCTGCTAGAGCGGTCATGAGAGTCTGAGAGTAACCTGCAATGCTGACCTGGCCTTTCCACTCTTATCGAAGCTGTTGGTTTTTATCACGCATACCAGTCACTTAGCACACTAGGGCAAAATGTAGATCCCAGTGTATTTCATAGTGCAAACAATACAAATACAAACCATTGAAAACGACATCAAGTAAAAAGCGGGTCCATTGCATACAAGTCCAGTTGAGCTGATGCCATGGGACAGGATGACCGAGAGGTGCATCGAGTGACGAGAAGATGTGAACATGAATGTGTGACTTAAGCAAGAGTCAGATGGGCACCGAAGCGAGACTTTGAACATTGAAAGTGTACGTGGGGAGCCTGTTTGTTAGGCGCGCGAGCTCAGCACACTTAGGAAACGCTACTTGTGTCGGCAGGGATCTAAAAATTTAAAATAAGGGCAAGAAGCGGGCGATGATTTGGGCATTTCCGCGTATTCCGCGGAGGCCACATGGCTTCGATAAACCTCGCCAGCATCAGCTGGCGTCGGTTGTCTTTGCTTACAAGCCGCTTAGTTGTATCTTCCGCTTCGAGTTCTTGTTCAGCAGCACGTCGGGCTATAGTCGGTCCTGAAGCTTCAAGTCCCACGGCCACGCGTTGGCTGGGCTTCCAGTGCCGGCGGCCCGGGATCGTATAATGGTACCTGACAATCTGGAGAGTTAACAAAATCAACGACATTGAAACGGGATGACGATTCAATGATATCAGTGCATGGATGTCCTGTAGTGCACGTCGTTACTTCATCGCAAAATGATGGTATATGATAGCTGGCGCGTTTGCGATGAGTGGTTCCGGGATTTCTACCAGGCTATAAAGAGGATTAGCGACGTCCAAAGCAAGGAATCGGATGTACACACGATGACAGGAAGCCCGTAGACCGCTTCGACCTCCTCCCTCATCAGCTCCAGTTGGTCTCCGGTATCGCGAGGGGGAATTTGCTATGTAGGTCAGGCCAAGTCGGGAACTTGAAGGAGTGCGAGGACAATGAAGATGTGACTGAGGCTAGAAAGGGCTAGAGTCTAGAGACTCAAGTAGAAGTGGCAAGTGCCGAAACATCACTCATGCCAGGGCTCGGATGCGATAAGTACTTGATTGATTGATGAAACGACGAAAGCAGCAAGAGGCGCTGTAGAAGAGCCGGACCAGAAGCTATAGGGTACGACGAGCAAAGCAACGATGCAAAATTTAGGGTCTGTGCGCAGGTACAAAAAAGGGAGCAGCAAAGGGCTTCGAAAAAAGCGGTCCACAGCGGTCCGGGATCACGGGAATGACGGAGATTTTTTCCCCTGGTCCCTTATCGGGTCCAGGGATCTTTGCATGGACCCCTGGACTCCTCAATACCGTGCTAACTTCTGGATGGTAATGAAGAACGGATTGTGCTTGGATGCCGAGGCTGCATGCATGGAGACCATTGGTGAGGAGGCCCATGTAGGCCCATGTGATGTTTCGAAGCTAAGGTTTCCCGAATACGCACCAGATGATCACATGGCCCGCTGGCGCCCAACATAGAAGAAGTGTACTAGCAGCGACTTGCCTTTGTTAGGTACGTGACCATGCAACCATCCCTGCATTTTCCCTAAATCAGGTTGGCAAGGCCCATATAAGAACATGAGGGTTAGTGTTGACTTCTGTTCCTTGGTGCCCTTGAGTACAATGTCCAGTCTTACCTTGCCCTATGCGCCGCATTACGTTGCAGCACCTCCTACAAAGGAAATTTGTCTGTATAGAGTCTTCTGCTCAATACCGGACACTGACATGTGCATTGATAGTGGAGTATGCTGACCTTGCGATCATCGACATTTCGAAAGCCGCCACCGAAGAAGGTCGCGCAGCGCTCGCAATTGAATTAAGGGAGGCTCTCCTCAACCATGGGTTCTTCTGTGTCGTGAATCATGGATATTCGCAAGCCCAAGTGAGGCAATTCTCGCATATCATATTTTTATCATATCTCGACCCAGACAGCTCGCATGCTTGACATTGCGGATATGCCCTTCTCGACCGTCCACGATGACGAGAAGCAGATTTATATGTCAACAAGAAAAGAGTCAGTTCACGGATATACATTACTGCCATACACGGTATGTAGCAGTTGTGCATCGCGCAAAACACAAGCGTTTTATTTGTGCAAATCAATTAAATTCAGGATGTCGATGGTAGAGTACGCGACCAGCTTCAGCAATACTCCAGTGAGCAGAACACGTTCAATCTTCATCGACTTACTCACACCATTATAGCCAATTGCGATGTGACCGAGCGAGGACACCCAGAAGCCCTCCGTCCTCTTCTCCCAGAGATCCAGGAGTTTAGCAAACACAATCACTTCAACGTGTTGCATCCTATCCTAAGGTAAACATATATCCTGGTGTGCTTGAGATGTTTCTCTGATAACACATTTTTCAGGCTTATTGCACGCTGCCTCGAGCTGCCGGAAGATACACTGGTGAACAACCATGACTATGATGCCGTTGGCGAGACAGCTGGTACATACTTTCCAAGCAGTTCATGTCATTGCTAACTTATTGATAAGTCACGTTCCTCAAGTAGTAAGTTCTTCCTTGAGTTTCTACTCTTCACTAATTCATGTAGTTTAGCCACCCACGAACAGAGGAAGAAGAAACCGAAACAAAGAACGTTTGGCTGAAGGGGCACACGGGTCAGTGACCTGAATCACGAACAAAACATGGGCTCACAGCTTTACCGCAAGACTTGGGAAGCATTACGATTCTGTGGAGTCAGCCTGTCGCTGCACTTCAAATTCAGACCCGTGAAGGCGAATGGCGTTGGATCCGTCATCTGGAAAATGCGCTTGTAGGTGGTCACGTTCTATCTCTCAACGCATGACATAACGAGAGGCGTTACAGGTTGTCAATGCAGGCGATGCAATGGACTTTCTTTCCGGCGGGTACTACAAGGGCACGATTCACCGTGTTGTGCAGCCCCCAGTGGACCAGCGGAACTATACTCGCCTTGGACTAATCTACTTTAGCATGCCCAACGACAATATCAAGTTGGTGCCGATGGTTGAAAGCCCAGTCTTGAAGAGAGTGGGAATCCAGAGACGTTGCGATGATAGCGAGGCACCGACGATGGAACAATGGAGGAAAGCGAGGTCAGTGGCTTATGACCATTCAAAATTGAAGGTGGAAATGGGAAGGCCGTAGAAGAGGAGATCATTAATGGGGTGGTAGTTAAGCATTACAACTGAAGCTTTTGTTGTCCTTGTATGACGAACATCTCCTCGGCGAGAATATATAAGGTTCAGTGCGAGAGGTTCTTAATTGCGCGCCTGGGCTATGCTAGACGAGGAGCACTCGTGCGCTACTTACGTGACACGCGCGTACAATCGCAAGTACCTGCTTACTAGCCAGCCCAGATGTATCAGAGTACATAAAGCAGGGCTGCACAATCCTAGTCTTCCCTAGACAATCGTCCCTTCTGTAGGTAGTGCTCAGGGAAATTGTATCGAGGTGCAGAGGGACTTGAGGATGACGGTCGGCAGCTGGTGAAGGTCGAAGTGCAGGACTCAAGCAGAAAGCGATTACAATGCGCACACAACCGGGTCAACGCACCCCGCCACGATGTGTGCTACCTGAATCCATTCTTTACACGGAGTGAAGCTGTTCCTTCCGAATAACCTGCGAGAAAATCTCCAAAGCCGTTTTAGGCTGGAAAGCAGGCTAAAAACAACATATATGGCCCATCAGTGGGTATCATCATCTTGAAGCGAGTCAACCAACCACTTGGTGTCCAGATTCATATACACGTCTAAAGGCAAAATAATGAGATATACTTCGAAAGTAGAAAGAAAAAACTCACGCGAAGGAGAAGTTGTCGACATTCTGCACAGCGGCCACTGGCTTGCCATTAATCGTCATATTGGTAAATGGAGTATTATGGAGCGTTTGATTGCCTTGCCAATCCATTGCTAGGACTGAGGCATGGACCTATTCACCAGCATAAGTAATTCAGCAATGTTGGCGGCGGCAAGATACGTGACACCCTACCCCAAGCCAATTACAACTGAAGTCGATGAGAAGCGTCGTCAGATGTCGTAACAGCCGGAAAGCAGACTTACATTATATCAGTATCTCCAGCCTGTTCTCGCCTAGTAAATGAGCAGGCAACGAAGTAAACGTTGAGGTACGTACCCAGATCAAAATCTTCATCCCAGAGTTCGCCAATGTCGATAGCTGGGGCAGCCACGTCCTAGCGCTCTTCAACAGAAATCTGCATTTAACACTTGAGGAAATAGATTAGACAAAAGCCTACGTCGCCTGTCTGTCTAAACAGACCCCTGGGTGCATCTAGGCATTCCTCGTACTGGACCTGAGTACCGATCTTCTTCATGACATCCTTCTCTCGCAAATAATCCACGTAGTATTCATGGGGGAACAGAGCAAATGAATTTTGTCGCAAATCATAGGCGTCGTAATCGCCCACAGCAGGGATCAAGAGATTACCAATCTGAAAGTGTTAGGTGACGCCCGTAGAGATAGCACTGATGGTTTGTTCCTCACGCAGTATTGATCGGCATCTGCGCAAATCTTGTTTGAGCTGGTAGAATTTCCAGCAGCGTAACAGGCTTTCTCTTGCGCTAAGCAACCATCGGAGCTGTTGAGGGCATCCGACATATTCTTGAGTACATCATTCGGCTGGAGTTGTCCATAGCCAGGGGCATAGGTCGCAAAGGTTAGGAATGCAATGCTCTGAATGTGCGGATCGATCCAGCCGCTGCGAATGCTCATTCGACAGAGTCATCAAGCAAGTCATGAAAGCGACTTACTTGTTAATCATTAGAGCGCTAACAGCGATTGGAACGGCATGGATCGCCCCGCTAGCGATCAAGGCATTTTTCTCTTCAAAGTAGGTCACAAAACTGGGTGCATAGTGACCACCATAGCTTTCTGTGGCAAAGATGAATCTGAGCCAAACATAAGCAATCGTTCACTATCACCGAGTTAAGCGACTGACTCTCGGCTGGCATACTTCGAGAACAGCTGGCTCTCAAACAAAACCTGGAATGCAGTCCATACAAATGGTGCAGCCTCTTCCGTGGTATATACCGGATCGGTACCATAGGAGAATCCGGTCCCGATTGGCTGGTCGATGTAGATCACTGGATGAGAAAGTCAGCACTTGCGACGATATCGGAGAGCTACATCCTACACACTGTTGCTGAGATTATTCCAGCTGTATAAACCCGTGTCTGGTTAGCATGCGAAGACGTCGATAATCCTGACATACCTGTAGGGATTAAGAGTGGTCGAATTAAGATCAGCATTCACTGAGCATGGCCCGTTTTCTGTACAAAATGAGAAGCAGAATAAAAACCAGTCGACCCAATCAAACCTTGGAACAATCCGTTCATAGAAGAACATCCAGGGCCGCCATTCAACCTGCAAAAACATGTTAAAGGTGTGACTAGACTCAATAAAGCACCGACCATAGGGTAAATGGGGCTGTTTTAGGGGATTTTCTAGACTCAAAGAACCAGAACCACTGTTTTACCTCGGGTGAGCTTTGTAACATCAATAGTATTGCGCACAAAGACGTGCTTACCATGGACATGTTTGTTCCAACGTCAATGTAACCAGAAATTTGTGTGACACCTGGAGTTGTTTCGCATATCCCTGAGTTCTTAACATAGTGAATGCCAGTTCCATCGTGAACCTCGGATTGAATACCGATGTGCCCTGCTTCTGAAGTGTCGAGATCATCATCCACAACAGCGACGGCGCAAGTTATGGATGCGCCAGCTAATAGCGCAATGCCGGCTCGGATGAACGCTTTGGGAAACATGTCAACGCGCGCTGTCAGTGAGAAGTCTTCGCGGTCAGGACGTCCGGGTATTTATACAGTACCAGATATTCTGGCCAGATATCCGCTGGTAATCAAACGCAAGTTCACACATGGCGGCAGGAAAAATGAAACATGCCCGGACCGTACGTGCTCAAAACATTCGAATACACAAACGCTGGGATTGCCGTCGAGCATTTATTGACCCTAACAAGAATCAAACCGCGAGAATATCAGGGTAATTTGTACAACAACTTTCGGAAGTATAGCGTGGCCAGACGCAAATGGCTTGTAAATTCGTACAATTATGTAAGCAACACCCTCGATATTCAGTTTTCTGGGTTTCAATAAAACGAGAACAGAGTGCCAAGCTCAAATTTAAGAAAAATCTATGGCACTCTGGATGATCATGCTGCATTAAACGAAGGGATTCATGATACAGATCAATGGCCTCGTTAAGATCCTCGCTGGCATGCAATTTGCTATATCTGATGTTGAGCGCATGGGCAAGGTTGTGAAGCTTATGACATCATGACTTGAATGCCCAGGCGGGCACAATGTCAGTCCCTCGCGATAGAGGCTGATAGCTCTCTCGACGTCATTAATGTCACTGCGTTGTCTGACATGAGCGCAGAGGGCGACTCTCAGGTTGTCCAATGAGATTTCACGATGACCGACGAGGAACTTGCTCTTGCTATACACGGCAAGGATATGAAGAGATGACATTGGGAGACATTGGGTTGTAACTTATCACTGACAAGCTTGTGAATGTAAGTGATGATTGATTAATGCATGTATCGAAGCTAATTTCACGTGCAGGCTGAGCTCCAGAAGAAGCTTGCTGGGGGGGGTTGCCTTAAAGAAGTGTTCAACAGTTCGCGAATCTCTACAAGACCTCGATTTTCATTAGCACCGGTTCCATCCTAGAGGCCCACATAATGTTTCGACGCTAAGGTTTCCCGAATGCGTATTCGTCAAGACCGGCGCAATGTGTCCTTGGAATTGTACGATCAAGTGTTCCCATGACCCAGCGAACACAGGAAGTGTACTGCCAGCGACCTGCCTTCGTTAGGTGCGTGACTAATACAACGGGCCATCCCTGTGTTTTTCCTAAATCAGGTTGACAAGGCCTCCAAGACATATAAGTCAGGATATCTGGAAAAATTCACGATTAGCTAACGTAAATTCTGTAAAGGGGGTTCGTCTGAGATTCGTTCTATAAAAAAAAAGGAATCCTAAAAAGTCACGTGACGCCTTATTCTAGCCCAAGATGAACTCGAGAATTGCCGCCTGGTGGCAGTACTAGTACTATCTACAGTCTATGAGAAATGCTAAGTAAAACTAGAGCGGAAACACGAGAAAATACACTCGTAAAACATAGGCAAGCATATGTGAACCAAAATGATAGATTTGAGGGAGCTTGCATGTAAATTTACAAGTACGTGGCACCGGGCACATCCGCAGGGAGGGAGCCTGCCCAGAAGTTCGGAATTTACAAAATTTACAAAATTTACCGTGTATTTCTCACTGTCCCGCACTTTCCTCACTTTACTGACTCAAAATCACACTTTACTGGACTTTACATTAATGTATTGCACTCACACTCCCTTATCTCTACCTTCTCCTTCTCTCCCTCGAACTCATCCTACACAGCTGCCATAAACAGGTGCGGCTGTGTTCCAGTCACGTGACAGAGCTTTCCTCCGCTCTGAACCTTCTTCGTCACTGTCGTGCGCAACGCTGGAGGTGAATGCTGCCAACAACGCAACAACAACTCCCCTGGAGAAGAAATACTGTATGTCATTTTTTTTCCTCATGCTTCTCAGTACTCACATTATACAGGGCCTCTGGACTACTGCACTTCCACTCGCACCACCCATTGGAGGGTAACTTCAAGATGAAGGCCACTGCTGGTGACACTCACTTGGGTGGTGAGGATTTCGACAACCGTCTCGTCAACCACTTCGCGCAAGAATTCAAGCGCAAGCACAAGAAGGGTGAGTCTATCTTCTAACCTAGTTATTTACTCCGGTGCTTAATGACATCGATGCAGATCTTTCCTCCAACCCTCATGCTCTCCGTCGTCTACGGGCTGCTTGCGAGCGTGCTAAGCATACTTTGTCGTCGGCTACACAGACTTCCATTGAAATCGACTCCCTCTTCGAGGGTATCGACTTCTACACTTCCCTCACTCGTGCCCATTTCGAAGAGCTGTGCGCGGACCTGTTCCGCAGCACGCTCGAACTCGTCAAGAAGGTTCTCCGGGATTCCAAGATCGACAAGGCCAATGTCCACGAAATTTTTCTTGTCGGTGGTTCTACTCGTATTCCCCGTATCGTCAAGCTCGTGTCCGACTTCTTCAATGGCAAGGAGCCCAACAAGAGCATCAACCCTGATGAGGCTGTTGCATACGGCGCTGTCATTCAGGCTGCCATCCTTTCTGGCGACACCTCTGAGAAGACCCAAGATCTCCTGCTTCTCGATGTCTCTCCTCTATCGCTCGGTATTGAGACCGCCGGTGGTGTCGTGACCGCTCTCATCGAGCGCAACACCACCGTCCCCACTGAGACAGTCTCGATATACTTGGGCAGCCAGCCTGATGTCTTGACCAAGGCTGCTGCTTTCAGCAGCGGTCAGCTGACATCAGCTGGCCCCTCTCTGGCTGCCCCCTTTTCAAGAATTTCTACTTCTGCACTACCATCACAGCTCAGCATGGGCATCCAAGGGCTATGGGAGGTGAGCGAAATAAATCCATGGCGGTATTGACTTTGACTGGTACTGATGCCATCTGCAGCGCGTCAGCACATCCGCCGACAACCGAACACTTAAAGAGCTCGCACTGTCAGAACTGAAGACCGAATACATTGGTGGCAACCCCATAGTCAAATTGTTCAGGATCGGGATTGATGCTAGGTACGGTGCTACTCTTCTTTCACATGTCTGCAGTGAACTGACTCGTGTTGTTAGCGCATGGATGCACGGCATATGTGCCGTCTTTCAGATGAACCATGCAGGAGCTGGCAAATCACCGGAACTCCGAACACTGTTTTTTCGGCTGGGCACACTACTAAAGCTTCCCCTGCATGTGGTCTTTGTCTTCGATGGCCTGAGCCGCCTGCCAGACAAGGGTCGAACAATCAGACACAGCCCCCACTGGCTCACCCGCGACTTCCAGCGCATGCTGGAGTTGTTTGGCTTTCAGTGGACCGAGGTAAGTTTTGCTCACCTCACCTCATGAGACTGTTGTCTCACCACTCCCCAGGCCCCGAGTGAAGCCGAAGCCGAATTGGCTGCCATGAACACCCATGGTGTTATCGACGCTGTGATGACCGAGGACAGTGATGTTCTGATCTTCGGAGCTGTGTGCATAATTAGAACGTATGCCGTCATGTTTTTCTCATGCTTTTGCCATTGATTTGTCGCAGTGCGAAGAACGACAAGGACTATCTCAATGTTCAAGTGTATACGGAGGATGGTCTCGAGCATGGTGCCTCCTTGACCCGAGGAGATCGGCTGCTCATTGCCCTCCTGGTGGGCGGAGACTATGATAGAGGGGTGCCTGGTTGTGGAATTGAGATTGCTCACAAGGTTGCTATGTGCAGCAGAATTGGTGAGAATATGCTCTGCGCATTCCTGTCTATGCCGCCGGAGGAGTTCTCTGAGCGTGCGGAGGACCTCGTCGATGAACTACGCACTATGCTCACCAATGACCCCTACCATGACCTCAAGCGTCGGTATAAGGCTGTCGCAGATTGTATCCCATGCGATTTTCCACATCGTGCAGTGATCGACAAATATGTCCATCCTCCAACATCTTTTTCAGCCGCGGAGAATGTGCTACTGGACGTGTCGTCCTCCCAGCCACATCTTGCAGACCTTGCAGACTTCTGCAGGCTGCAGTTGGGCTGGGACGATGATGCCATCATTGACAAGATGCACGGGAGTGTGTGGGAGGGTGCATGTCTCCGCACCATATGCAAGGTAGGCGGCACATGTGGTTCAATTTTTATAGACTCTAACTCATGTTTTAGTTGCCCCGTCAGCATGCGGACCACACAGACCGCCGGCCGGTGTTCAAAATAATTGCTCGTGGAACGTTGATGGCATTGCGGCATGATATCGCTATTTATAATATCAAAGTCGATGGTTGGTGGTTGGCACACAACACCCTAGGCAACTCAGCTCAAGGGAAATTCTCTCCCTCGTACATGCGTCTTCCGGCAACAATACTGGATCATATGGCTCCCCAAGTAGTGCAGCAGTATATTAGTGCCTAGTGCAATCAATTGTCGTCTCCTAATCTAAATAGTGTGAAATGTGAAATGTGAAATTGTCATTAACTAGTTAGAGGCCCCTGACAATGATCTCCGTCCCGAAATTTTGAACTACCTTTGTGCCACACTCACTCGTTCGTGTTCACAAAGTATGGCACGACTCAAGAAGGATTCCGCGAAAGCCCCCCAGCTGCCAGACACTGCTCAGAAGAAAGCTGGGCGAAAGACGAGATCAGCTGCTGCGAAGACAGCTTTAGCAGACGTCCAAAAGTGTAAGGAACATGGAATAAAAACTCACCTTCAGGCAAATAACACAAGGACGAACTATGCCGGGCATGTTCGGCGTGGACGGGAATGGTTGGCAAGCCATTTCGAAACCCCGAGCTGTTCTGCTGTCAGCGAGACTTGGAGGGGTGACACGTCTGAAAACTCACTCGTTCTGTTGCCTGCAACTGCCGAAATACATGCCGACAATGACGTGTATGAGGACCCGGCCTTCAAATATGCATTTGAGAGCATCCCGAACAGATGCTCTGACAAAGCACTGGCGCTCTTCATGTCCCTGAAAGGGTTCCACGAGAACCTCAGCAAAACTACTGTCGAGAGCATCCGTTCGGCATTTAAGAAGCTGTGGGAGCTATCGTGAGTATTATCAGTACACAAATTAGAGCATACGAGCACTGACTTACATTTTAGAGATGGTGATACCTATCGTGGCAAATGGCACTTCAATGAGGCGAAGCAGCGCTGGGAAGGAAACCCTGCTGATTCTGCAGACATTTATGATGTGCTGTCATCCATCAAGCATAAGGCAAGTGCCGAGGGAGGAGATCGCACTCACTCAATGGCAATGACGAAGGACTACATGGATCGGGCATTCCGATGGCACCAGGCTGTGTGTCCACTCGAGATTGCACTACAGATGATTCAGAAGGTGATGAGTGGTGCTCGGCCTTCGGATATGCACCTGGACTTGGAAATGAGGACAAAACTTACTCGCCATCTTGAACAAGTCACGTTCGCATCGAACGGATGGACGTTATGGACAAGGTGAGATCTGATTAGCTTTTCCGCAGCACGTGCGCGATCTAACTTGCCCGCAGGTGTTTTGAGCTTGTAAAGTTGCAAAGAAAGGATATCTCACTTGATACCACTATTTTGGATGGGGTGCTCGGCGTGTACCTTGCAAACGAGACACTCACGCTGAGTAAATGCACATCATACTTCGAGATCTTTCTCGCTCACCGGAAAGGATGGCAAAAGAAGGTGGACAAGGGCCAATGGGAAGCAGATCTGAGATGTGAGTTGCTCACATTAAATCGAAGCCGGATGACTAAATGACCTCACCACTGGCAGCAAATCACTACAAGATTTATCCACGCCCCAACATGCCAGCCTGCGACAATTTCTTCTGGATGTTAGTTTGGATCAAGTGGCTTGAATCATTTCACTACGGGCGAACTCTCCAGCCGAACGACTTCATTTTTCCTGCGATGAGTGCAAATGGTGTTGTGCATCCTGGACAGCCAATCTCTCACGATACGGTACAAAAATGGATCAATGAGTCAACCGCTGGCGCTGGCATCCGTGGTAACTTCTCAACTCACTGCTTTCGTCGGGGAGGTGCGCAATATTGGTTCATGTTTGCTCCAGTGGGCCAGCGGTGGACACTCGCTAAAGTTCGTTGGTGGGGGGGATGGGCTGATGGCGAGCAGGTATGTCTCATGTTCTTATGACTGACACTTGACTGATGCAGCATTTTTTTCTCATTGTGTCTATTTTCAGCGTGATACACTCGTTCGCTACCTCCTCGACGAACTACATGCATATGAGACTGACTACAGTGATGCCCTTGCCCCCATCTCCCGCGGTGCTGATGCCTCCCTTGCTGGCGAACATGCTCTCGCCAGACCAGCATCGACAGAAGAGCTTCGCATGGTGCACGCATCCGTTTCAGCAGATGTCAACTCCCTTCGCAATGACATGCGCTCCCTAACGAGTGTTGTAGCACAGGCTGCCTGCACCACAGTAATCGCTCTCCAGCGTCTCGATTCAGGCCCCCGCTTCACCAACGTCTCTGAGTGTGCCTCCCGCACACCAACTCCACCTGTCAGAGACATATGTGCGAGAGCCGAACAGCCGGTTTTACCCAGGCCCGTCGTCAGCCACACTCTCCCTACCACCGAGCCATCCATCCGCACCTCGTCACAACAACTCTGCACCACGCTGCCCATCAGCATCACTCGGGCTTCAAGTACCCAGAAACTCCCAACACCTGGCCTTGTGATCCCTCGGGTCCCAGTCTCTCGTCCCAACGGAACCACCAGCCCGAAGCACAACTCCTGGAAGGAGATTGTCGAACACTGGCTTGTTGGCGATCGAGACCGAGGACTGACAACGCCACTGAAGGACTGGCCAAGGCACTGGTACCAAGGTGCAAATAGACGGTTTGCATCAAAGTACCACCAACGTGCAACAATCGCGCTAGAGTTCATTAATCAGTAAGTCCCTGCGCTGGTATCTACACTGCCGGCACTGCTAACCCTCTGTTTCGGCTCCAGGTACGAGTCGAACGAGGCACGCTTCCTCGCAGCCTATCCAGAGGCCGAGCTAGGGCACACGCAACTTCTGAAGGCTGTGAACAAGGCACGCGCTGCACGAGGGGACCGTATCTCTCGCAACAAGTGATACCGGTCCCGTTTTTACTACATACTATCATTGCCTTTCAGTGCTTTCACTGCTTCGCTACGATGTTTCACTGCTTTGGCTGACTCTGTACATTCCACACTCACTGCCTACTACTTAGTAGCATACTACTGATACTCTACCTTACCACTCGCCGTCGCTAATCATGCCCGCACCCCACTCGCGTTTGTTCCGTCCTGCCAGCGCATTTGTTGAAACGCTCTGTTTTTTTCAACCAAAACTCACGCCTGTCACACAAACTGGTCATGTGCCAGCGAGGTCAGCGAATCCCGCCTCGAAAAGGGAATTGATCGTGGTCACGTGCTCTCGCTTGGTGTTTTGGCTGAGCGCCACCGTAAATTTCTCGACATAAGTACATGTTACAGGGTCAATATTGACTTGGTTCCCATGATTATAATGCCCAGTCTTACCTTGCCCTATGTGCCGCATTACATTGCAGCACCTCCTACAAAGGAAAATTGACTGTGCAGAGTATCTTGCTCGATACAGAACACTGACATGTGCATTGATAGTGGAGTATGCTGACCTTGCGATCATCGACATATCGAAAGCCGCCACCGAAGAAGGTAGCGCAGCCCTCGCAATTGAATTATGGGAGGTCCTCCTCAACAACGGATTCTTCTATGTCGTGAATCATGGGTATTCGCAAGCCCAAGTGAGGCAACTCTCTTGTATCACGCAGCTTTCCCATCATGTCTCGACACAGACAGCTCGCATGTATGACATTGCGGACATGCCCTTCTAGTTCTCAGCTGCTGCCGTCAATGATGATGAGCAGCAAATTTATGTTCAACAAGGAGAGAAACTAGGTCAGTCCAAGCATATAAATTTCTGCCATACACGGTACGTAGAAATTGTACATAGTGCGACACGCGAGCGTTGAATTCGCGGAAATCAATCAATTGAATCCAGGATGTTGATGGTAAAATACGCGACCAGCTTAAACAATACTCCAGTGAGCAGGATGCGTTCAATTATCATCGGCTTGCCTCACGCCATTCTAGCCAATCGTGACGTGACCGAGCGAAGACACCCAGAAGCCCTCCGTCCTCTTCTCCCAGAGATCCAAGAGTTTAAAAAACACGATCACTTCAATGTATTATACCCTATCCTGAGGTAAACATATGTGTGCTCGGGGTGTTTGTCTGATAACATATTGTTTTTCAGGCTTATTGCACGCAGCCTCGAGCTGCCAGAAGATACACTGGTGAACAATCATGACCACGACGCCGTCGGCGAGACAGCTGGTACACACTTTTCAAGCAGTTCAAGCAGTCGCTGACTTATCGATCAGTTAGGTTCCTCAAGACGTAAGTTCTTTCTTGAATTTCTCCTCTTCACTAGTTCATGTAGTTGAGCTACCCACGAGCAGAGGAAGAAGAAATCGCAACAAATAACGTTTGGCTGAAGGGGCACACGGGTCAGTGACCTGAATCATGAACAAAACATGCTCACAGTTTTGCTGCAAGACATCGGAAGCATTACGATTCTGTGGAGTCAGCCTGTTGCTGCACTGCGAATTCAGACACGTGAAGGCGAATGGCGTTGGATGCGACATCTGGAAAATGCACTTGTAGGTGGTCACGTTCTATCTCTCGATGTATGACATAATGAGAGGCGTTACAGGTTGTCAATGCAGGCGATGCAATGGAATTCCTTTCCGGTCGGTACTACAAGGGCACGATTCACCGCGTTGTGCGGCCCCCAGTGGACCAGCGGAACTATACTCACCTTGGAGTATTCTACTTTGTCATGCCTAACGACGATGTCAAGTTGGTGCCGATCGTTGAAAGCCCAGTCTTGAAGAGAGTGGGAATTCAGAGATGCTGCGACGATAGCGAGGCACCAACTATGGAACAATGGAGGAAAGCGAGGTCAAGGGCTTATGACCATTCAAAATTGAAGGGTGGAAATGAGAAGGGCATAGAAGAAGAGATCATCGATGGGGTGGTAGTTAAGCATTACAACTGAAGCTTCGAGTTATACTTGCAGTCTAGTCGTCCTTGGGCGACGAACATCTTCTCGGCGAGAATATTGGTTTTTCATATACAAGGTCCAGTGCGAGAGGGCTAGCAAGTATTAACACGAACTAGGATGCCATGTATGGAAGGTCGAAGCGCAGGACTCAAGCAGAAATGCTCCCAGAAAGTGAGGACAACCAGATCAATGCGCCCCGTCACGATGTGCACTACCTGAATACATTCTTTAGACCGAGTGAAGCTGTTCCTTCCGAATAACCTGCGAGAAAATCTCCAAAGCTACTTCAGGCTGGTAGGCAGGCTAAAGAAAACACATGGGCATTAGTGAATATTATCATCCTGAGGCGAGGCAACCGACCACTTCGTGTCCACATTCATACACACGTCTAACAGGCAAAGCAATGAGATATGCCTTCAAAGTAGAAAGGAAAGACTCACGCGAAAGAGAAGTTGTCAATGTTCTGTACAGCCGCCACGGGCTTGCCATCCATCGTCACATTGGTGAGTGGGGTATTATGGAGCGTCTCATTGCCATACCAATCCATTGCTAGGACTACCGCATGGACCTGTTAACCAGCATAAATAATTTAGCGGTGTTGGCGTTAAGATACGTGACACCCTACCCCAAGCCAGTTGGAGCTGGAATCGACGAGAAGCGTCAAGATAACGTCAGATGTCATGACAGCCGGAAAGCGAACTCAATATCTGTATCTCCAGCCTGTTTTTCCCCAGTAAATTAGCAGACAACGAAGTAGACATTGAGGCACGCACCCACATCAAAATCCTCATCCCAGAGTTCGCCAATGCCGATAGCTGGGGCAGCCATGTCCTAGCGTCCTGTAACAGGAATCCACATTTAACACTTGGGGAAAGAAATTAGACAAAACCTACGTCGCCTGTACTTGCAAGCTTATCATAGGGTGGGTATGGGCATTCCTTGTATGTGACCTGAGCACCAATCTTCTTCATGACATCCTTCTCTCGCAAATAATCCACGTAGTATTCATGGGGGAATAAAGAAGACGAGTTTTGCCGCAAATCATGGGTGTCGTAACCGTTCACAGCAGGGGCGAAGAGATAGTCAATCTGAAAGTGTTAGGTGACGCCCGTAGAGATAGCACTGATGGTTTGTTCCTTACGCAGTATTGATCGGCATCCGCGCAAATCTTGTTTGAGCTGGTGGAATTTCCAGCAGCGTAACATGCTTTCTCTTGCGCTATGCAACCATCGTGGCGGTAGAGGGAATCCGACATGTTCTTGAGTACGTCATCCGGCTGGAGTTGTCCATATCCAGGGGCATAGGTCGCAAAGGTTAGGTATGAGATGCTATGAATGAGCGGATCGATCCAGCCGCTGCGAATGCTCATTCGACAGAGTCATCAAGCAAGTCAAGAAAGCGACTTACTTGTTAATCATTAGAGCGCTAACAACGATTGGAACGGCATGGATCGCCCCGCTAGCGATCAAGGCATTTTTCTCTTCAAAGTAGGTCACAAAACTGGGTGCATAGTGACCACCAAAGCCTTCTGTGGAAAAGATGAATCTGAGCCAGACATGAGCAATCGTTCACGATCACCGAGTTAAGCGACCAACTCTCGGCTGGAATACTTCGAAAACAGCTGGCTCTCAAACAAAACCTGAAATGCAGTCCATACAAATGGCGCAGCCTCTTCCGTGGTATATACCAGATCGGTACCATAGGAGAATCCGGTCCCGATTGGCTGGTCGATGTAGATCACTGGATGAGAAAGTCAGCACTTGCGACGAAACTGGAGAGCTACGTGCTACACACTGTTGCTAATATTATTCCAGCTGTAGAGACCCGTGTCGGGTTAGCATGCGAAGACGTCTACAATCCTGACATACCTGTAGGGATTAAGAGTGGTCGAATTATGGTCGGCATTCACTGAGCATGGCCCGTTTTCTGTACAACATGGGAAACAGAATAAAAGCCAGTTAAACCAATCAAACCTTGGAACATCCCCATCATAGAAGAACATGCAGTGCCGCCATCCAACCTGCGAGAGCATGTCAGAGGTACCACTAGACTCGATAAAGTGATCCAGATCACCTACCATAGGGTAAATGGGGCTGTTTTAGGGGAGTTTCTAGACTCAAAGAACCAGAACCACTATTTGCTATGTGTGAGTTTTGTAATATCAGGAGTACCATAGCGCACAAAGACGTACCATGGACATGTTTGTTCCAACGTCAATGTAACCAGAAATTTGCGTGACACCTGGAGTCGTTTCGCATATCCCTGAGTTCTTAACATAGCGAATGCCAGTTGCATCGTGAACCTCGGATTGGATCTCGATGTGCCCTGCCTCTGAAGTGTCGAAATCATCCTCTACAACAGAGACGGCGCAAGTTATGAATGCGCCAGCTAATAATACAATACCGGCTCGGATGAACGTTCTGAGAAACATGTCAACGCGCGCTGGTGTTGAGAAGTCTTCGCGGCTAGGACGTCCAGGTACTTATACAGTACCAGACACTCTGGCCAGATATCAGGCGATCACAGGCAAGTGCACATATAGCGGCAGGAAAAATGAAACTCCAAACATTCGAAATACAAGCGCTGGCATTCCCGTCGAACATTTGCCAACGAATATCGACCCTAATGAGAACCAGAACGTGAGAACATCAGGGTGATTAGTACAAAAACTTTCGGAAGTACAGCGTGGCCAGATGAAAGAGCCTGAGAATCGCAATATGGACTACATTTTGCCTGGTGTCAGAAGAAACCGAAAGCACACGGGGTAGTGTTATTCGCATCAACTAGTGCACTGTCGTCGTGTCCGTAAGCGTGCACGACAACGGCCTTGAACGCAACGAAAGGTTGCACATCACAGATGGATGGAAAGGAAATATCTACGACGAGTTATGTATGTGCATGAATGGGAAGCAGATCACTCACCGAAAAGCTCATCTCTGTGATCGAGCAGCTGCCAATAAATCCTCCGTGGCCTAGCATTTGACCAAGTTCAGTCTCTAGTGATTATCCAGGTGACATATCTGTTGATCTGTAAGCCGGTAATGAGTACTGGAATCACACCCGCTATTCTCTGCAGAAGGCTTTACATCTCCCCGAGCTACAGAGCTGTCGGATGATAGCACTCCAGCGTCTCCGTTTTTTTTTTTTGAAAAAAGGAAGAAAAAAAATCGAACTTTTGTCCGTTGGGATCGTAGACCACATGTTGGACATAACTGTTACAGCGTTTCCTCGAGTCGACATTGATAGATATGTAAATGCCTGCGGATATAGCGTGAAGACAATGAAACGGATCCCAAGGTCGTATGGAGTGGCCCACCTTCAAGTCTGATACATTGACCCTCCAAGCTACCAAGCATGATAGTGCAATGAAGCAAATGATAAGCGACAGAGGCTCGAGGATGGGTTGAGTAGTGGGGTATAGAATATGGTGACTGTGGATGAAGTCCAGGCGGCGAGAGGCAGAGGAGAAATGAGTAAGGATGCGACCCCAGTGTGTGATGATGGTTCGGCAGGCTCAAAGCGCCCTGCAATGTTGATCTAGCCCTGCCACTCTTATGGGGAAAGTTGTTCTTGGCTTTTATTAGTCAATACTAGCATACTATAAGGCAAAATGTAGAACTCAGTGTACTTCATAGCGCAAACAACACAAACTGCTGAAAACGACATCAAGTGCACAGAAGAACCGATCCCTTCTATATCACTATGCCATTGAGTTGATGACATAACAGTACAACGAGTGACGAAGAAAATGTGAGCATGAATGTGAGTAACGTGGAGTCAGAGTGGGGATTACCGTACTCAGGCTAGGCCTGATGCAGCGGACAGTACAACGACCGATGAAAAAAAAAAGTAAACGTGAATGGGCACAACAGCGTGTTGGCTGCAACGAGCCAGCGCTGAGCTGCGAGAGAATAAGTACCTGTGCGTCATTTTCTGATTCGTCCAGTCCACATGGTGCAGTCCTTATGATATCGGTGGGGTGCGCGTATCGGAAGGACGAAATATTCGACGCACACCGGTGTTTGCTGAGGCTTTACCAAAGTTTGTCCCGCTCATTGCAAATGTTCGGCATGACTTCTAGCTCATCTGCTACAGGCCAATCCATACAATCCACTCCCGCTCGTAGGACTATCAGAAGGGATATGAAAATTCAACCACTGAGCCCGTAGCGTCTGAATTGATCTTCGCATGGATCTGTGGACTCCTCTACCGTGCTGCACTGGATGGCAATGAAGTTGTTCAACTGCTTGGATCTTGAGGTTACATGTAGAGACGATTGATCAGGATCATCGGGGATATGTCAATGACCAAGGAACTTGCTGTCCACGGCAAGGATATGAAGAGAGAACATTGTTCAACACCGGAGCTATCAGCGACAAGTAGTATCCGGTCGCCGTGAACGTAAGTGATGTTTCGTGAATGCATGTATCAGAGCTAATTTTTCTTGTAGGCTAAGCTCCAGAAGAGGCTTGCTGGGGACGCCACTGCTAACCCTCGAGCGCTTTGTGTCGTGCATGGCGATGTATCCTGCCTTTGTAATTCGTTACAGGAACGGTGTATTCTACATTTCCCTGCGGCGTGCAGCGCGTGAGCATCGTCGTGGACTCATATACCAATTTGAATGAGGGCAGGTGGCGCATCTCAGCAGCTAGTTTGCATGTTATTAAAAGTATGAGCATCTTCAAGTTGGCTCTGATTTCCTTTTCAGCTTCCATCGATCGGTCGGGCAGAAGAACTTGAAGACTAAGATCGTTCCGGTTTTACCCCGACGTTTCCTTGCTCGCAAACGTCAGAAATGCTAACCTCTTGCTTTTGTGTCAACGTTTAATAACGTTAACGCTCCCGCTCTGCAGACTCAATCAAAGGAGGCTTGGTTCTACGTCAAGTGTATTATTGGCAACGCTCTCTTGTGCCATCTTACTATATTATTATGATGCGGTGACTTCGATCTTGTTCATTCTTTAGATTCATCGAGTTAATCATACAATCCCAGTCGACAACGTGGCTGCACACGACTGGGCGCGATCTAACTTCGCTATCTGAACGACAATATAAAAGAGGAAATGACGGAGTTGAGGTGGAGCCTGTACGTGGCATCGACGGATTGATTATGCGGAAACAAACCGTTCCTCCATTAATATTGTGGAGAGGTATGTCCATTTCAAATAGCATCTGGGTGTTCATTCAGAAAGTGTTCAATAGCTCATGAATCTCTGCATGACCTCGGTTGTCACTCGCAGTAGTTCCATCCTAGAGGCCCACGTGATGTTTCGAAGCTACGGTTTCCCGAATGCGTGCCAGTCAAGGGGTCCTTGGAACGGTGTTCCCATGGACCGGCGAACATAGATGAAGTGTACTGCCAGCGATTTGCCTTTGTTGTGTGCGTGACCATGCAACCATGACCCGCGTTTTCCCTAAATCAGGTTGACAAGGCCCCAAAAGCGTATAAGGACGTGTTACAGGGTTAATGTTGACTTCTGTTCCTTGGTGCCCTGGATTACGATGCCCAGTCTCACCTTGCCCTACGTGCCGCATTATGTTGCAGCACCTCCTACGAAGGAAAATTGTCTGTACAGAGTCCTCTGCTCACACAGAACACTGACATGTGCATTGACAGTGGAGTATGCTGACCTTGCGATCATCGACATTTCGAAAGCCGCCACTGAAGAAGGTCGTGCAGCGCTCGCAATTGAATTAAGGGAGGCGCTCCTCAACAATGGGTTCTTCTATGTCGTGAACCATGGGTATTCGAAAGCCCAAGTGAGCCAATTCTCTCATACCATGCAGATTTTTCAATCATACCTCGACCCAGACAGCTCGCATGTTTGACATTGCGGATGTACCCTTCTCGGCCGTCACTGATGAGGAGAAGCAAACTTATGTTTCAACACGGAGAGAAACTGGGTCAGTCCAAGGATATACATTACTGCAGTACACGGTACGTAGTAGTTGTGCGTTTTATTCACGCAAATCAATTGAATTCAGGATACCGACGGTAGAGTGCGCGACCAGCTTGAACAATACTCCAGTGAGCAGAATACTTTCATTTCGTTGACTCGTCCCACACCATTATAGCCAATCGCGATGTGACCGAGCGAAGACACCCAGAAGCCCTCCGTCCTCTTCTCCCAGAGATCCAAGAGTTTAACAAACACAATCACTTCAACGTGTTGCATCCTATCCTGAGGTAAACGCTTATCGGTGTGCTCGGGATGTTTCTCTGATAGCATATTGTTTTCTCAGGGTTATTGCACGCAGCCTCGAGCTGCCGGAAGATACGCTAGTGAACAACCATGACTATGACGCCGTCGGCGAGACAGCTGGTACATACGTTTCAAGCAGCTCATGCCGTCGCTGACTTGTCGATCAGTCAGGTTCATCAAGTAGTGAGTTCTTCCTTGGATTTCTACTCTTCACAAGTTCATGTAGTTTAGCTACCCACGAACAGAGGAAGAAGAAACCGAAACAAAGAACGTTTGGTTGAGGGGACACACAGGTCAGTGACCTTGATCACGAACAAAACATGCGCTTACAGAGTCACCAAGACTTGGGGAGCATTACGATTCTGTGGAGTCAGCCTGTCGCTGCACTGCAAATTCAGACCAGTGAAGGCGAATGGCGTTGGATCCGTCATCTGGAAAATGCACTTGTAGGTGGTCACGTTCTATCTCTCGACTCATGACATAACGAGAGGCGTTACAGGTCGTCAACGCAGGTGATACAATGGAATTCCTTTCCGGCGGGTACTACAAGGGCACGATCCACCGCGTTGTGCAGCCCCCAGTGGACCAGCGGAACTATACTCGCCTTGGAGTATTCTACTTTTCCATGCCTAACGACGATGTCAAGTTGGTGCCGATGGTTGAAAGCCCAGTCTTGAAGAGGGTGGGAATTCAGAGACGTTGCGACGATAGCGAGGCACCAACTATGGAACAATGGAGGAAAGCGAGGTCAAGGGCTTATGACTATTCAAAATTGAAGGGCGGAAATGGGAAGGACATAGAAGAAGAGATCATCGATGGGGTGGTAGTTAAGCATTACAACTGAAGCTTCGAGTTGTACTTCCAGTCTCACCATCCTTGGGCGACGAACATCTCCGCGAGAATATATAAGGTTCAGTGCGAGAGGGCTAGCGAGCGTTAACACAAGGACGTCATCAAAGCCGCTGCGGAAGCGCGGTTCAATGCCAATAGCATATGTCTATCTTGAGGTGTAGAAGAATGGGTGGAAGGTGCGAGTCGACTCGTACTCAAGCAGGCCTCGGTGATGCTGCAAACACCTAAATTCGAATACAGAGTAGACAACAACACGAGCGAGAATGCGACAAGATACCACAAGAGTGACATGGTAACCTACAAAACCTGAAGCAGCGAACGGAAGAGAATGGAATATCAACGACTTGGAGATCTGTACGAGATGAAAGCAATACGACATCATAGAACTACACACCAATATGCACGAAAACAATTTTCTGCTCGAGCGGTATTTTTTTCTTCACGGCGTTGGTAGCATAGTTGAGTGCCAAGGCTGCCCTTGTACAGTCAACGACACCCTCCTTCTTGAACATATTCTCGTAAAAAGCTTCGACGACGTGTTCTGCGACAGCGTCGTCGACCCCCCAAAGAGTACCAATGACGCTCTTGAACCCGGAAAACTGCAGACCAGCAGCGAGGTGGATGACTTCGTCTGGTGTCTCCTCATCGCCGACGGCGGTATGACATGCCGATAAAAACGCAAATTCAGCCTGCGGAGCATCATTCTCCATGATGTCCAGCAGCGTGAGAGGTTTATCTCTCATTGCGAAGCGTGAATTATAAGGCTGCTCACGGTCCTGCTTGCCGTGACAAGCGAGGTGCGCCCAGGTGTTGCATCGTAAAGCATCAAGTGCACCTGCCTGTGTAGCATTGTCACCAGAAAGAGTGGTGAACTTGACACTGGGGGGAATGAGTTTATGGACAAGCTCGAGCTCACTGTCGACAGCAGCGAGCACCGTGCCTTGCCCAGCACCTGGTTGACTTTGCCCAATTGCCACGAAGGACGGAGGGGCCACGCGGGTCTTCATCATCTGTCGAGACCTGATCAAAGCTGACAGTGTTGGCGTATACGAGCAGACATAAAGATCCTCCAGGCATGGTTCCTTCGTGCGAAAGGGGTGAGCTGCATGGAGAGGAATGGATGTGAAGGCTGCTGTGGGACACAGCCATATTCGAGACCGGCGCTGCAATTTCAGATCATGCTGGAGGACATTAACAATAGGTAGCATGATCACGTCCCATACTTTCCGCAAGAGTACCCGCAAATCCTTCCTCGGCTCCGTTGGGCCCATAAGACCTGCATGCCGTATCTCCCTGGTGAAGTCGTTCTTGAGCATCTCGAGATGTTCGAGAGTAACAGACGGGAAGGGAACATGGCGGGGCCCTCCTGATGTCGGGACAATAACAGCATTGCACGAGTAGCAGCTTGCAATGAGGATGATAACTGGGCCATGGCTCGCTGCCGCTTGCAAATCTTTGTACAAAGGTGGGAGCAGGAATCGTGAGAAATCTTGAACATTGCGAATTTTTGCCACCACAGCTTCCCATTTCTCCGTAAGTCTCCTGTACTCTCTTGCTGCTACATCAGCAGCAGCTCTGTCGGTGATGGCTGCAGAGCCCTGAGCAGCGGAAATGTGCTGACTGAGCTCCGAGAACTTGTGAGCCAGTTTCAGGTTTGCTGATTCAAGATCTTCAAGCGGAGTCTTAAGTCGGGAGGCCAGCGACCACTGCTGGCCACGGCCCTGCTCCGCGAGTTCAACGGCTCTTTGTAGGTCATGATGGCGCATGGCACACGACGCGGCATCTACAGGGAGTGTTCTGGCATAACGGAAGGCAGCGGCAGCTTTGCGCCGCGAAGTGGTGGATGATCGTGTGGTGAGATGAGCATCAAGAAGCTCTAAAAATGTTGCGTAGGCTTCCAGTGCAGACTCATTATCATGCTCCTCCGCTACAACAGTCCAGTTAGATGCTGCAATAATGCGTGGCGGCAAGCCTGCAGTGGGATGTCTTGATGCCAGTCTGAAATTCTCCACTGCAAGTGACAAATCAGTAGAGTTGTGTTGCATCTCGTAGCGAGACAGATAGGCCTCCTGCAGCCATGCGTAGCTGGTGCATCTATCGGGGTGCAGCAGAGGTAAAGCCGCCAATGATTCTTGGCAGAGACTAATGGCTTCTTCAATATCTTCGTTCTTCTGAGTTTGCTTGAAGCGAGAGCAGAGTGCCGAGCTCAAATTGAAAAGATGTCTATGGCGCTCTAGATCGTCATGTCGCGTTAACTGAAGGGATTCGCGATACAGATTTATGGCCTCGTTAAGATCCTCGCCGCCATCCAATTTGTCATATCTGATTTTGAGCGTGATGGCAAGGTTGTGAAGCATGGTGTCACGACGTGGATGCCCAGGTGGGCACAATGCCAGTGCCTCGCGAGTGAGGCTGATGGCTCTGCTGATGTCATTAATGTCACCATGTTTCTTGAAACGCATGCAGAGGGCGCCCCCTAGGCTCATTAATGATTCATGACGAGATCCATGCCCAACAGGGCGCAGGTCCAGTGATTCTTCATGCAGAGAGATGGCCTCGTCTAGATCATCAGGTCTGCCTTGGTGATCGAAGCGTTTACGGATAGAAAAGGCTAGGTTATGCAAGTAGTCATTACGGCCAGGGTGTCCCTCGGGGAACAGAGAAAGGGCTTCGCGACGAAGTTGTATACTCTCGTCTATATCCTCTATGCTGCCCAATTGTCCGAAAGATGTGTCGAGTGCCTTTGAGAGCTCAGTGAGGGCTATTGGACGGCGGTGATGACCCAGAGGACATAACTCGAGCACGATTCGTCGAAGTTGGATGCCTTCATCAGATGTGTCTGTCGGAAGATTGTTGCACTCCGCGATCACATAATCGGCACCATTCTTCCCTACCGCGATGCTATGAAGATAGGTGCCCTCGGGACAGAAAGGCAGTAGCTCATGGTAGAGTCGGGCGGATTCGCGCATATCGGCGGTGGTACGTTGATTGCTGTAGCGCCAGCACAGCGCTAAGGTGAGGTGGTGGAGAGATAAGGGATGATCGGGGTGACCCTTCGGACGCGATGCAAGGGCATCGCGGAATAGAGAGGCGGTAGAGTCAATGTCTTGAAGATCCTTTCTAACATAGCCTTTAAGGCGGGCCCACGAAAGGTTAGTGAGTGCGGCTGCATGGTCGGGATGGCCGACCGGACACCGGTCTAGAACCCCCTGAAAATGCTCCACAGCATCGTTCAAATCAGAGACGCTCTTGCTGGTCACGTATTTGGTAAAATTCGTGTGTCCTGCATCCGTATCTCGAGCAGTCTCGCAGTCGATGATGGACTACAGTTTGCATTCTATCAGAAAAAGCCAACAGTATAGAGGCTGAGTCACTCACATCAAACAGTTCACCGTCGTCGTTTTTGCAATCATGCACGGAAGTGGCTTTCAGCGTGAGAGAAGGACAGACGCCTTGAATGGGCGGGAAGGACATATCTACGACCAATGAGGAGATGCAGATGAATGTGAAGCAGATCACACACCGAAAGGCTCGACTCCATGATCGAGGAGCTCATTCGAGAAGATACCAAGTTCTCCAATGAGTTCTCCCTGCCCTAGCATTCGACCGAGTTCGAAGGATGCACGGATCTCCAGTGATAATCTAGGTGACACATCTGTTGATCTGCAAGCTGACGATGAGTACTGGAATCGCGTCCGTGAGTCTCTGTGGAAGGCCTTACAAGGTCACGCTATTCCCCCAAGCTACGGAACTGTCGGATGATAGTACTCGGACAGCTGACTTCCAGCGTCTCGTCTCATCGAGTTTGATAGACACGTGAATGCCTGCAGGTATGCGGCCGGAAGGGACATTGAGATTTTTTCCGCTTGTGACTGCGGATAGAACGAGAAGATCATGAGATAGATCCAAGGTCATATGAAGTAGCTCACCTTCGAGTCTAATATATTGGCCTTCCAAGCTACCGGACATGATGGCGCAATGAAGCAAATGACGAGAGACGCGGATGGGCTGAGTGGTGGGACTAGAAGGGGCGATTGGATATGGGGACTGTGGATGAAGTTTAGGTGAGAGGGAGAGGATAAAGCGAGGGCATGCTACACGTGTATTTCCATGCGGTCGATGGCTGTCCAGCACGATAGACGCTGGTCTGATTGCACTGACTGAGCGCTAAGACCAAACTAAGACGCAGACGGCTGCAGGAGAGACTCCGCTAATGAAGTGGACAAATATTGTCGTGATGAGTCGTATCAGCAAAAGTGGCCTACGATGGGCCAGAATACTGGTACGGAGCAGTACTCATGCGAGTCTCCTTCAATAAGAGTGGGACGCTCTCAGCTGTATCACTCATACTATCCATTTACCGCACTATAACGCAAAACGTAGAATCTAGTTTATTTCATGGCGCTAACAATACGAACCATTCTATGCGAGTGTTAAGCTGATGCCATGGGGGAGAATGAACGAGAGTCAGAGCGTCGTGGAAACAAAGGCAATGGTTTATGAGAGTATGACAGGTCGAAATTCGGTCGAATATAAGATGAGATAGCGTGACAGTACATGTACAACGAAAATGTGGAGGTGAATGTGACTTGGAGAAAGCGTGGCCTAGGGACAGAGACGAGACTTTGAACATAAACAACCTGCAAGTGGTTGCAACAAGCCAGCGTCTAAAGTTCCTGAGGTACGAGAACCTGCGCGACTCTTTCACTTGGGCAGTGCCGGAGTGAAAGGCGCCGAGACACGAGTACTATGGCAAAATATGCTGCAGCTCGCACATTGGAACGGGCTTCCGTCGTGCAACGTTATGAAGGATAGTTGACAGTCCTTTAGGCCTTGACTATAGATTGAGCGGAAGAACAAATATTCGTGGGTGGGCGGACGTTGCACCGGTGTTTGCCGAGTTTACTTGGGCTCTTGCACGCCCTCTCTCAACCAGTCTACGTATCTTGATAGTTCTTGTTCCCTTATCCTATTGACCGTCTTACTCTCTCATGAATCCACATCAGCTCTTCCCACTTCCGACAATACACTTCCCCAAATGCAGAGATCCGCATTTACCCTCCTAGTATCTCGACCCTTCCATGTGTACTTCAGCACATGAATTCTGAGCACACCAGGCTGCACCTTTGCATAATCACTGAAACACAGCATCCACTCCCTCTCACTCAGGATTCTGCCTGCCAACGCGTACTCGAACACTTCCCCATCCTCAGTCGGATCTGAGCCTCCCCCATCAGATCACGCTGACCATACCAGAACTAAGCATTTAGTGCTGGTGTGGAACCGACCTCTCCGCCTAACGGGTGTAGAAGGAATGTGCCTACCCCCCGCGCATTTGCTGATAGCTAGCTTCAGATATCATCAATTCTCCCATCGGGCGGTCGCATCGTCCTTATAGATGCCCCTCTGTATTCCTGTCTCCTCTGCTCGGATATTGCCTTCGATCTTTCATCTCTCCTCATCTTTACTCCTGATATAATACATGCATGCCAGGAAAATGTCCTGGGGCTCATTCTGGAAACCGTGAACTTCGCATCAATATCTTGGTTGAAGTTCGTTCCGCTGGTGGCGAGTAGTATTGATTATACTAGAGCGTTGGTCCTCTTCCGTCTGACGACCCAGCGCATGAACAAGTAACAGAGCAGTGAAGAATTCAAAGCGCATAATGCCAGGACAAACCCCATATATAAGTCTTCTCTGTTACGGTTCTGCGAGGGAAGGACACATCTACACACTTATCAGATGCACGGAATGGGGAGCAAATGCATGTATCACCGAAAGGCTCATCTCCACATATGATCAAGCAGCTCGTATTCATGAAGTTTCAAGTTTGCCGATGAGAACTCTGTGGACCGTGGCCTAGCACTTGACCGCTCGAGTTCAAAGGACGCCCTGATGGGCCCCAGTGATAATCCAGGCGATGCATCTGGTGATCTAGACGCCAAAGATCAGTCCTCGAGTCGCATTCACAAGTCTCGGTCAAATGCTTTCAAGTTGTAGGACTGCAAATATGTCGTATGATGGGACTCGATGCTGATTTCCAGCGTCTTTTCGAGTTGACATTGATCGACATCTTGCCGAGCAGGTACCCAGGTCATGGGGCGGCCTTAGATTGGCCCTCCAAGCTAACCCGCATGAAGACCCGATGACAATCGGTCGACACAGATGGTGGGCGGCAGGACAATAACGCAGTGTAGATGTGCAGTCAACTTAGGCATTGATAAAGGATGCTGCTCGGGTGAGCAGCATGATAATGACAAAGGCGTTGCACTCGGAAGGAAGTCTCCCCTAGGCGGACCAGACAGAAGAAAGACGTCATTCACTAGGTGAGGGTGAAAGTGTTACTAGGAGAAAAATGGATAGTGTTCGGAGTACATAAAATAGGGCTAAACATTCCAACCAAAGTCTAAAAATCTATCCTCGTGCACAACGCCCAAGGAGGATGAAGCTTGAAATAACAGGAGAGATAGTCTTCCACGACCAAACACCAGAAAGGATCAAGGGCAAAATGGAAGCATAGATGTGCGAATCCAAGCACTGGCCTTTCATCCTGCGGTGCGTTAACACGGCACAAGGATTTTGGATTTTCTCGGGCATGTGTCGAAGCGAAGGGGCGAGAGGAAGGGAAACAAGGACCCACGACAAAGAATTCCGCGATCGAAGGAATGTAAACGAGAAACCTGGCGAGAATAAAGCATCGACCACTCTAAAGAAAACTCACAGCTGGTGTATGACGTTCACGCCTTCCACTCATGCGGGGAATGAATAATGAATTGTCATCGTTCAGTTGCATACAAATCCAAGACATGGCTCTATATCACGATGAACGTGTGTTCAAAAAGGGGAACGTACGTAGGTGTACGCGCTAGTCTCTGTTCAAGCTGAAAGCACGTCCTTGATCTGTGTCGCAGGAATTGTTTCAGCATAGGCCCTTCTTTTCAGACGGGCATGCGTAGCCTGCTCAAATGCATAGGCAATGCTAATAAGACTGAATTCGCTGTACCCGGTGCCTATGAAGGCTATTCCGAAAGGAAGCCCGGGAGCTTGTGTGTGCAGTGGCGCAGCGGGCAATGGCAATATCTCAACATTATCTGGCTGGAAGCCCAGCGGAACTAAGCGTTTGATTTAGTCAAATGAACTTTCATCAAAGTGGTGAATCTCACCCGAGATTATAGGGTATCCAGAAATTGCTGCAGGTTTTGAGGAGAGCCCTAAACAAAATTTGAGATTCCAAAATCGACGCAAGTATATGTTCGTACATACCGTCAGCAGGAAGAATGATTGCATCCAATTTGTATTTTTGGAGAGTTGCATCAACGCCTCGTGTACGGCCTAGATCGAAATCTTCAGCCAGAGCTGCATAATAAGCATCGGTTTTTTCCGTTGCTTCAGCCTCGATGAACCTTGCAGGAAGAGTGAGAAACTCCATAGCACTACCAACACATATACCTACCTATCCTGATTGCCGTGGTATGGTGATATGAGTTCCAAATCCGCGTGAGTCTTGTTGAAGTCGATCAAATCCGCGAGGTTCTTTACGCCAGTCGGAACTTTGAGTAACCCCGAAATATAGTTGGTCACATCGACCTTGAAGTCTGTCTTTAGCACAAGCGATTCTGCTTGCGACACTTTCATCTCCTCGGCACAGGGCAAGTCAGCTGGATCTACGATCTCCGCACCGAGTGCCCGGAAGGTTCTCTAATGAAGCGTTGAAAGCTTCTCGGATCACTTCACCATCGCGGAGGAACATCCGCGGCACTCCCAGTCGCTTGCCTTTCAGGGCGTTAGGATCAAGCGCTTTCATGTAGTCAGGGAGGACACCGGGCTGGTGCAACGTGGCTTCATCTCGAGGATCTGGCCCGGCGATGACGGAGAGTAGGAGGGCTGCATCCGCAACTGACCGACACATTGGCCTAGCTGTATCTTGATGTGATGAGATAGGCATCACTAAAGAGACTCAACCAACTGTCAAGACAGGTTTGGAAAAGAAAATACCTCCTGCTCGAGAAACCAGCCCTACAGTGGGCTTAAAGCCCACTACATTGTTCTTGCTGCTTGGAGAAACAATGGAACCATCCGTTTCCGAGCCCAGAGAGCCAGCAGCAAGACCTATGGCCATCGAAACCCCACTTCCGGAGCTCAACCCAGACGCATCACCATCCGGGTAATAAGGGCAAAGAGTCTGACGTTAGGAACCACATGCGATCATGCCACTCAATTGTATCTGCCGATCTCATCAAATCAAAGACGGACGACGACATTCTTAAGTGCTTACATGAAAATTTCAAACACTACGCTGCAGACTACTGCACTGCAAATAAGCTCTCGTTGATCACAGGAAAGGCTAAGGGTAAGATTGACCCGCAGGTCGCTCGCAGGGAAGCACGGAAGAGAATGGCAAGACAAATTTTCAACTTGATGACGTCGTCACTTGACTAAACTTTAAATCAAAAACTAGAGGAACGAGTCAGTTCACGGACGAAATCCAATCTAACAAGTATGCAGTGAGACTTTGCCTTCACCTTGCCATATCCGAGCACCGACGAGAGTGTGCAATCAGAAGACGACTATGGAGGTATCGATCCAGACACTGATGAGGAGAAAGATCTTTGTAAGAAGCCTACAAAAGTCAAGGGTAAGCGAAACATCAGTAAATCCCCGAGTTCCTTTTCGTCCCTTAGATTACTTAAATTATTGATATTGTGAAGAGGTATGTCTTACCTTGCCCTACGTGCCGCATTACGTTGCAGCACCTCCTACGAAGGAAAATTGTCTGTACAGAGTCCTCTGCTCACACAGAACACTGACATGTGCATTGACAGTGGAGTATGCTGACCTTGCGATCATCGACATTTCGAAAGCCGCCACTGAAGAAGGTCGTGCAGCGCTCGCAATTGAATTAAAGGAGGCCCTCCTCAACAATGGGTTCTTCTATGTCGTGAACCACGGGTATTCGAAAGCCCAAGTGAGCCAATTCTCTCATACCATGCAGATTTTCATACCTCGACCCAGACAGCTCGCATGTTTGACATTGCGGACGTACCCTTCTCGGCCGTCACTGATGACGAGAAGCAAACTTATGTTTCAACACGGAGAGAAACTGGGTCAGTCCAAGGATATACATTACTGCAGTACACGGTACGTAGCAGTTGTGCATCGCACAACACACAGGCGTTTTATTCACGCAAATCCATTGAATTCAGGATACCGACGGTAGAGTGCGCGACCAGCTTGAACAATACTCCAGTGAGCAGAATACTTTCATTTTCGTTGACTCGCCCCACACCATTATAGCCAATCGCGATGTGACCGAGCGAAGACACCCAGAAGCCCTCCGTCCTCTTCTCCCAGAGATCCAAGAGTTTAACAAACACAATCACTTCAACGTGTTGCATCCTATCCTAAGGTAAACGCCTATCGGTGTGCTCGGGATGTTTCTCTGATAGCATGTTTTCTCAGGGTTATTGCACGCAGCCTCGAGCTGCCGGAAGATACGCTAGTGAACAACCATGACTATGACGCCGTCGGCGAGACAGCTGGTATATATTTTCCAAGTACTTCATGCCGTTGCTGACTTATCGATCAGTCAGGTTCATCAAGTAGTGGGTTCATCCTTGGATTTTTACTCTTCACAAGTTCATGTATTTTAGCCACCCACGAACAGAGGAAGAAGAAATCGAAACAAAGAACGTTTGGTTGAGGGGACACACAGGTCAGTGACCTTGATCACGAACAAAACATGTGCTTACAGAGTCACCACTGAGACTTGGGGAGCATTACGATTCTGTGGAGTCAGCCTGTCGCTGCACTGCAAATTCAAACCCGTGAAGGCGAATGGCGTTGGATCCGTCATCTGGAAAATGCACTTGTAGGTGGTCACGTTCTATCTCTCGACTCATGACATAACGAGAGGCGTTACAGGTCGTCAACGCAGGTGATACAATGGAATTCCTTTCCGGCGGGTACTACAAGGGCACGATCCACCGCGTTGTACAGCCCCCAGTGGACCAGCGGAACTACACTCGCCTTGGAGTATTCTACTTTTCCATGCCTAACGACGATGTCAAGTTGGTGCCGATGGTCGAAAGCCCAGTCTTGAAGAGAGTGGGAATTCAGAGACGTTGCGACGACAGCGAGGCACTAACTATGGAACAATGGAGGAAAGCGAGGTCAAGGGCTTATGACCATTCAAAATTGAAGGGTGGAAATGAGAAGGGCATAGAAGAAGAGATCATCGATGGGGTGGTAGTTAAGCATTACAACTGAAGCTTCGAGTTATACTTGCAGTCTCACCATCCTTGGGCGACGAACATCTCCTCTGCAAGAATATATAAGGTTCAGTGCGAGAGGGCTAGCGAGTGTCAACACAAGGATGTCATCAAAGTCGATGCGGAAGCGCGGTTCAATGCAAATAGCATACGTCTATCTTGAGGTGTAGAAGAATGGGTGGAAGGTGCGAGTCGACTCGTACTCAAGCAGGACTCGGTGATGCGGCAAACATCTAAATTCGAATACAGAGTAGACAACAACACGAGCGAGAATGCGACAAGATACCACAAGAGTAACATGGTAACCTACAAAACTTGAAGTAGTGAGCAGAAGAGAATGGAATATCAACGACTTGGAGATCTGTACGAGATGAAAGCAATACGACATCATAGAACTACACACCAATATGCACGAAAACAATTTTCTGCTCGAGCGGTATTTTTTTCTTCACGGCGTTGGTAGCATAGTTGAGTGCCAAGGCTGCCCTTGTACAGTCAATGACACCCTCCTTCTTGAACATATTCTCGTAAAAAGCTTTGACGACATGTTCTGCAACAGCATCGTCGACCCCCCAAAGAGTACCAATGACGCTCTTAAACCCGGAAAATTGCAGACCAGCAGCGAGGTGGATGACTTCGTCTGGTGTCTCCTCATCGCCGACGGCGGTATGACATGCCGATAAAAACGCAAATTCAGCCTGCGGAGCATCATTCCCCATGATGTCCAGCAGCGTGAGAGGTTTATCTCTCATTGCGAAGCGTGAATTATAAGGCTGCTCACGGTCCTGCTTGCCGTGACAAGCGAGGTGCGCCCAGGTGTTGCATCGCAAAGCATCGAGTGCACCTGCCTGTGTAGCGTCGTCGCCAGAAAGAGTGGTGAACTTGACACTGGGGGGAATGAGTTTATGGACGAGCTCGAGCTCACTGTCGACAGCAGCGAGCACCGTGCCTTGCCCAGCACCTGGTTGACTTTGCCCAATCGCCACGAAGGACGGAGGGGCCGTGCGGGTCTTCATCATCTGTCGAGACCTGATCAAAGCTGACAGTGTTGGCGTATACGAGCAGACATAAAGATCCTCCAGGCATGGTTCCTTCGTGCGAAAGGGGTGAGCTGCATGGAGAGGAATGGATGTGAAGGCTGCTGTGGGACACAGCCATATTCGAGACCGGCGCTGCAATTTCAGATCATGCTGGAGGACATTAACAATAGGTAGCATGATCACGTCCCATATTTTCCGCAAGAGTACCCGCAAATCCTTCCTCGGCTCCGTTGGGCCCATAAGACCTGCATGCCGTATCTCCCTGGTGAAGTCGTTCTTGAGCATCTCGAGATGTTCGAGAGTAACAGACGAGAAGGGAACATGGCGGGGTTCTCCTGAAGTCGGGACAATAACAGCATTGCACGAGTAGCTGCTTGCAATGAGGATGATAACTGGGCCATGGCTCGCTGCTGCCTGCAAATCCCTGTACGAGAGTGGGAGCAGGAATTGCGAGAAATCTGGAACATTGCGAATTTCTGCCACCACAGCTTCCCATTTCTTCGTAAGTCTCCTGTACTCTCTTGCTGCTACATCAGCAGCAGCTCTGTCGGTGACGGATGCAGACCCCTGAGCAGTGTTGGCAATGCGCTGGCTTAGCTCCGAGAACTTGTGAGCCAGTTTCGGGTTTGCTGATTCAAGATCTTGAAGCGGAGTCTTAAGTCGGGAGGCCAGCGACCACTGCTGGCCACGGCCCTGCTCCGCGAGTTCGACGGCTCTTTGTGGGTCATGATGGCGCAAGGCACACGACGCAGCGTCTACAGGGAGTGTTCTGGAATCACAGAAGGCAGCAGCAGCTTTGCGCCGCGAAGTGGTTGATGACCATGTGGCCAGATGAGCGTCAAGAAGCTCGAAAAAAGTAGTGTAGGCCTCCAATGCAGATCCATGACTATGCTGCTCCCCTGTGACAGTCCAACAATATGCTGCAATGATGCGTCGCGGCAAGCCTGCAGTGGGATGTCTTGATGCCAGTCTGAAATTCTCCACTGCAAGTGACAAATCAGTAGAGTTGTGTTGCATCTCGTAGCGAGACAGATAGGCCTCCTGCAGCCATGTGTAGCTGGTGCATCTATCAGGGTGCAGCAGAGGTAAATCCGCCAATGATTCTTGGCAGAGACTAATGGCTTCTTCAATATCTTCATTGTTCTGAGTTTCCTTGAAGCGAGAGCGGAGTGCCGAGCTCAAATTGGAAAGATAACTATGGCGCTCTGAATGATCATGTCGCGTTAACTGAAGGGATTCGCGATACAGATTTATGGCCTCGTTAAGATCCTCGCCGCCATCCAATTTGTTATATCTGATTTTGAGCGTGAGGGCAAGGTTGTTATGCATGGTGTCACGACGTGGATGCCCAGGTGGGCACAATGCCAGTGCCTCGCGACGGAGGCTGATGGCTCTGTTGATGTCATTAATGTCACCATGTTTCTGGAAACGCGTGCGGAGGGCGCCCCCTAGGCTCATTAATGATTCATGACGAGATCCATGCCCAACAGGGCGCAGGTCCAGTGATTCTTCATGCAGAGAGATGGCCTCGTCCAGATCATCAGGTCTGCCTTGGTGATCGAAGCGTTTACGGATTGAAAGGGCTAGGTTATGCAAGTAGTCATTACGGCCAGGGTGTCCCTCGGGGCACAGAGAAAGGGCTTCGCGACGAAGTTGTATGCTCTCGTCTATATCCTCTATGCTGCCCGATTGTCTGAACGATGCGTCGAGTGCGCTTGAGAGATTGTCAAGGGCTCTTGGACGGCGGTGATGACCCAGAGGACATAACTCGAGCACGATTCGTCGAAGTTGGATGCCTTCATCGGATGTGTCCGTCGGAAGATTGTTGCACGCCGCGATCACATAACCCGCACCATTCTCCTCTACCGCGATGCTATGAAGATAGGTGTCCTCGGGACAAAAAGACAGTAGCTCATGGTAGAGTCGGGCGGATTCGCGCATATCGGCGGTGGTACGTTGGTTGCTATAGCGCCAGCCCAACGCTAAGGTGAGGTGATAGAGAGATATGGGATTATCGGGGTGGCCCTTCGGACGCGATGCAAGGGCATCGCGGAATAGAGAGGCGGTAGAGTCAATGTCTTGAAGATCCTTTCTAATATAGCCTTTAAGGCGGGCCCACGAAAGGTTAGTGAGTGCGGCTGCATGGTCGGGATGGCCGACCGGACACCGGTCTAGAACCCCCTGAAAATGCTCCACAGCATCGTTCAGGTCAGAGACGCTCTTGCTGGTCACGTATTTGGTCAATCTCGTGTGTCCTGCATCCGTATCTCGAGCAGTCTCGCAGTCGATGATGGACTACAGTTTGCGTTCTATGAGAAAAAGCCAACGGTATAGAGGCTGAGTCACTCACATCAAACAGTTCACCGTCGTCGTTTTTGCAATCATGCACGGAAGTGGCCTTCAGCGTGAGAGAAGGACAGACGCCTCGAATGGGAGGGAAGGACATATCTACGACCAATGAGGAGATGCAGATGAATGTGAAGCAGATCACACACCGAAAGGCTCGACTCCATGATCGAGGAGCTCATTCGAGAAGATACCAAGTTCTCCAATGAGTTCTCCCTGCCCTAGCATTCGACCGAGTTCAAAGGATGCACGGATCTCCAGTGATAATCTAGGTGACACATCTGTTGATCTGCAAGCCGATGATGAGTACTGGAATCGCATCCGTCAGTCTCAGTGGAAGGCCTTACAAGGTCACGATATCGCCCCAAACTACGGAACGGTCAAAAGATGGAACTCGGACAGCTGACTTCCAGCGTCTTGTCTCGTCGAGTTTGATAGACACGTAAATGCCTGCGGGCATGCGCGTGGAAGGGACTTTAA
Organism: Suillus paluster; assembly: GCF_016628075.1. Classification (NCBI taxonomy): domain Eukaryota; kingdom Fungi; phylum Basidiomycota; class Agaricomycetes; order Boletales; family Suillaceae; genus Suillus; species Suillus paluster. The sequence continues at coordinate 32,260 of NW_024537585.1, read as the reverse complement.
GTTGTTTTCCGCTTATAACTGTGGATAAAGCGTGAAGACCATGAAACAGATCCTAAGGTCGTATGGAGCAGCTCACCTTCAAGTCTGATACATTGGCCTTCCGAGCTACCGGACATGATGGCGCAATGAAGCAAATGACAAGAGATGGGGATGGGCTGAGTGGTGGGACAAGAAGGGGCGAATGGATGAGGACTGTGGATGAAGTTGAGGTGAGAGGGAGAGGATAAAGCGAGGGTATACTACACGTGTATTTCCATGCGGTCGATGGTTGTTCGGCACGATAGACGCTGGTCTGATTGCACTGAGCGCTAAGACCAAACTAAGACGAAGACGGCTGCAGGAGAGGCTCCGCTAATGAAGTGGACATTGTCGAGATGAGTCACATCAGCAAAAGTGGCCTACGATGGGCCAGGATGCTGGTACGGAGTAGTCATGCGAGTCGGCCTCAATAAGAGTGGGACGCTCTCAATTGTATCACTCATACTATCCATTTATCGCACTATAACGCAAAATGTAGAATCCAGTTTATTTCATGGCGCTAAGAATACGAACCATTCTATGCGAGTGTTGAGTTGATGCCATGGAGGAGAATGACCGAGAGTCAAAGCGTCGTGGAAACAAAGGCAACGGTTTGCGAGAGTATGACAGGTCGAAATTCCGTCGAATATAAGATGAGATAGCGTGACAGTACATGTACAACGAAAATGTGAGGGTGAATGTGACTTGGAGAAAGCGTGGCCTAGGGACAGAGACGAGACTTTGAACATAAACAACCTGCAAGTGGTTGCAACAAGCCAGCGTCTAAAGTTCCTGAGGTACGAGAGAATATGGCGCCGAGACACGAGTAATATGGCAATATATGCTGTAGCTCGCACATTGCAGGGATGGAACGGGCTTCCGTCGTGCAACGTTACGAAGGATAGTTGACAGTCCTTTAGGCCTTGACTATAGATTGAGCGGAAGAACAAATATTCGTGGGTGGGCGGACGTTGCACCGGTGTTTGCCGAGTTTACTTGGGCTCTTGCACGCCCTCTCTTAACCAGTCTACGTATCTTGATAGTTCTTGTTCCCTTATCCTATTGACCGTCTTACTCTCTCATGAATCCACATCAGCTCTTCCCACTTCCGACAATACACTTCCCCAAATGCAGAGATCCGCATTTACCCTCCTAGTATCTCGACCCTTCCATGTGTACTTCAGCACACGAATTCCGAGCACAGCAGGCCGCACCTTTGCATAATAACTGAAACACAGTATCCACTCCCTCTCACTCAGGATTCTGCCTGCCAACGCGTACTCGAACACTTCCCCATCCTCAGTCGGATCTGAGCCTCTCCCATCAGATCACGCTGACCATACCAGGACTAAGCATTTAGTGCTGGTGTGGAACCGACCTCTCCGCCTAACGGGTGCAGAAGGGATGTGCCTACCCCTCGCGCATTTGCTGATAGCTAGCTTCAGTTATCATCAATTCTCCCATCGGGCGGTCGCATCGTTATTATAGATGCCCCTCTGTACTCCTGTCTCCTCCGCTCGGTCGTTGCCTTCGATCTTTCGTCTCTCCTCATCTTTACTCCTGATATATTATATGCATGCCAGACAAATGTCCTGGGGCTCATTCTGGAAACCGTGAACTTCGCATCAATTGAAATTCGTTCCGCTGGTGGCGAGTAGTATTTATTATACTAGAGCGTTGGTCTTCTCCCGCCTGACGATCCGGCGCATGAAGAAGCAACAGAGCAGTGAAGCATTCAAAACGCATAATCACAGGACAAACGCTGTATATAAGTCTTCTCTGTCACGGTTCTGCAAGAGAAGGACACATCTACGAACTTATCAGATGCACGGGATGAGGAGCACATGTATGTATCACCGAAAGGCTCATCTCCACATATGATCAAGCAGCTCGTATTCATGAAGTTTCAAGTTTGCCAATGAGAACTCCGTGGACCGTGGCCTGGCATTTGACCGCTCGAGTTCAAAGGACACCTTGATGGGCCCCAGTGATAATCCAGGCGATCCATCTGGTGATCTGGAACTAAGGACCCACGACAAAGAATTCCGCGATCGAAGGAGCGTAAACGAGAAACCTGGCGAGAATAAAGCATCAACCACACTAAAGAAAACTCACAGCTGGTGTATATCGTTCACGCCTTCCACTCATGCGGGGAATGAATAATGAATTGTCATCGTTCAATTGCATACAAATACAAGACATGCTTCTATATCACGATGAACGTGTGTTCAAGAAGAAAACCGTACGTAGTTGTACGCGCTAGTCCTGCCAGTGTACGTCTCTGTTCAAGCTGAAAGCACGTCCTTGATCTGCGTCGCAGGAATTGCTTCAGCATAGGCCCTTCTTTTCAGCCGGGCATGCGTAGCCTGCTCAAATGCATAGGCAATGCTAATAAGACTGAATTCGCTGTATGCGGTGCCTATGAAGGCTATTCCGAAAGGAAGCCCGGGAGCTTGTGTGTGCAGTGGCGCAGCGGGCAATGGCAATATCTCAACATTATCTGGCTGGAAGCCCAGCGGAACTAAGCGTTTGATTTAGTCAAATGAACTTTCATAAAAGTGGTGAATCTCACCCGAGATTATAGGGTATCCAGAAATTGCTGCAGGTTTTGAGGCGAGCCCTAAAGAAAATTTGAGATTCCAAAATCGACGCCAGAATATGATCATACGTACCGTCAGTAGGAAGAATGATTGCATCCAATTTGTATTTTTGGAGAGTTGCATCAACGCCTCGTGTACGGCCTAGATCGAAATCTTCAGCCAGAGCTGCATAATAAGCATCGTTTTTTTCCGTTGCTTCAGCCTCGATGAACCTTGCAGGAAGAGTGAGAAACTTCATAGCACCACCAACACGTATACCCACCTATCCTGGTTGTCGTGGTATGGTAGTATGAGCTCCAAATCCGCGTGGGTCTTATTGAACTCGATCAAATCCGCGAGGTTCTTTACGCCAGTCGGAACTTTGAGTAACCCCGAAATATATGTGGTCACATCGACCTTGAAGTCTGTCTTTAGCACAAGCGATTCTGCTTGCGACACCTTCATCTCCTCGGCACAGGGGAAGTCGGCTGGATCTACGATCTCCGCGCCGAGTGCCCGGAAGGTGTCTAATGAAGCGTCGAAAGCTTCCCGGATCACTTCACCATCGCGGAGGAACATCCGCGGCACTCCCAGTCGCTTGCCTCTCAGGGCGTTAGGATCAAGCGCTTTCATGTAGTCAGGGAGGACACCGGGCTGGTGCAACGTGGCTTCGTCTCGAGGATCTGGCCCGGCGATGACGGAGAGTAGGAGGGCTGCATCCGAAACTGACCGACACATTGGCCCAGCTGTATCTTGGTGTGATGAGATAGGTATCACTAAAGAGACTCAACCAACTGTCAAGGCAGGTTTGGAAAATAAAATACCTCCTGCTCGAGACACCAGCCCTACAGTGGGCTTAATGCCCACTACATTGTTCTTGCTGCTTGGAGAAACAATGGAACCATCCGTTTCCGAGCCCAGAGAGCCAGCAGCAAGACCTATGGCCATCGAAACCCCACTTCCGGAGCTCGATCCAGACGCATCACCATTCGGGTAATAAGGGCAAAGAGTCTGACCTCCACGTCCGGAGAAGCCGTTTGGAACCTTACCACGATAGTTTGCCCACTCAGAGAGGTTGGCCTTTCCGAGAAAGATAGCACCGGCCGCGCGGAGCTTAGTCGCAACGAATGCATCCCTCGGGACGACGGAACCCAAGAGGGCATGAGAGCCTAATCTCGCAAAATATTTAACCCAGAACTAGACGTTCTTGGATATCGTACCAGCGGTAGTGTTCATGCCTCCGGGAGGATGAGTAAAGTATTGTTAACCATCGATAATCACGTACCTTCTTCGTGCAGTGTAGCGATGTTATCTTTGAGTAGCAAAGGCATGCCATGCAGTGGGCCTCTACTCCCTTTAGACTTGCGCTCGGCATCAAGTTCTGCGGCCTGAGATAAAGCATTCGGGTTCGTCTCGATGACCGCATGGAGAGCTGCACCCTTCAGGTTAACCTCTTCAATCCTGGCAAGATAAGCCTGTAGTTACGTGAATATTCGTCATGAAATAAACCAATTCTTTAATGAATCTCACCTTGATGAGATCAACGCTCGTAAAGTGCCCCTTCTCAAGACCCTTTTGGAGGTCGGTAATTCCAGATTCATATAAATCAGGGAACATGCTCTCCGAGAGCACGTCACGATCGGGCATATCTCCAGGCATTGTGCACTGCAGGCGTCAACGAGATTCAGAGAGGTAATGAATGGGTTAGGTTAAACACGCAGTTCCGACTATTGTCTGTTGATAAACCACTTCTCTTACTATGCGCATCTGGACGCCCGTGGGACTAGAGATAAGCCTCGTACAGTCACGAGTTCGAGATTGTTAGCAACGCGGCCCCCCGCGCCGGGACCAGAAGCCTTACGAGCAAGGGAATTACTGGGAGTTGCCACCAGTAGTCTCCCGTAGCCAGACCTTCAGGTGAAAAAGGAGGAAAGTCATTCCTTCTTTTCATAGGAGTCACTTGTCACCAATATCGACCCTATAGGACGATTGACTTGGCATGACCCACCCTGGGCCCTTGTTTCAGCCACAGGCACCTATCGATACATCCAGTGCTCTCCGACCTGCGCGAACATCGGGTCAACACTGGCATTTTTCTGTGTAAGGACGTTGGCGGTGGGGTATTGACGTTGACTTACGTATATTTATACGCTCATTTTCCCGGATCTAATAGCCTATAGGCCAACAAATCCAAAGATGTGGCCAAGACATCTTTCCACCCTCCGACACTTCAGCGCTCGGTTTCAGAATAAGTGTAACTGGGAAAACGCGAACGAAAAGATGTCTGCTTTGCATGTGGGCTACGAGTCCTCGACAAACGGCGAACCGTCTAAGGGATGCTAACGGTATGTTCATGTAACAAGGACTAAACGATAGTAAAAGGTAGAAGGATCGAAAGTATAAAAAAAGTATAAAGAAAAAGCAAAGAAAGCATGTCCTGTGTGTACATAGAAATGAAAAAGCCGTTTGTCAGTCCTTCGTTGTCTGCTTTGCCTTGAGTACTATGTAAGTCCAATCATAAATAATCACGTAGATTCCGTAGTATATCATCAGGGCTCATGAACCATGAGCGACCAGTCCGTTGAGAATCTTGAGATTCGTTCGTGATTAGCGTGGGTGAGGGTATAAGCTATTTCCGGCCGGGTAGCCCATACCCACCCTAAAATGCGGAGTTATTTTGGCGCGGGAATGAATTATTATGTGTTTATGCTATTGAGTGGAACAGCTGGGAGGTCGGCTGTGGAGGACGGGATGAAGATGCGGTAGACAATCTACGTGGCCGGTTTGGATTTGGGCGGCGGAAGGTCTGTGGGTTGGGCAAGACGTCAGTGATTGTAACTACCAGGTGACGAAGCATTGCATACGTGTCGTGACATGATGAGCTTTGCCATGGAGAGAGGTGCCGGATTTTGGTACACTACTGGTGCTAGAATGCAACAAGTTAGCACTGCGACACAGAAATCGATAGAAATTCTTACGTGGTGGCTGGAATTGACGACCTGGTCGACGCAATTGCCAGTTGCCAGGGAGAGATCCGACTCGTTCAGGTGAAAGTCCTACGCCAGCTCCTGCGCCGACTTCAGGCGATGGTTTCTCTGGGATGGTGAACGAAAAGGGTAGTGGTGCTGGGAGAGCACGCTGCAGAGACTGACTCCACGTGTTGGGTAGCGACGACAAAGACGCCCAAGCAGAGGTCTTCACGTCCGATGCCGTTGAGATAGTAGGACAAGACCAGAAGCGCATAAAGCCATAAATTATGCGCGCAAGAAGCAGGCAAAAGAGAGATGCAATGCAGGCAAGCATGACAGCAGCGACGCTGGGAAATTTGGTGGGTACAAGGACGCTCATGACGAATAGCAGTTGAGGGAGTACACCCTACTTGTTAAAGGAGAAACACGGAGATTGAGACCACGGGGGAAGAGAAAAGAGGATGGCGTCCAGGACAAGGCACTGCTGGCTAACAGAAACGCGCACAGCTCAAGTTGATCTCCAACATGGAAGGAGTTTCTTATAATAATATTTCACCTTTTACATTTTGACGTAATTCATTTCGGATATACAATTCAGTATGTATTCCCACGGAATTTTGTTCGCCTCCGTACCCCCGTCGATCAACACCATGACCTCAATGCACGTTGGACCTACTTAGAGCTCTATGAAATCTCAAGGACATGCTAAGGCTTCAATGAAGGGCGCTGTAGAACCAGATACGCTGTCTTATCAGGCCTTATCATGTCGCCACTGCGACACGTTTATAGGTCACGAGGATTCTTGGAGGCTGACACAGTCTTCTAGTCTCCCTTAGTCCATAAGCCCATTCATATTTGGTAGTTAATCTCTGAATGGGAAATTGGAATATCGAGGCTGGTCTGCGACCTAGTCCGTAAAAGAAATGAAATTTGGACGTTCCAATGCGTGAGTGAAAATGTCCTTATTTAAATAATCCTCACGAAGAATTTCGAAATACGGTGCTGCGGAGTGGATACGACGAATAGATACGGGGCGTAACACGCGACGTAGCGCAAAGTTAACTTTGGGTGAGAAGTATAGTAGGGTTGGGGGGGGTTGAGGAGAAGGTTCAATTGCACTTCCCCGATGATCACCACGCGAACCCAACCTAAAATAGGAGTTCTTCGCGCCTGAACAAGCCCTCCAAACTCGCTTTAATCTCTGTTAGACCGTGGTGAGCGAGAAGCCACAGAATGTTCAGAGTGCGTCTCACGTAAGGCTAAATGCATGCTGTGAATGCGTGCTCGTGATAGGTTTCCTGGCGCCCGTTAGCATGCGTAGAATGATTCGTTATTAATGAGCTCGCATACCGGCTGCAATCCAAAGAGCCTCGTGTCCGCTATCCTTCCAGACGCCACGTAGTTCGCCTTCATCGTCCAACCCCCACATAGGCCCGACCTTCTGCGCAACTTCCTCGCCACACATCAACCTCACGCTATCACGTAGGTCGCCAAAGCTGCAAATTACATTCAAGAACCCCCGCCTCCGCGGTAGAACGGCGCACATACCCCGTGGCAAGAATAACTACATCCGCTTGAAACTCAGTTCCGTCATCCAGTGCCAGACCATGTGTGGTGAAGTGTCCAACCGAACAGCCACTCTTTAGCTTGATGCTACCATCTATGATTTTATCACTTGCACCAGTGTCTGCGGGGAAATGCGGGGTAGCGCATGATCTTTTTTATCACTCTAAGTGGAAAGAATTTCGAGAACATACTGATATAGAAACCTCCCCCGCGTCCGTAAACCAGGGCAATGAGGCCGGCTCCCTCAGGGCCCAGATTCGTCTGGAATCCAACACGCTTGAGGCCTTCAAGCAAAGCCCTTCGTATTAAATAACGTGTAAGCATGCGATGTTTCTAAAGGGCGAAATATGATTTACTTGTCGGTCGTTCCGGCCACCCGAGGAGTAGTGTGTTGTGTGATCGATTTTTGCGTTGACCAGGGCAGTGCAGACTCGAGAAGATCGGCAAGCTCGATCGGGAAGTCGTCATTGTATCTGACTATTCTCATTGTAAATGGCTATGATGAACTGGGTGCGAAGGACAGATCACCTGCATGTCCAGCTACCAAGGCCTGTTGTGAGATAACAAAAGTGGAAGACCTTTGTATACTGCTTGCGTTGAACGTGAGGAAACGCTGAAAAAACTCCTAACCTACATGGTCACGTCGACGTTATGGTTGCATAGATCCAGCGCGATATCGTGCGCTGAATACGGGGTCATTATGAAGATTGATGCGTCTTGCGAAGTCATCGAGGTCCTACCTGAGTTGCATGCACCCACAATAACCACTTTCTTGCCAACATAGCCAGAGCCTGCTTTGTATTCTGAAGAATGAAGTACCCTGCCGCGGTAGCAGTTCTGTACAATGCTTTGTTCGAAAGTAGTTTTATCTCCGATAGAAATCCAGGCTCGCTACCTTCCCGGAAAAATCTGGGGATCGCGGAATGCTTCCCCCATGGCCAGGCGCAAGGACGATGTGTTTAACCTTCGAGCGATGCGACGTTCCTCCACGATCGATGACCACATTCCAAGTTTTTGTTGTGTCATCCCAGACTGTTTCCACAACACTAGATGACGTCCAGACGTTGAGGTCCAAGAGGTTAGCGTAACCTTCAAACCAGTCGCCGAGCTGAATGAGATTGGGAAATTGAGAGGACTTTACCGAGGCTTGTTCGGAGACTCACTTTGGGTGCAGGGCTGAAATATGGCCAAGTGGAGGGGAATCTGTGCAAGTTAATAAATGAGTAAGAATGGGTTAGCGAAAGACTCAGAAGATTGCCTCAGATAAGATGTCTGATTATAATCTGTGCCAGAGTGTGAACGATAAAACTCAAGTCAATCAAAGGACTTACGAACTGAGTTGTGCAAGAATAATGATTTGTATCGAGTTCTCCACTGAATGAGACGCGTCAGATTAGATGATATCGAGAATGAAAACATACGTTGTCTCCCACTCGTGCGTTACGTTCGATCACTAGGGTAGACACCCCCATGTACTTCAAATGTGCAGCGACTTGCAAGCCGCACTGGCCAGCTCCAATAACAAGCACCTCCGGATCACCATTAGCAAACTCTAACTCCCGTCTTCGTTTCTCCTCCCAAGTTCCATGAAAAACCGTGCGACTGCGAAAGATGCCAGCCTTGAAAGAATATCAACAGGCATGCACTGTACAGGGAGCAGTGTGTTTAAATTACTACCTGAACCGGAAAAACTTTCAGTGTATCAAGATGTGTTAACAGAGCATGCGCCTTCCAGGTTACTTCGGGATTCGGGCTGCTCGGCATTAGATGGCAAACCCCGCTACCTTTCCCATGAAATGTCTCGAAGGTAAAGCAGAACCGAATAAACACTAAGTCCGGAAGCGGCGCGACATGAGCAGGTGCTTTGCGTTCCTCCTCGCTCAATCGGAGAGTTGTGAGGCCAGTTGCCTCGAGTCGTGCGTCAAGAAGGCGTTTGATATCATTTCTTCCTCCCAGCGTGCGAAGACTCCAAGTAAGGGCAACGACATCTCTCCAGGAACCCTTTTCGTGGAAGAGATCGACAACTGAAGCTATGTCACTCGTGTGAATGGCGTTGGCGAAGGCGCTGAACCATTTGTTGGTCTCTTCTACTGGAGAAGCTGCCTCGACGAGAGCTTTGGCGGCGTCTAGGGAATCCAGAGTGGGCAGAGCTGAGAGACGCTGGACAATCTAGTGCGACTACTCAGTCAGTAACAAACGAAGGTCACTGCGAGAGACAGACAATATTGCAAGAGACTCAGTCTTAGTGGGAAAGGACTCGGATTTGTTATAAGCACCTGCGAGGGACAAACAAGAGACTACCGTGACGTAGAAGACGGTCAGCTGGTAAGGATCGAGTAAGGTAATGACAGTACGGTAAGTAGTAGTATGATCATAGTATCTCACCTTAGTCTTAGTGAGGAATGACTGAGGTGAAACAACACGGGTACCGTTGACTATATCAGCGCTGCAATTGAGCGGCGCCGGTGATGTAAAGATACGAGTCTGCTAAGGTCTGCTAGATACTGATCGATGATCGTACGTGTACGATGTACATAAGTGATTGTGAAAATGAACGAGTGATTCAGATTGGTCACAGCAAGACTTGCCCGTTACGTCCAGTCTTTATCCGACCAGAGAAGTGCTTATAATACGAAAGCACATTCCACTATTTAAGAACGGAAAAACATTTCCGAGCGGCACGCAAGACAGCTCAGTTATTCCCTGCATATAGTGTACAAATCACTGAAACATAACATCTATTAGTTGGGTTCTGGGAATCGCATCATCATATGCCCTTCTCTCAAGTCGCACGTGAGTAGCCTGCTCAAAAGCATAGGCATAGCTGATGAGCTTGAACTCGCTATACGCAGTACCCATGAAAACGATTCCAAAAGGAAGTCCTGGGGCTTGGATGTGCACTGGGGATGGCGTCGCAGGCAGTACTTTAACGTCTTCTGGCTGAAAGCCGAGGGGCACTAAATGTTGGATAGTATAAGCGACGTCAAGATCGCAATACGAAGTACTAGCCTGAGATCAACGGATACCCTGCAATTGCCGCGGGTTTGCATACCAGCGCATCGGTCGGTAGAATTATGGCATCGAGATTGAACTGAGCCAGAGTGGCGTCAATTCCCCTCGTGCGTCCCAAATCAAAATCCTCGGCTAGTGCTGCAAAGTAAGCGTCGTCAACCTGTGTAGCTTCCGATTCGATGAATCTGGATATCTTTTGTGAAAGGACATCACTTAAGATTAGATTTGACATACTGGGATTGATCTTTGTAGAATGGTGGTGGAAGATCTAGCTCTGCACGACCCTTGTTGAATTCTATCAGAGCAGCGAGAGTGGTGACGCCTGTCGGAACGTCGACCAGTTCTGATAGGTACTTGTTAAGATCAACTTTGAAGTCCACGTCCAGTATCCGCTTCTCCGCTTTAGAAGCTACTAGTTCTTCCGCATTTGGAAAATCTGCAGGGTCAACGATTTCTGCGCCTAAAGCTCGAAAGACGTCAAGGGATGAGTTGAACTTCTCCTCGATGGTCTTGATGTCACGGATGAAGGCACGAGGCACTCCAAGACGAGCACCTTTGAGGCGTTTGCGTCGAGCGCTTTCATGTAGTCTGGGACAATCCCAGGCTGATGTAAAGTAACTTCATCTCGAGGATCAGGCCCAGCGATAATATTCAATAACAGGGCTGCGTCAGTGACAGAGCGACACATCGGGCCAACAGTATCTTGATGAGAAGAAATGGGTATTACTAGCGTTCATCATCAGATAGAGAATCGGTAGCCATCGCGGGAAACCTTACCGCCTGAGCGAGATACCAGCCCGATAGTAGGCTTGATGCCCACAATATTGTTCCTGCTACTTGGGGAGACAATAGAGCCATGAGTTTCTGAGCCAAGGGAGCCCGCTGCTAGACCAACAGCAGTCGAAATGCCACTTCCGGAGCTTGAACCGGATGGACTAGCATTCGGGTAGTAGGGACAATGAGTTTGCCCTCCACGTTCCGTGAAGCCATTGGGAACTTGTCCTTTCAGATCACCCCACTCGCCCCTCATACCAGACCACTCGGAGAGGTTTGTTTTGCCTATGAATATAGCCCCAGCTTCACGTAATTTTGCTGCAGCAAATGCGTCTCGAGGAACAACTGAACCCAGCAGCGCGTAGGAACCTGGCATAGAGGAATTTTTTTTGATTTGCTAGACGGCAGCCAGTAGCGCAGAATGTACCTGCGGTCGTATTCATTCCTTATCCGGATCTCAATTTACTGGTATTGCATGTATGTGACGCAAAGAATCTCACCTTCTTTGTGCAACGTAGCAATGTTGTCTTTCAATAACAATGGTATTCCGTGCAATGGCCCACGGCTGCCTTTGTCTTTCCGTTCATCGTCAAGGGACACAGCTTGTAGCAAGGCTTTCGGATTAGTCTCAATGACTGCATGCAATGCAGGACCTTTCAGGTTAACTTCTTCGATTCTGCCAAGGTAGGCCTGCGATCACTTAAGTAAAGCCTATATCAGATGTGCTGAAGCAGCAACTTACCTGCACAAGCTGAACACTACTGAAGTCTCCTTTTACTAGACCATCTTGAAGTTCTGCGATTGAAGCCTCATAAAGATCAGGCAAAGCACCGCCGGAAGCCTTGAAAGTCATTAGATTCCAGTAGCGGCAGGGTAAGAGCCACGCCCAGGTTAGCTATTCAGCCAAAGATAAGGGTCTGCATTAATGCTACCCTTTAATCCATGTGACAGTGTCCGTCCGAAGTCACCAGCTCTAATTGCACTGGCCATGTAGATAAAGAGTATTTTTAGACCTCGATGCTATATCAGTTGACCTGTACATTACTTGCAACAGTGATGAGAGTATACAGCCGTCTCTTGTGGGCACGCATGAAATTTTAAACCTGACTCCTTCGCTCTATCCCTTCAAGAGTGCCAATAACCCATGTCAGAGCACGGGCCTGTGCGCAAGGAGCAAGTTAAGGTCGGAGTGGATGTATCCGAGGTCCAATTTTCGCTTGCGCAAGCCTCAAGCCAGGTTTGAGCTTCTACAAAAACACAGGGAAATAAGTATTTTAGCTTCACCTAGGGAGCTTGAATGATTAGCAAAGGAACACGTACCGCGGTCCGTACTATCACTCATTCTGAGTCATTCATAGAAAGTCTATACTCTGTAGCCTCGTCGTCGTCTTCTACACCGGGTAAGTAGTCGATTCTGAGCGCTGGCCAGTGGCCATCCACGGACGGTTACGATCATAATGCCCAAACATCATAGTTGTCGTCGAGCACTAGGTAATCGACAATTGGTCAGCTTCAACTTGGCTTGCTTGCGTTCGTTCCATCATCATATACAATTCCTCAACAAAAATCAGCCGCTAACGCTGTCCATTGATCATGTGGTAGTCTTGACCTAGTGCGTTGTAGCAAACGGTGCAAGGTCTATACGAACTGCACTCGTCTGAATGCATCTAGAACGTCTATAGAATGCGGCAAGCTCTCGCACTTGTTTTGATCAAACAGAAATAAATTGATGGGATGATATCGGCCTTCATGACAGTTCTCGAAACTGCCAGAAACAATCGTTCGTCAGTCTTACAGCATCCGATCTGACCTTTATAACTTCGCCAACTCGTGACTTACAAGCGCTGGCGAGACACAACTAATTGTCCTTGAATTCGTTTGTTCGAATTGTCATTGAGCGCTACATGTCTGAAGCATCTGCAGAGCGCCCTATCGCCTACTTTGACATCACCATCGATGGTAAGCCCATTGGGCGCATCGTGTTCTCGCTGTATGCAGACTTAGTACCCAAGACAGCTGAAAACTTCCGTGAGTTTTCAGATACGCGATCAATCATGTCAGATTTATAACCCTTCCAGGTGCATTGTGTACGGGTGAAAAGGGTATCGGAAAGTCTGGCAAGCCGCTATGCTATGCTGGATCTGGCTTTCACCGCGTGATCAAGGGGTAGAAGCTTCCAGTCCCCTGATATTGCAACGAAGGCTAATGCAGTGCACCAGGTTCATGTGTCAAGGTGGTGACTTCACGGCGGGCAATGGTGCGTCCCAGAGTCAAATCCAGATGTCACAAACTCATTGTCCAGATAGGCACCGGGGGAGAATCAATCTACGGCGAGAAATTCGAAGACGAAGCGTTCCCTGTGAAACACACGAAACCTTTCTTGTTGTCCATGGTAGAATTCCGCCTTATTTTCCATCGAGGAATGTTGGTTTTGATCGGATTCTCAGGCAAACGCAGGAAAAGACACTAACGGCTCGCAATTCTTCATCACCGTGAACCAAACCCCCCATCTTGATGGCAAGCACGTGGTTTTTGGTGAAGTGATCAAGGGCAAATCATTAGGTAAGATATATTGTCCACGCGCCTCTTACTTTTTGACGGATTGCTTACTATGCGTAGTCCGTACAATTGAAAACTACCCTATTGCGTCTGGAGATGTGCCCGCTGCTCCTGTCATTATCTCTGCTTGCGGCGTTCTCTCCCCGGATGACCCTTCCCTCACCAGTTCCGAGACAACCATTGGCGATGACCACGAGGATTACCCTGAAGACGATGATTCCGACGTGCAGAATCCCGCAGTTGCGCTGAATATTGCACGTGAAATCCGTGAGCTCGGGAACAAGCTCTTCAAGGATGGACAAGTAGAACTCGCACTCAAAAAGTACCTTAGTGAGTCATCCCGCAAACATCCTTCGTTCGCAGCATCAACAAAATGTCAGAATCGATAAGGTACCTGGACGTGCACCCCGTATTGCCGGAAAACTCTCCACAGGAGCTCAAGGACTCTTATGACTCGCTTCTTGCGCCCCTTCTATTAAACTCGGCACTCGCTGCGCTGCGCACGCAACCCGCAGCTGCCGAAACTGCAGTGAAGAATGCCACGCGAGCTTTGGACCGTCTGCAGCTGAGCAACCCAGATAAAGCCAAGGCCCTGTATCGCAGGGCGGCGGCACATGTCATTCTTAAGCAGGAAGATGAAGCTGAAGCGGACCTTGTTGCTGCTAGTCAACTTGCACCCGAAGACCCGGCGATTGTGGGCGAGCTCGCGAAAGTGAGGCAGAAGAAGAGGGAGAAGAGGGAGAGGGAGAAGAAGGTTTACAAGAAACTGTTCTCATAGACTGATCATCAAATTCATCGTAATCATTGGAAGAATAGAAGTTGACTACAAGGCGCTGTAAGCAATCAGTTTGGCTGAATTCTAAACATTTGCCATCGTCGTTCGGGATTAAATGTGCATACCTGATTCACATAGTACGTCTGTGTCTTCTATCCAGAATATTTAACAATATTTACAAGCTGATGGAATACGAGAATCATAAGGCAAGCATTTTACTGCATTATATTGACAGCAGTCTATGTTCGTCGCCCAAGGATAGGGATTATACATTGAAAATTCAGTCGTGGCGCTTAACCAGCAACCCGTAAATGACCTCTTCTTCTTTGTCCTTCTTCTTTCCCCATTGGCCATGGGCAACCATCTTCGCTCTCCTCAAATGTCCCACCGTTGGCGCATCGCTATCACCGCAACGTCTCTCAATTCCAACTCTCTGCAAGACTGGACTTTGAACCATCAGTACCAACTTGACATCGTCATTGACCAGGGAGAAGTAGGACATGCCCGCCCGTAAGGAAGTTCATTGCATCGCCTATGATAACAATCTGTAACCCCCTCGTTATCTTGCGCGTTGAAATATCGAACGCGGAGATGACTTACGAGCGCATTTTCCTTATAACGGACCCAGCGCCATTTGCCTTCATGGTTCTGAACTTGCACTGCATCGACAGGCTGACTCCAAAAAATCGTAACGCTTCCATGGTCTTGTAGTAACACTGGTGAGCACACTTTTCACTTCATGAGTGAGGTACTCACCCGTGTGTCCCATCAGCCAAACATTATTTGTTGTCTTCTTCTGCCTCTGTTCGTGGGTGGCTAAACCATACGAACTTGTGAAGAGTAGAAATTGAAGGAAGTGCATACTACTTGATGAACTTGACTGTTCAATAATAAGTCAGCAACGGGTCGGGCTGTTTCAAAAATTGATATCCCGGGCATCTCATTAGCAGCGTCACAGTCATGGTTGTTGACTAGCGTTTCTTCGGGTAGCTCGAAGCCACGTGCGATAAGCCTGGAAGAAAATCTGTTATCAGGAGGTCACCCTCGAGCGCAAAAAGACATATCCTCGCCTCAGGATGAGATGCAACACATTTTAATGGTTGTGTTTGGTAAACGCTGCAATTTCTGGGAGGAGAGGACGGACGGCCTCTGGGTGACTTCGCCTATTCACATAATAATTGACTGGAAGGACGTGAGGCTAGTATCGATGAAATGTAACTGCATTCTACTCGCGGCTATATTGCTCTTGCTGGGTGCGGAATCCCCCATCTACATCCTGGATTCGATTGAATAAACGCCATGTTTCAGGTAGGACACAACTGCACGCACCGCGTACTGTCGGAATCTATACCCTTCGGGTGACCCGGTTTCACTTAATATTGTAAACTGACGGCCGAGAAGGGTACATCCGCAATGTCGAACATGCGAGTTGTGTGAGTCGAGTTGTGATATATATTCCACATACCTGAGATAATTGCCTCACCTGGGCCTGCGTATTTATGAGATAGAAAGACCTATCATTGCGGAGGGCCTTCCTTAATTCGATTGCGAGAGCGGCCCGACCTTCTTCGGTGTCGGCTGTCGAGACGTCGATGGTAGGCTCCCGAACGGGGGGAAATAGGGGGAAATAAGTCACTGGACTGATCAAATATCGCAGCGAGAAAGCTCAGCAAACATGTCAAGTCCAACGAGTAGATACTTGGGGGATGGTACTGCAAGGTGGGAGGGGAAACATTCAGGACAGTGCTTGCAGACTCAGTGCAGACAGCTGAAGATTGAAGGCTGCACCACTGCGGGAGCCAGGCTGGTTGTTGGAGCCAATATCGCGAGAGATGTAGAGGCAGGTAGAAGAGGACGAGGATGGCTATGTCAGCGGTAGACACATAGAATAAGGAAGGCAGTTGTTCCTTCTAATAAAGTGTTAGCAGCTGCGTTGGGGCCCCGGGGTCTTGTGTCGCCCGTACTGGCTGTCCAGGAACGTGCCATCGAGAGGGTCCGATGGGCTGGCGCCAACCTTGGTACGCTGGCCGCGATACTAATGGAGAAATCGGGATAATGATGTTGTTGAGGGGTTGTGGGACTAAAGGTGAACAAATTTTAGCCAACAAGGTTGTTACTTAGGTTTCAAGCGCTGGAGGCGGGAGGTCGCTCAACCCGTTCGCGGCAAGTGTCACTTAAGATACGTGGTTTTAAATTTCAACGTCGGACGAGCACGACAAGCACGACTCAAGAGTCGGTGACACGATCTATTGGGTTGGGCTGGGCCGAGCGTTAGCTCGGGATGAGACGCAAGCAGGTGGAGACGCTGGGTGGACGGGACAACTGCTTACGAATTCGATCGTGTCTAATGACTCTTCGAGTAGCAATAATTGGGACGGTAAAGTGCAATTGATAGAGCAGACTATAAGACGTATGACTAAACAAATTACTAGGAGTAGAATTACGGTGCGATAAAATTAAAGGGAGTGGTGGGCGGGTATAAAGAAAACTGTTCGAGCGAGTGAGGAGTGTAATGAACGACGAACTCGATGTCGTGGCGGAGAGGAACAAACGGCGAACAGCGCAACCGCTCAGCTGGACGCATGGTGCCGGGATATTCCGGCAGGCTGCATTACCCGACACCTGGACATTTTTGTGTGACTGTATGTGACCAATTGTAACAAAAATGTCACGCTTTCCATGTGTGACCTGCCAATTTCTGTGGGGTGCCGATTGCACCGGAAGGGATAGTACTCCTAGATAGCGATTCATTTCGGAATCATTAATCCACCTCGCCGCCAAGTGCGCGCAGAGACTTTTCAACTCCTTCAAGTTGACACAATCAAGGAGGCTCGAATACGATTGCTACAAAAAGTAAAAACCATAGTACTAGATATAATAATAAAAGCAAAGAAACCTAAGCGACTGACACAGAAACACCGCGGAGTAAACACGAACTTAGTATCAGCTAGAACTCCGGAAATTGACAGTTGCACAGACAAATACTGGCAAAGCTTCGGTAGCTTTGCGGACCGAATAGCCAGGTATGTGCATAGTATTACACTCCGGGTCGGTAAAAGGACAATTGGAAGTCGCCAGAACTCGCCTCGTGGCCGTTACATTGATATTCTCTGTGACACCTTGGGAATACTCCTCCCCATGCGGAACCAAGTTTGCGGAACCCTTAGACATATATTAAAGGCCTTCATGAGACTTGGCTTCCTGCTCACAAAGAGGCTAGGTATCCCTCAACGCAAGGGGAATAAATGGGCTTCCTCTCCAGCATATCCAGCCTTTTCTACGATGTTGGGATCATATCTTGGGATGTGCTCCTCACGCTCCTCAATCTCGTGAACAGGAAGCGCCGCATTGGACATGTCACGCCTGAGGGCCACCCAGGCTATGGAGGGCACTGGCCTGAGTTTAGGCCTCCTCAGGAGGGTGACTCCCGCTGCTCATGCCCCGCACTCAATGCGATGGCCAATCACGGTCAGTGATCTGCAAACAATATTTTAAGCGCTTAGGCTAATAGTAGCACTGGCGGTGTGGCATGATGAAAGGCATCCTCTCACGCAGCGGCCGTGGGATCTCTTTCATCGATCTTAACCACCAGATTCGGGCGACTTATAACTTCGCTCCTTCCTTCTGCTCTTATGTACCGCACTATGCCGCTCGCATGCTCAAAAAGAGCTACAGCAATGATACCTTTGATCTGGCAGAACTCGACCTGCACAATGGTATTGAACACGACGCATCTCTCTTCCGTGAGTGATTTACTACAAATGCCTTGTTCATGCATATCGAATAACTTGTCTTCAGGCCTTGATGCTGCCCTTGAACCAAACCAATCAGTGAAGCACATACCTTTCATAGAGGAGTTACTTGCGGCATCTACCGGCAAGGGCAAGGATGGCAAGGATATCCTTACCTCCAAAGATCTCTCCAGGATTCTCGGCAAGCGTCGTGCAGTGGCGCGTGCAGTAAACAAGGAGTTCTCGCTGAGCTTCTTCCACAAGATCTTCGGTAGCTCCAAGTATGTCATGACGTCATCCTTTTCAAGCACTTTCTGAACGTTCGCATCAGTTCCTCGACACTGCTCACAATTTTTGGAGGTCGTGTGGATGACCTGCGTAGCGTTGTTCTCCATGAGCGGCTCCCAGAAGGCTGGGAGTCGCGCATTCGCCAACCTTACGGACTGACTTTGACGAACTTCAACAAGACTGTACTGGGAGTTGAATTCGGTGTGCGCGAGAAGGATTGGGCAGAAGCGGCACAGGAGGCAGCACGTAATAGTGCTCCTACTTGAAATCACACTCCATCTACATCTACTCCAACCATGGATATAGCATCATCTCATAAGAGGTCATCATTCTCTACTGTCTGCTTTCATGTTATGTACAACCACACTGCAGTACTACCGACATTACGATGTGTTGATACCTTGACGTTACGTTTCCAGCCTATCTATATCTGCCCTTGCTCTCCCCCCGAGGAGTCAAGTATCTCGATCGTCGTTGCCCTTTGCTCCATTCAAGTTGACTGGATCACACATCATTAATATTGCGCGTGTAGTCGCTGTTGTTGGAAAGCCAATCGAGGAAAAAAGAACTGAAATTGTTGAAGCAAGCACATAGATAACCAGCGCTCTAAGGCAAACGTATGACTGTCTGCATTGGCACAATACTGCCTGTGGTCCCGCTTGCCGTGAAGGACGACGTTTCCCGAGCTCTCTTGGCTCAATTGTCTACTCCATTGCCTGTTGAATGTAATCTAGATATCCCTAATACGTGGCAGGATTGACGTATTTAAGGATACGAATGCTAGCTGAAGTCGCCGTAAGGAAGCGACATTTCCCAACCTGTCTTGGTTCCATCGATGTCAATCCTTACATGTCTGCTTTCATGCTACGACCAGCTCACGGCGTTTACGATGTGTTCCGATCTCTCGCTAATGCGTGGCAGGGTTGACGTCGAAGATTGAATGGTAGCCGTCAATGCTCTTTCGGTTTGCTCTTGGTCGTTTCATGCATCGTTGGATATTTGTGAAAATAGAAATTATGCATTACGATCAAACTGACCAAGACCAGCACAGGATCATTTTCGAGACATCACCGTACGGGGTCCGCTCCAGGCCCGATCTCGTGCACAACGTAGTAGCTGAAGAACAACACCTTGAATGTCAACGCTAACCCTGCGTGCAGCGCGCCGATAACAATTATCAGCAAGCGAGTGGCTTTCGCGTCGGCCTGAGCGAGTCATCAATAATCAAAACTAGATCAGGCAAGGAATATGATCATACCATCGCCAATATTGGGTACACGTTCGCCACGAGGAAGTACCCTGATGAGCAGAACGCGATGCCCACAAGAACCCAACGCAAAATGGGAACAGGAACAACACATAATATCTATGGGATGACGGGTATTCAACAAAACGGTGCACCTAGTTGCGAAAGTTCATGCGCTTACCGAAATAGGTACCCAGACGAATAGTGAGTAACCCCAGACCCCAAGTGCTTCTACCACGCCCCATTCGCCAACGCCGAAGTAGCGCAGTGCAAGCCACAGCAGAATAGGTACTGCAAATGCGTATATGTATACGATCGTTGCCGCAAGACTAAGCAGGCCAAAGTCATATTCATACGCAACTCCTGGGGCCGAAAGGTAGCTAGCGATGCTTGCTGCGAGAGACGAAGAAAGAAATAGAGCTAGTATAAGCGTGGTTGGGATCCAAAAAGGGCCATATAGATCGGCAGTGGGTGTAAGAACCGTCAGGTACGAGGGTGAAGTGGGGAGGAGCGTCGTGTAACATCGCTTCAAGACGGTCGACGTATCAACGTCAAAGTATGGTTGGTAATATTCGACTGTCCAGAATCCAGATGGACCTTTGCTCGTGGTGTGGTCTGTGAGATATCCTGTGTTTGGGTACACGTCAGGGGATGTTGTTATGACGAATTTTCGACGTACCTCTGTCAAGGTTTGGAGTGGCAGACTGCGTTCGTTGGTCTCCTCTCGCGTCCGCTCCAAGGAAAGCTGCTCGGGATTGAATATCTGATCGCCACTTCAAGGCAAACGCGCTCACATTTGAACTCGAAACCCTCTGGTCCTTCTTCTAGTCGCTATAACCCACAGTGCAGCATCAGGAATTCTGTTGAACACAACAATAATAGCACCATGCCACTCACATCATCCTCTTCCACAGCAACATAAGCCATTGTTCCTCGCGCAGAAAAAGGCAGGATGTTGTTGATGAGAGACAAGCTAGTACAGTTAGCGTGTCAAGGGACTCTTGACACCCTGTTCAATCGTCAAGGACCCCGAAGATATATCTTCAGAGAAATTTAACCTTCCTTCCGGACGAGCCAGCATCTTATTTTACAATTAAGTAGCAACCTTCTACTGTCCGTGAGCTAGCAATGGCACAGAAGCTGCCTCCTCAAGCTCGCAGGCTCCGCACCATCATCGTCACCGTTCCTATCATGGGGGCAACAGCATGTTCGTCTTCGTTCAGCAAACGTTCCGGTGCCTCAGCTTACCTTGAATTGCCTGCAGACGTGCTCTACGAGCGGCTTGTGCTTGGAAAACCTCGAAGAACGTTGCCTAGGGAGTCACCACAACACTCTTCTACAATCAATGAATTACTGCCCGAAAACTCCAACGCTGGGAGCGAACACTGGTCAAAAGGAGAATGAACATTCGCGTTGTGATCTATGGGAGGCGGAAGGATGTGCAAAGGCACTCTATGTAAAATAATGCTAGGTCCTCGAGGATGCCACCGTCCAGAGCACTCTGCGATACTACTGAATGAGTCGAACGACATCACTTGCTCTCGTCTGTCTGAGATATTATCCGCGTCCCCGAGACGCGTGCGGGGTTGAATGAGCGATCGCAGTCTGCGTATGCTGCACCCATGCCGAAGCCCGTTGAAAGGGCAATAGGCCATGTCCGTCCTGTAATATTTCGGGTTAGAATGTGTAGAGAAAATAAGGTAGGTAAGACGCGGACTTCGGAAAAGAATGACGGATCCAACAACTCCTACGCTGAAACCTACACCACTGCACAATTCTCAGTAATTCATGCCAACTACAAAATGCAAGTCAAGACTCACGCCTTCACCAAGAAATCGGCCACTTGCGGACATAGTCAGTAAACTCCTCCAACTCAGAAAATGAAAGCACATACGACACCTGTCATACTTGAGGATGATTAGCTTCAAACATTGTGTTTGACGATATAACTCACCTTCTGGCTAACAATGTTCTCGCTGGATGATGCTTTTTCAGACGACATAGCTCTGGTTGTGAGATGACGGTCTTGAACCCAAGCACGACGGGCGGAAACGGCAAGGAACCAACCCCTCTCACGGGGGTTGACATCTACAGATTCGGAAACTGCTTCCGGATTCCGTGAGCCATACTAGTATGCGCAGTTTCACGGAATCATAGCCTACTTGCTGGAACACGACCGCAGTGCTCTGGTCAGGTTGCATCAGGCTCTGAGTGCAACTTCAAGGCAAATAAAAGGTATAGTGTTCAGAAATGGCGCACCAGTCGCCCATGATAGCGATTCCGAAGAAGACGACGGAGGACGTCGATTGGACAGGCCCCATACGCAATCTCATTGCCAAGTCTTTCGGCGAGAACCCAGATAACTATGCGCAGGAGTGCCAAGCGCTGCAACGCTGTCGACAAGACGCTGTCAAAGGCGCAGGCAGCGATATGACAGGTTCGTCGCTCAAGCAATCATGATCTCAGGGTACTCACTGCCTTGCTTCCCAGGTCGCGATCTCCTCTACAAGTACTTTGGGCAACTCGAGATCCTCGAGATGCGTTTCCCAGAGATTCGCGTCAACTTTCCGTGGCATGACGCTTTGACGAACAAGCTGACTACGCAGACGTCTATTGCGTATGAGAAGGCCTCGGTTCTGTTTCAGATCGCGGCCACGCATTCCGCCATTGCCGCCTCTCAGAACAGGTCCGATCCAGAAGGGCTCAAACTCGCCTTCTACTACTTCCGAACATGTGCAGGCATGCTCACCTATGTCAACGAGAACTTCTTGCATGCCCCTTCGACTGACCTCAGCCGGGAGGTGATCAAATTTTTGGTAGGAGTCATCATGGCGCAAGCTACGGAAGTATTTTTAGAAAAGTGCATCAGCGAGAAGAAGGCGCCCACCCTGGTGGCCAAGATTGCTTCCCAGTCTGCATCCATGTACACCTCCCTGAACGAGGAAGTAAAGGAGTTCATGGGTAAGGGCATATTCGATCGCAACTGGGTCACTCTTATCCAGGTATGTTTATATTACGAAGCCTGATACTAGCATTGACGTGTCGCCCAGATCAAATCCAAACACTTTGGCTCTATCGCACAATACTATCGCGGTCAAGTTGACGATAAAGCTGGGGCTCACGGCGAGGCCCTCGTACGATTCACCCTCGCTGAATCTCTAGCAAAAGAAGCCAATCGCTCTGCTGCATCATTCTCTGCTCTATTTGCCCACGTATCACCTACGCTTCCCGCAGATGCCGGGCCTTCCATCACCGAACGCACGAAGGTGCAGCTCCAATTAAGCACAGACCGCAAGACAGAAGCGCAGCGTGAAAATGATCTCATCTACAATGCTGTCCTTCCATCAGCCGACGCACTGCCCGCCATCGAGAAAGCAGTTGTCGCCACCCCTATCTCCATTCAAGAGGTGTATCGCGCGCCAGATGTCCAGAATGTTATAGGCTCGGACATCTTCATCAAGTTGATCCCGCTGAGTGTGCACGAGAGCGCCAGCGTGTACTCAGAGGAGAAGGCGAAGCTTGTGCGCAAAGAAGTCGAGAACGCAGAAAGCGCTGAGGTCGAGGCGCGCAGCGCACTGGAAGCGATGGGAGTGCAGGAGGGACTTGCAAGATTCAAGGCGATGGCTGAGGGTAGCTTGGGTGGGGAGGAAGAGATTCCCCTGGATGTACGCCGGTGGAGAGAGGATATCAACGTCATGGAGGACAGGGAGGGTATCGAAACGCTCTTGCGCGAGATGGGTCGTCTCAAAGAGGCTGTCAAAGCAGAGCTGGATGGTTTTTCGAGGGACCTGGATGTTGAATCGAGAGAGTGCGAGACGATGCGGGTCAAGTACGACCACCTGTGGACACAGGAGCCATCTGCGTCTCTTACGAAGTCTATCCGGCAAGACTTAAAATCTCATACAGGCGCCTTAGACGCGGCTGCTGTGTCAGACCAACAGGTATCGACACTCTGGGAATCAGTCAAATCTGACATTCGACTACTGCTATCACCTGGCGTCGAGGATGTCTTCCGCGCTAGTGCCCAGCGTGATGCCCCTTCAGAAAGCCTGCTTGATCTTGACATCGGTACCGAGGCGCACGATGAGAAGGAGCGAGCCAAAATCGGCAAGTACACTAAAGAAATTGATGAGCGTTTTGGACGGTTGAAGAAAATTGCTTATGAGCGAGGAGAAGTACTCAAAGAGCTGAAAGACAAAGTAACGTGCATGATAACTTTTGGACTTGGCTGATACCGTCTCCATCTAGATTCAAGCTGACGACGTTTCGCACCTGTTACTTTTGAACCGCCGTAACCCTGGTGCCGAGCAGTCGCTGTTCACCGCAGAACTTGAGAAGTTCCGGCCATACCAACAGCGCCTTGTAGCTACTGTGCACAATCAGCAAGTCGTATTGCAGGAAATCCAGGGACTATGGAAGAGCTTACGAGACCTTGCTGGGCGTGGACCTGGTGCAAAGAAGTGGGATGAACGCGAGCGGCGGAAGAAGGACACTGTACGTAGGTTTTCGAATGCGAGAGACGGGTATATGGAGGTCAGGGATGGGTTGACGTATGTGTACTCTTTTCCCCGTTCCATCCTTACTGACTAAATCCGGTTCAGGAAAGGACTGCAGTTCTACCAACAACTCACTGAACTGAGTGCGACGCTCGCCCTGAGTGTTAAGTCCTTTATCACCGACCGTCGTTCGGAACGTGACAGACTTGTTGGGCAAGCGGACCTCCAGCAGCGGCTTGCGGTACCACCTACGCCCGCTGAGAAACCTCCCGTGCCACCACCACCGCGTTCTCTCCCATCTCTGAACTCATCCTTCGCATCCATGAATCTGCAAGGAAGTAAGAATCCGGTATCTCCCCCACCGAAACCGCCACAGGCGTCATACTCCTCCGCATTCCCGCCACCTCCACACCAGTCAACCAAGGCACAGTTGAATTTTCCACCTCCACCACCACAACCCGCACGCCCAACATATACAAATTCAATATCGCCAACTCCGCCACCCGACCCATATGCAAGTCTGGGAGCATTCGGATCTCAGTTTTCTCCACCCCGCGCGCGCCTTCCAGTTCCACCTTCTGCTCCGCACACGCAGTCTTCCTTTTCCTTACCGCCACCACCTACACAGCGACCCCAGTACGCTGCGAATCCACAGACATACGGCCAGCAAGCTCCGCCACAGTCACCGTCACGGGGGCCTTATCCAGCACAGACACAGCCGACCCGGCAGGGGTCACAGTACCAGACCATGCCTCCGCCTCCGCCACCTTCACAAGGGAATAATACTCAACAATATTACCAAGGGTATGGAAGATGATAATTTACTTAGATTCCGAGTTTATGAGCTAGAATCAAAATGTGTATGTTGGAAGGAAAGAAATTTCGTAGTCATGCAATGTAATGGAGCACGGGGCTGTCGCTGGCGGTTAGTGGTGCATAGTGGAGGCCGTTTGCTGGAGTCAAGATTCTAGGAACGACCGAAGATATTAATCTTTCGATTAGTCTAATGCCTAGCTTGGCGGTATCATGAGTCACCACCATACAGAACTTTCTTCCCCAACTCCACTGCACGCTGCTCCCATTGGCAGACAGTTCCGAATAAACCAGCGACCTCGTTGTTCCACTTGGACTGAATGAGCGATGTAAGCGGATGGTACGTTATGCGCGTGGACGCAGGCGGAGGAGAGGGAATTGTAGTCGAGGCGCTAACGAGACGTTCCGAGAGGGTATGAATGCTGTAGAATATGTTCAGTAGGCGTTAGAGGTAAAGAGGAGGGATGTAGACGAACTCGGCACGGTGCTGGGCAGTCCTGAGGCATGAACAATGAATCCGTTCGCCTTTAGCTCTTGCACATGGATTGATACTCACCTTGTTTGCATCAAGTTCGAAAACCCATGGTAAATCTAAAGTGGTGGGACGATTAGACGAATTCCTGCATTGGGGAACGACACTTACACCACCCATTACAAGTGCACCAGCGAGAGAGCCAGCCGCGAACGACATCCCTGTGCAGTGCGATGGAAGTTAATTTCTTAGTACAGTAGCTTTCCCTGCAAGCGGCGTCCAAGGACCAAGTTTGCGACTTGAAGATTGTCAAAGCCAAATACGTCACGACAACAAGCACGACAACAACTAAATATATTATGTACGAAGGGACCAGATGATTCAATCACTACGACGTAGCCATAGATAAAGCCTACAGATTCTACAGACGGGCCTAACATTAACTTAGATCTATGTAAGCTTGTAAAAACAATTATACAGCGTCTACACTTGGAGACAAAGCCCATAGTAACACAAGAAGTTGCTCGATATCAAAAGAGCGGCGCCCTACCATACAGCGCGAATTTCATGTCGATAACCGATGGGATCGATGCGATGTACGTGGTGCTCAGATTGAGATAATGCGTGTTCCAAGCTCTGCTACAGGGTACTGGAAATTCGGACCTGGGCTGCTCATGAACATGAGGGACCGCGGAATCTTCAAATGGTGCGCTAGGGCAGCTAGATTTTTTGGGTCAAATTTGCCCTCAACAAGCATCTGGGAGTTCAAGAATTGAGTATTTAAGTACTGAGCGAGGAAGTTGTGCGCGCACCAGGTCAACGGTGATTTCAGGAAAGGCTTCGTCCAGAACTAAGAAACCACACTGTCAGCATCGCCAACATTCAAAGGTAGCAAGATAGGCTTGCTCTTAGCATTGGCCTCCATCTCGGAAGGTATATCTCCATTATGAAAGTGCACTATCTTCAGACATGCCGTTTCTTCATTATGCCGGACATAAAGAATCATGTTGAATAGATCATTGATCTTCAGGCTTGTTTTAGTAAACGTTCACCTTTAGTCTGATGCCCGTACCTCGTCGGTTTTAACCAGCAAACAAACCTCCTGCCTACGCATGCTTCTCATAAGCCGGATCAGACCGTCACCCCACCCTTTGGTAAAGTGCAGTCTATGTAGCCAGGGAAGCTGGTCGTACTCCCAGTATATCCACCGCAGTATAGTGACCTTATTTTGCGACATGGAGAACAGGACGAGAAGGACACTGAAGTATAGAGCAAACCAGCTAAAGCAGTAAATTAGCGTCGACAAATGTCGCGACGGGATGTAGAGGCTTTACCCTGCTATGGTAGGATCGATGGCAATGTTACCTCCCGCTACTGTGATAGTGACACCTACAGCACCAGCAACGATCAGCAGTGAGCATTGCGACCCACGCGGAAGTCGAGGTCGTGAGAAACGGAGGAGTATCAGAGACACCGGGAAGAGCGCCATAACGGACAACCACACCATCGTAAACCTGTTTCATGTCAAATACATCAGATACCGCTGAAATATGAGACATACATCTGGGATATCACAATCAGGTTAGCACCCGTGCTTGCATATATTAAAACACTAAATGCAATAAATGAAAAGACTGTGACATAGGGGGCGCCTGTCGCCGGCAGTCTGGCAAGAAAAATGTGAGGGATGACGCGATCGTATGATAGCTCAGCAAAGAGCTCGCATGCGCTCAAGATTCCTTGAGATATAACATGACTATGCAGTACAACGCGTGAGTCTGGTTCACGAACCTGTGAGTACACCCGCACAGAGTACAACAACAGCGTCCACTACGACCATTATTCGTAACCACCGCCCTGCAACCTAGCCATGTACCTCAGCACGCAAAATCGTCAAAAATGACAAGCGTACTCACCCTTTGAGCTAATAAACTGAGGATATTGTCGCCACTTTCAACCACGTCGAGGGGCAACAACGCCACAATGAGGAGCATCATCCCGCTATTCAGGACAAGCGCAGATAAATGCAAGTTGCGCAGAACCTTAGGATAGCAGTTCTTCTTCATCTTTGCTGTATATGCGGGTGCGCCTATGCGATATTATACGCTGCACGACCGTATGTTACTGGTAGAATCACCCACATTCAAATCCAGTCAGTCCAAGCATCCCTATACATATGCCATTGAACACCTGTCGGGCTATAACCGTAGGAGACAATCCAACCTGCCCCAATGACCAGTTGGAACCAAGCTGAGCCAACCCGGCTCGGCCCCAAGCAATAGCAGAGGCTATAATAAGCATGATCATTATCACAGCCTTTCTCCCACCGGATCATCAGAAGCATGAAGATGGAACAATAAATAGCGGAACTCACGTGCATCGCCAGCACACCAGTTGCTACGCGAGCACTTTCTCTCAAGCCCGAAAGGCTGACGAAAGTAAACAGCACGAAAACAAAGGCAGTGCCAATATAAATTGGAAAGGGTAGCGAGACTTCGCCTGCAAGATATGATGCCGCAGTTGCAGCCGAAACTATTGCTGTCGCTGCAAAATCGAGAAGAAGTAGCGCCGCTCCAAGAAGAGCTACAGATTTTGTTGATACATTAAGCCTGGTGATAGTTGCGTCACGAAATTTTCTGTCTAGAAGGACAGACAACGTACAGGTAGGTATAAGGAGCCCCGCTAATCGGTAGCGCAGAAGCCATTTCCTCCATGATAGGACGCCAGAGAAATAATGTTAATCCAGCCACAAAGAGCGAAATAGGAGAGCTGGAAAGATTGGTGGTAAACGGTGTCCAATTGATGTTAACTGACGGATAGCTCACTAGACACCGGCAACAGCGATAACACTTGGAAGAGTATAGAATATACCGCCAAGTATGTCATTGGCTGCCAGCGCACTGGCTGTAAACTGCCCAAGAACTTGCTGGTCTTGGAAAAAACTCTGTTTGGCTTCACCTTCACCGATATCTTCAGGTGTAAGCTTGAGATGAGAGATAGAACCCCAGCCGGCAAACTCAAAGTCATTGGTGAGGTTCAGGAATCTCGAGGGAACAGCTGTAAACTTGGGCTTTCCTTCTTTATGAGCACGCTGCCGCCGAAGAACGATGTCAAACTGAGACTGGTTAAACAAAGGGGAACTGGAAAAAAGCGAGCCAGAATTTGTTCGGGAATCTTGGTGAATTGAATCAGTGAGGCAACTAAAACGACTGTTTGTGGCACTCACAGTTCGTACTAGATGAGTAATTTCCACTGGAAGGCGGAGGTTCGATGATGTACTCCTGTTCAGAGTTCTGCATCGCGGTTAGAGATTGACGAGCAGCTTCAGGTCCCCTGTATGGCCTCAGTTCACTCTAACTGCAGTTAAGAAGCCAGAGAACTGACTGCAATTAATACGCCTGAACAGAAGTACTTGAGCGGGAGAAGGGGATATACAAGTCGGCGAGGGGTAACCGTGAATTCTGCTTCTCTAGGTCTCATGAAGAGTTGAGCTTTAAGAAAGAACTTGGTTTTACGGCATTTTGATGCCAAAGTAGAATTAAGTAATTCCCGCTACCTTTAAAGTTTAGGTAGTACTACATAGTAATGCTAGTCCGGCCACTTACAGTACCATGTCTTCTACCGACAAGGTTCATGTATGTACTACTCAGCTAATAGAAATCGTTCCTCGTTACTGCTGAATGAGCGTGTAGCTCGTGTAGTTGCACTAGTCAGCTACCGAACGGTTACCCCATGCTACCCCAGGCCCCGGCAGAGTCCAGTAGTCGAGCAGCCAGCCCGGACAGATGGCACTTCATGATGAGCGCGTCAATCAGGTCGTCGTCCTCGTCGTTTGTTGCGTTCCAATTGCCCATGAATATTTGAACTAGCCCAAGCCCATTGTGCCTTCGGCACAGGAAGCAAGCAGAGCACTTCGTGCTCTGCTGGAGGCACCTTCAGTGCCTTGTCTCACTGTGTCTACATATTATTTAATTATAACAAATCAATAATTTCTTACATTATATAGTTTTGTTTTAGTTATGGGATGTTGCACAAACAGTTTGACTGAAGGTTACCTGGGACACTGGTTTGCGATCCCGTGGCCTCGTGCCTCGGCCAGCAGGATGCAAGCCAGTGTCCCAGGTAACCTTCAGTCAAACTGTTTGTGTCATGCTATTGACTCATACACTTCCTCCCAATTATTTGATTTCCTATCTCCCATGTCCTGTGTCCCGTGTCCTGTGTCCCATGTCCCATGGTTCTGTGTCCCACTGTCCCACTGTCCTATTGTCCTGTTGTCCTGTTGTTTGTCCTGTTGTCCCGTGTCCCGTTGTCCCATTTTCCCGTTGTCCCGTTGTCCTGTTGTCCCATTGTCCCATGTCCTATTGTCCCATGTCCCGTGTCCTGTGTCCCGTGTCCCGTGTCCCGTGTCCCGTGTCCCGTGTCCCGTGTCCTGTTGTCCTGTGTCCCATTGTCCCATGTCCCGTGTCCCATGTCCCGTGTCCCATGTCCCGTGTCCCATGT
This sequence comes from Suillus paluster, assembly GCF_016628075.1. NCBI lineage: Eukaryota > Fungi > Basidiomycota > Agaricomycetes > Boletales > Suillaceae > Suillus > Suillus paluster. The sequence continues at coordinate 2,459 of NW_024537585.1, read as the reverse complement.
CCCATGTCCCATGTCCCATTGTCTGTCCTCCTGTCTTCCATCCTCCCATTGTCCTCCCATTGTCCTCCCATCCTCTTGTCCTCTCATCCTCCCATTGTGTCCTCTTGTCCTCCTCTTGTCCTCCCATCCTCCCATTGTTCTCCCATCCTCCCATCCTCCCTATTCACCCCATTTTTCCATTCTCCATCTTCCCATTCCCCTGTTTACCCATTGCCAATTTTTCCCATCTTTATATTTTCGCAATTTTGCATTTTCACATTTTTCTACTTGGTGTTTTCTTTTCTCTTTTCCCCACAAAAATCCCAAAATCCCTTGTTGTCCTTCAATTTTTACTATTTATCATGTATTCACAGTTACAGTACATATATAAAATCATTGTTGTTGTGCAAAATGGAGGGCCAGTGAGCACCTGCCAATCCCATCTTTCTATTTTCGCATTTTCGCATTTTTCACATTTTTATTTGCTTGGTGTATCCCGTTTGGCTCAATTTTTACAAATTCCCAATTTTGGACAGTGAGCTCGTATAGTAAGGGACAATGGTTTTCGCAACTTCAAACTCCGCTTGACAGAACCACATGGGATCCCTTTTTCAGCGACCTTAGCGAAATAAGCATTCCAAGCGGCTTGTAAACGAAAAAACCGACGCTGGCGACACCATGTGCGCTACGCGGAATACCCGTCTCCCACCCCTTCCCCCACACCCTTCTCCCTTACTTTTTAAGACGAGTCCAAGCCCATTGTGCCTTTGGCACAGGAAGCAAGCAGAGCACTTTGTGCTCTGCTGGAGGCACCTTTGGTGCCTTGCCTCAATGTGTCTACATATTATTTAATTATAACAAATCAATAATTTCTTACATTATATAGTTTTGTTTTAGTTATGGGATGTTGCACAAACAGTTTGACTGAAGGTTACCTGGGACACTGGCTTGCAATCCCGTGGCCTCGTGCCTCGGCCAGCGGGATGCAAGCCAGTGTCCCAGGTAACCTTCAGTCAAACTGTTTGTGTCATGCTATTGACTCATACACTTCCTCCCAATTATCTTGTCCCATGTCCCATTGTCCCATGTCTTGTTGTCCTGTGTCCTGTTGTCCCATTGTCCCATGTCCTGTGTCTCGTTGTCCCATGTCCCATTGTCCTGTGTCCCATATCCCATTGTCCTGTCTCCATGTCCCATTGTCCTGTGTCCCATGTCCCGTGTCCTGTTCTCCCTTCCTGTTCTCCCCCATGTCCCATGTCCTGTCCCATGTCCCGTCCTGTTCTCCCGTTCTCCCGTGTCCCATGTCCCATGTCCCATGTCCTGTTCCTGTTGTCTCTCCTGTCCCATTGTCCCATGTCCCATTGTCCTGTCCTCCTCTTGTCCTCCCATCCTCTTGTCCTCCTGTAGCCCTCTCATCCTCCCATTGTGTCCTCTTGTCCTCCTCTTGTCCTCCCATCCTCCCATCTTCCTATTCACCCCATTTCTCCATTCTCCATCTTCCCATTCCTCTGTTTACCCATTGCCAAATTTTCCCATCTTTATATTTTCGCAATTTTGCATTTTCACATTTTGCATTTTGCATTTTTCACATTTTTCTACTTGCTTGGTGTTCTCTTTTCTCTTTTCCCCACAAAAATCCCAAAATCCCTTGTTGTCCTTCAATTTTTACTATTTATTATGTATTCACAGTTGCAGTACATATAAAATTCATTGTTGTTGTGCAAAATGAGGGCCAGTGAGCACTTGCCAATCCCATTGTGGCTCAATTTTTACAAATTCCCACGTTTGGACAGTGAGCTCGTATAGTAAGGGACAACGGTTTTTTCAAATTCAAACTCCGCTTGACAGAACCACATGGGATCCTTTTTTCGACCTTACCGACGCAACCGAAAACAACCGAAACAACCGACACCATGTGGGCTACGCGAAAATGCCCAAATCGTCCCACCCCTTCCCCCATACCGTTCTCCCTTACTTTATAGACTAGCCCAAGCCCGTTGTGCCTTCGGCACAGGAAGCAAGCAGAGCACTTCGTGCTCTGCTGGAGGCACCTTTGGTGCCTTGTCTCACTGTGTCTACATATTATTTAGTTGTGAAATCAATCATTTCTTACATCTTACATTTAAAAATATTATATAGTTTTGTTTTAGTTATGGGATGTTGCACAAACAGTTTGACTGAAGGTTACCTGGGACACTGGCTTGCGATCCCGTGGCCTCGTGCCTCGGCCAGCGGGATGCAAGCCAGTGTCCCAGGTAACCTTCAGTCAAACTGTTTGTGTCATGCTATTGACTCATACACTTCCTCCCAATTATCTTGTCCCGTGTCCCGTGTCCCATCTCCCATCTCCTGTCTCCCATCTCCCATATCCCGTCCCCGTCTCCCGTCTCCTCTCCCGTCTCCTCCTCTCCCGTCTCCCGTCTCCCGTCTCCCGTCTCCCGTCTCCCGTCTCCCGTCTCCCATCTCCCATCTCCTTCCCA